>NC_045623.1:103088252-103390976 GCF_009829155.1 Mustela erminea | reverse complement strand
TTTTGACCCCTCAAAGATGAGGCATATTGGCATTAGTGAGGGAGAGATAAGGGGTGTTCAGTCGAGAGAAAGGGGCCCCACCGGCTCAAACCATAGGGCTTAGTGGCATCTGGGCTGATAGCAGACCCCTGTGAGTCCTCACCCCTAGTCCCAGAGCTTTTCATCTTATCCACACACAAAGTAAATGCCAAATCTTAAAGCTTCTAGAGTGTGTTTGCTCACGTCTCTCTATGTCCCTCTTCTGGGTCAAACAAGTCCGTTTACAGGGCAAGGGTGTGACATGCAGGTGTCCCTGCCCTGTGGCTGTGAGTCCTCCTTCCCTGGCCCCGTGTGCTCCCCCACCGCCCCCACCCAGCCCTCCAGTGCTGGAGACACACACTCACACCGCGTGCTTGGCTTTGACCTTGGGGGTGGGTGCTCCCCTTGCTGTCCTTGGGGCAAACGGGGGTGCTGTGCCGGCTTGGGGGGGGTGAGTAGGAGGAGGGACCCGGCTGAGCCGGGAGCAGAGGGGAGTGGAGACTCGGGGGCACACTCAGTGTCAGTGACCCCCCACCCCAGCTGCTCCTCCCTGGGGGCAGACAACCACGTGGCCCAGCTGACCAAGAAGAAGCCAAGGCCGTGTCCAAGCGGCATTTCCGGAACCTCCTCAGGCGACTTTGACTGCACAGAGCCCTGCGCCAGCACTGGCCCTAGAACTTGACCCTAAACAAGGCACAGTTCTGTGTTAGGACTCGCGCACTCTCAGTTGTGTCAGGAGCGTCCTTTCTCTCGGGCCCTTTCCAACGCACCCTCTTACAGTTCTTTTTCTCCTCGGACTCTTTTTGGTCTTTAATCTGATTTTACCTGTAGAAAAATGTTGCTGGGAGCTTCCAACCCAGAACAGCGTGTAAGAAGAGTCCTGGGATACCTGGGGGGCTCAGTCAGTTGAGCCGCTCCCTTTGGCTCGGGTCATGATCTCAGGGTCCTGGGATCGAGTCCTGCATCGGGCTCCTTGCTCAGCGGGGAGCCTGCTTCTCCCTCTGCCTCTGCCTGCCTCTCTGCCTGCCGCTCTCTCTCTGACAAATAAATAAATAAAATCTTAACAAAAAAAAAAAAAAAAAAAAAAGAGTCCTACAGTTCGAGCTCCTTTGAACATTGCTTTGGTTCCATTTCAGTGCCTGTGCACACAGGGGTGTATGTGTGTGTGTTTGTGTGCACGCGTGTGTCTGTATGTACACAGTGCATTGTTACTCCTGGTGGCAGCACCCATCCTGCTGTCTTGGTGCCTGTCCGGGAGGGCAGCGATCCTCCCACTACCCAGTGGGCAGATCCCTGCCTGCCCCCGCGCCCAGGCCTCGGGTCACACTGGAGCCCTTCTCACCCCTGCTCCAGGTGTGGCTTTGGTCTTCGGGGCGCCCCAGGGACTGAGGACAGGCAGAACAGTGTGTTCTTTGGGCAATCAGAGGTTGGCAGGGCGGGAGGGGTACAAGAAACTGTCTTGAGGGCTGGCTTGGGATGGCCGTGGTAGGGACAGGCAGAGCTGGTCTTGAGGGCCCTGCGGCGGATGTGTGTCTGAGCTTTCGGCACGAGAGCTCCGGCGGGGGGAATGAGGGAGCTGCTGCCAGCACTGCCTGGACTTGCATGGGGCGCCCGTCCTGCTCATTAGCCCTGGTTCTGCAGCTGCCGGGGCTCTGGGCGTGCGTGTGGCTGCGTGTGACTCGTAGGAGGTGGGGGTGGCGGCAGGGCCATCTCTGTCCTCCGCCTCTCCTGTTCTAGGCCCGTGGGTCACTCCACGGCCACACAGCCACACCCCTGCAGCTTTGTTTCTCCTGAAGGGACAAGGTCTGGGTCCTCCTGATTCATGGGGACGCACTAAGGACTTGCAGAGTCATCCTGGGCCCTGACGCTCCCAGGACAACCCTAGGCCCTGAAAGGCCCAGACGTCTGCATTTGCCTCTCAGAAGGCAAGAGCTGGGGCCTGTGCTGCTGCTTCTGCTGCCTCCCTGAAGTTTGATATCCACTGGGGGCTCTCTCCTCGGCCCAGTGTTGACAGGAGCTGCACAGGCCAAACCAGTATTTCTGTGACTCCACACCTGGGGGGGTGGCGCAACATGTCTGGGCATTTTGGAGATGGCGTCAACCGATGTGCCTGGGGTTAGGACAGGGGTCAGCAAACTATGGACCCTGGGCCAAATCTGGCCCACTGTCTGTTTTTTGTAAAGAAAGTTTCACTGGAACATAGCCATGCCCATTCGTTTCTATATTGTCAGAAAAGCCTAGAATATTTACTGTCTGGCCCCTGATAGAACACGTTTGCCAGCCCCTGGCTTGGAAGGGACCTTAAATTTGATCTGCTCAGATACTTGGGTCTTGGCTCAAAAACAGCATCCATCACAGGGCCAAGTGCAGTGACCAAGAAGACGGATAACAGTGATCTTTGTTCAGTGTACAGAACACAGCCTAGAAAATAAAAATAAAAACAAAACAGAAGAGAAAATGCCAGCTGTACTAGGTCCTTCTGGAACGTTGTCTCAGTGGAGCCTTAGGAAGCATGGGACACCCGTCTTAATGGAGTAGCAGACGGAGCTTCGCGAAAGCTAAGGCAGAGTCCTAGGCAGTGGCCCGAGGCGCTGTTTGGGTGAACAGGTTCCCCCCAGGACTGGAAGCCCCAGCAGCTGTGCCGGTGGTGGAGGACAAAGTAGGGAGGTGCAAATGGGGGGGGAAGAACCCTACTGGTCATCCCCAAGACGGGGCTAGCGGAGCTGCAGGAGACCCCACAGAAGGGCGGATCTCTGCGGCCACATTTAAAAACAGAAGGAAGGAGAGAACAGCCGGATGGCTTCGCGGCCTTGCACGGCAAGGAGGTGGCTCGGTGTGGACAACGGGAGGTCTACGAGAAGGAAGCGTCGGCTCTGACCGTAGCCTGGACATAGGGTGGGAACAGGCAGGTGACAGGTGTGTCAAGAGTGGCTCCAGGGTTGCTATAGTGCTTGGCCCGTGGGGGCGATTCTGAAGGCAGGATGGCCCAGAAGCAGCAGAGTGGGCTGGCCCCGGCCCCTGGCCAGGCCCTGGGGTGCCCTTGCACGGGAGCCTCCCACGGGGCTGCGCACGCTCTTTCCTGTCCCCCTTCCTCCCAGGGACTCCTGCAAGACTTTGTCCTCCGTGGGGATGACGTTGCGGGGCCCCTAGTCTAGCTCAGGGGAGGCCCCTAGTCTAGACCAAGGAGCAGCCTATTCTTACAAATAAAGTTTTATTGGAACTCAGCCCTGCTCACTGATTTACGCACTGTCCGTGGCTGCTTGCGGAGTTGAGTAGTTGGCAGAGGCTGCCTGGCCGCAGACGCAGAACACTTACTGTCTGGCGCCGTGCACAAGACCTTTGCTGGTCACCGCGTCGCTGCAGTAGGAGTTCGCGTACTCCTACTGTGTGTATGGATGTACACATGCAGGTCCCGGCTCAGGGCCCTGAGAGCTCCCTCCCTCTCTCCCCTTCTCACCCCCATCACCCTTCCCCCACTCCACCCTCGACCTGCCCCGGCTCTCCCCACCTTCCCAGTTCTTCTCCATTCCCACCGCTTTCTCTCCAAGTAGATAAATTAACGTGTTGGAAGGACTTCTCCGCGCCACCTCCCTCTCCCACACAGCTGCCTGCCCAGTGTCTCCCCCGACCCCCAGCCTCCTCCTCACTCCTCACCTGGGCCCGTGGTGGGGTTGGGATCTCCTGCGCCGAGAGGCTGGGACAGAGCCCACCGAAGGGCAGTGACCGCTTTGCTCCAGAAACAGGGCTTCCCACAGGGCCCTGTACAGGGAGGTCGCTGGGCACCTGCCGGAGTGAGATGTCCAGGCAAGGAGGGTATGGATTCCTTCCGACTATGGGAACTGACCCTGCCCAGCTCAGGAGGCTACTGGAATGGAGTCTAGGGAGGCATAGGAGAGAGGAGTCAGGGAAGGCTGCAGCCACGCGGCCCCCAGACTTACAGTTATGAGGACCATGTTTGCACACCAAAACCCCGGCTCTCTCCACCCCCACGCAGCCTGGCAAGCAGGTGCCGATGCCATGGGGGCCCCCTCTGCAGGGCCACAGGCAAGTCCTGAAGAGTTTGATGGCTCTCAGGAGTCAACGGACCTGAAGGCTTGAAATTGGGAATGTCCTGGGGCTTCAGGACGTGAGGTCACAATATCCACAGAAATTTCCAGAACCGGGGGAAGGGGGTCCCTCTAGCCGCAGAGGCACACTTCTGCTCTGTAGCAACTTTGCATACATTGGACACAAGAGGTCCTAGCCTGGCTCTGAAGAAATGACCGTGCCTCAGGCAGGCTTCCATTCCATAGCAGAGAGGGGCCGATGAGAAGCTTGATGTGCTCAGTGAGGGCGGCGGGGGGGACACACACAGGAACATTCACCCTCCTGAGAGCCAGCCTCCTAGAGGCCTGGCCACCCTGAAGATGCGGTCCCAGAGGACAGAGGCAGCTTGGGTCCGCTAGAAGACTGGCGATGAGAGGCAGCAAGGCCACTGCAGATCCCTCCCCTCCTCCCGGCTCCTGCTGGCCCCCAGCCCAGATTCCCCTGCACAGCCTGCCCCCCTCTCCCAGCAGGTGCCCTGTCCCTGCCACCCACAGAGGGGCCTCCCGCAGCACCCCCCCAGCGGGCTCCTTTGGACTCTCTTCATCACAGGCTCCCAGGCCCCTCGCCCCCGCATGCACATTCAGTTCCAGTTTTTCAGCCTGGAGCCTACCTTCTCCCTTGTCTGCTCAGTCCCAGGAGCCCGTCCCCCAGACCAGGCAGCCAAGAGTCCCACAGGCCAGGGAGGTTTGTGATGGCCGAAAGAAGCTCTTCCCCAGTGAGGCTCAGGAAACCCAAATAGCGTGTTCTCTTCCCTTATCCAAGACTGGACACAGGACAGGAATGGCATGGGTGGTCGGTTGGCCCCACATTCCAGGCCCCCCTCCTTGGCACTGCCGATGGAGACATCGGGACAGACACAGTGAGATCTCTCCGACTTCCGACCCAGATGGGCTGTTGGGACCCAAGGGGCCAAATGTTGGCTGCTGGTTGAAGGGTGTGGCTGGGGAAAGTGGCAGTCCTTGAAGTGTTGGTCCAGCACTACGTGAGGGCAGGGGGTGAGAGCCTCTGTCCTCACCTGACCAGGGGCCAGCCTGAGGGCCATGAGAAGAGTGTCGCTGGTGGCCTGGGCCAGGAGGGACATAGGACTTGCTGGCGAGGTCGCGGCAGCCTTGGGGACCAGCAAGCCAGGGGACCCCTAGGGCCTCCCAGCCGAACACCCATGCAGACCCCCAGGTGAGCTTTCTGGCTACACTGGGTCCCCTTCCCTAGCATGAGCCCCCAGAAGCAGCTGTGCTAGAAAAGAAGAGGAGCTGGGAAATGGGGCCCTGCCCCTTCTGCTGCCTCTCACGGCCTCACTTCGCCCCAGACTGTAGACAAGGGAAATACGTTTTCCCTTCCTTTGACCAAGGAGGATACCCACTGCCTCAGGCCTGATTCAGGACCCGTGCCAACTTGGCCTTCTGCCCTGAGAGACCATGGTGGGGTATTTGGTGAGGGTTGTGCAGCCAACACCATCGAGCATGTTGCCCACTCCCAGGCCCCCCTCTCCACGCCAACTCTTTCCTCGCGGTAGTCTCAGGGACAGAGCCACGGCCGCAGCGTGTCCCACCTCTGGTGTGCCCGGAGCCCCAAAGCCGGGCTGCCGGGACGTGTCTGCGCAGGCTGCCTCAGACTCCCAACTTGCCCGTTCTTCCCGCACCTCTACTGACCCAGCCTCCTGTTTCTCTCTCCATCCATCAGGCAACACTGAGGGCTCCGCTGTCTCCAGAGGCCGCCCACCACCCTTCCTTGGGACCGCTGTCTGGGCCTCATCAGCAAACTGGACGGGAGGCCCCACGGCTCTTGAGTTTGCCCCAGGAGTCCATGCAAAGGTGAAACCAAGGGCAAACATGGGTCAGAAGGTCACTGGAGGGATCAAGACCGTGGACATGAGGGACCCCACGTACCGGCCCCTGAAGCAGGAGCTCCAGGGTCTGGACTACTGCAAGCCCACCCGCCTAGACCTGCTGCTGGACATGCCCCCCGTGTCCTACGACGTCCAGCTGCTCCACTCGTGGAACAACAACGACCGGTCGCTCAACGTCTTTGTAAAGGAGGACGACAAGCTGATCTTTCACCGGCATCCGGTGGCCCAGAGCACGGACGCCATCAGGGGCAAGGTCGGGTACACACGCGGGCTGCACGTGTGGCAGATCACGTGGGCCATGAGGCAGCGGGGCACACACGCTGTGGTGGGGGTGGCGACAGCAGATGCCCCCCTGCACTCCGTGGGGTACACGACCCTCGTGGGGAATAACCACGAGTCCTGGGGCTGGGACTTGGGGCGCAACCGGCTCTATCACGATGGCAAAAACCAACCGAGCAAAACTTACCCGGCCTTTTTGGAGCCGGATGAAACATTTATTGTCCCTGACTCATTCCTCGTGGCCCTGGACATGGATGATGGCACCCTGAGCTTCATTGTGGACGGACAGTACATGGGAGTGGCTTTTCGAGGACTCAAGGGCAAAAAACTGTATCCTGTAGTGAGTGCCGTGTGGGGCCACTGTGAGATCCGCATGCGCTACTTGAATGGACTCGATCGTAAGTGTCCTGTGTTTTGTCCAGTGTGAGGGTTCCTGGACTCCCTGTGGCCCTGGGGTCCTAGCTGCGCCTGCCCCAAAATTTACAGTCACTGGAACTAGAAAGTCTTTAAGTAGCTATCCCAGCATATTCAGACCCTCAGAGGCTGTTTTTGCATGCCTCTGCTTCAGTGAAGAATTCTAACTGGAGTCTGCCAGATTACCTGATAGCTTCTCGTGGATGGGTGAATGAAGGGTGGCTGGATGAGTGGATGGATGGATGGAGGGATGGATGGTTGGATGGTTGGATGGATGGTTGGATGGTTGGATGGTTGGATGGTTGGATGGTTGGATGGATGGTTGGATGGTTGGATGGTTGGATGGTTGGATGGATGGCTGTGTGGGTGGATGAATGGAAAGGTGGATGGGTACATGGTTAGATGCTCTTTGTTTCTGGTTGACCTGCCTCCAGTTTTGATCTGCAGTTGACCAAATTCTGTCACAATAGCCAACATACTACTGAACTGGGATTTGCCATTTTGGGGTTATGAGGACCTCTTACATAAATGAAAGCCAGTGACCTCTCTTGCTCATTAGATAGGTTTAGGGTCTCTCTCTTCTGGTGCCAGAGGCTTCTGAGTTGGTTCCTTTAGACCAGGTCCCCTGGGAGGAGCTTGTAGAGTCATGATGTCAGGAGGCCTTTGGAGAAGAACATGTGGATTAGAAACAGGCTGAATCAGCAATGATTTCCACCAATCCTTTGGAAAAGGGAGTAGCCTTTCTCAGACCACACGTGAAAATAGGACATGTGGTGACATGTCCTAGTTTAGGAGGTAGAGGACTCTGTGGCTTCATGGCTGAGACCCATGGTGACAGGAGATCCCAGAGTTCCAGAATTATCCATCCCCATGTTTGACCCTGTCTTCCATAGGTCCTTTCTACCATCTTCAGACCTCAACCTGGAAAGGGGGTGGGGCAGAAAGCTTTGCCCATCCACCTCTTGACTGTCCCTACAGGACAGGTTTGGCCTGGCACCCAGTAGGCCAGGTGAGCAGTCAGGGACCCCCTGCCGGGGTCTGAGGCACAGATGCTTACTGTGGTCTTGCAACGTCCAAATCGTCAGCTTCTCCCACACCTCTTCCCTGCTTCAGCCTTGGAGAATATCGGAGAAAATATCCAGGACATAAGGCAGAGGGACCTCTTAAACGCTTCTCTTTGGAAGCGGCCACTACCCGTCTTTCCCTTGCTCCTTGCCTCTGCCTTTGGCCTGGTGATGGCAATGACCTCACCAGTGCAGTCTAATATCCCTGGGTCATCAGACTTGCGGCAGGGACAATGAGCTGTGCCTCTGGCAGGTAGCCTCCCCGAGGAGGTAACTTCAGATCTGGTCTCAGGAACCAGCAGAGCAAGTTCCATGAGTCTGTCTCCCCAGGTGATGGTAGTAGAAAGTCCATAGTCAAATCTGCCCTAGGCCAGGATGGGCAGGGTTTGGGAGAACCAGACACCTCCTGCCCAGAACCTAGGATCTCAGGAGCCCTAGCCCTGGCAAAGGAGTGACCATAGCCCTCGGTAACTTACTGCCCATTCTGTGCAGATGGAGGAATGGATTGCTGGGCTGCCCGTGCTGTCACTGGTCTGCTGGTCTCCACAAGAGCAGTGCAGCCATCACCCCCCCCAGCAACAGGTGCATCAGCGTTCCCCGTTCACAGAGCCAGCTCTAATACAGAACACAGACCGCCCAGGGCCCCAGGGGGACACTAGCCTGTTCACTGTGACAAGTCGGGGCACACCCCAGCACAATTGTTCCTCTGCTGAATCAAGGCAAGCCTCGGCAAAGGCTCTGCCACAACAGTCCTGGAGGCCCAGATGGGCATCTTATAAAGAGACAGAGGCCCGTCGTCAGCTCTGCATCAGATGGGAGGTCGAGTGATTTTGTAATTTTTCTTGTCGGGAGGAAACGGAAAGGGATTAAGGGGAGTGGGAATGGGCGTGGGAACGTGTTGCTGAGGGTTGCATCTGGTTCTGGGTCTTGGGTGGAGACTCCAAGTGCCAGGTGGCTTGAGCCTACCTTGGATTGTCTTGATTAATGATGAGGACCCCCCCCCCCGAAATGTCATGCTATAACCCAGCGGAGTCTGCTTTCCTGCTGGGCGGCCAAGACAATTGCTGGGAGGCAGCAAGGAAAGGATTTACTCAAGAGGCAGTCAGACGAGGAAGCAGGAGGCAAGCCTCAAATCCAGCTCCCTGAAGGGAGAGCCAGGGTAACTTAAAGGCAAAAGGAAAAAGTGTGGGTAAAAAGTCGCACAGGGAGTCTTCCACTGCGATCAGTCCCGTGAACTCTCTGGTTACTGGTTTCGATGAAAGGGAGACGAGGCAGAGTGGCCATGAGGCTTGGAGGAGAGGAGTGGCCTGGACAACAGTTGAAGAAGGACTTCTAGAAAGACGAGGCGGTGCCAGGCCGAGCACCGGGAGGGCTGAGAGGTGTCCATCAGCTGTGGCAACAAGGCCATCGCTGGTGACCTTGACTGAAGTTGTCAGGGTTGGGTGGGGTCAGACGCCTGACAGGGCACTGGGTGTGCAGAGGAGCGAGAAGGCTGGTGTGTTCGATTCGGGGGCTGCTGGAACAGATGACTGCCGCTGCGTGCTTAAACCAACAGAAGGCGTTCTCTTACTGCTCTGGAGCCCAGACTACAAAGTCGGGTGTCAGCAGGATTGGTTTCTTCTGAGGGCTCGGGGGACTCCTCCCCAGGCCTCCGTCCTGGCTCCTGCTGGTTGCCGGCAGTCCTTGCCTGTGGACGCGTTCCCCCGTCTCTGCCTCCATCCCCACATGGCCTCCTGTGTCTGTCCTCATCTTACCGGGACACCAGCCGTTGGATTCGGGGCCCGGCCCAGCCCAGGTCATACTCCAACATGACCTCACCTTAAGTAACGACATCTGCAAAGATACTATTTTCAAGAGGGCCACATTCTGAGGCTCCAGGTGCTCTGAATTTAGAAGAGGGGGACACTATTCCCCCATTGTATATATATAGAGAGAGAGATGTGGAGACAGTGACTCTAGACCATTCCCATGAGACCCCCAGGCCACCCCCTTAGGGGAAGGTGAGACGGTAGTCAGATGGGGTATCCATTGGGTGAGGTTGAAGGGCACCTAAGTCTTCTGCCCATGAGAGTTTGCCTTACTTTCCAAGGTCACTGAGGAAGGGGGAATATCATGGCCAGACGGGGTCTGTGGTCCACTGGGAGCGGAGTGTGAAAAGCAGAAAATCTGGCCAGGGCTGGCTAGAGACATCATCTCGGGGTCACGGCCTTGGAGGCGTTCTGACTTGTTAGCCCTCCCTGGGCTGTCTGGGAAGTCATCCTCACCCTCCTTCCCCACCCTGCCCCACCCCACCCCACCCTGCCCCAGACACCAGGTCCTGACCTCCACAGGGAGCAGCGGTTTGCAGAGCTGGTCAGCCAGACTTGCTAAGCAGGGCCTCCCCCGTGCTGCAGGGCTCGCCGCAGTGAGCAGTCCGTAGTGCCTTCCCCTGGGCACCAGGCCGACACTCCCCAGCACTGCCCCGTCCCCTTCCCCTGTGCACCAAGCCCACCCTCCCCAGCAGAGTCCCTGTCCCCTTCCCCCTAGACCCTCCTAGCAGAGTCCCTGTCCCTGTACTGAGGCCAGAGCCAGAGCAAAAGCAGAGCTAGTGATCAGTGTGTCCCTATGTGACCCCCCCCACACTGTCCAGCCAGCTCTGACCACAGGCTACTTGTTCTGACCACCTCAGGCCTTGAGACCTTCTGGGGCTGAAGCCACAGCCAGAGGGACTGTGGTGTCACTTTCCTCTTTCCTGGGGTGAAGGGGTGGACATGACCATTGTAGCGAGGAGGCAGGGCTCACTGTGGCCTTCAGGCCTGCCTGCCCCCTCCCTGAGACGCAAAAAGCAAAGACCTACTTGCAAGCCGGAGGCTGGCCACCACCCAAGGGAGGGTCCCTGCCCCATGGGTCTTCCCTGCCCCTACCACTTGTGACTGCGTCTCCCGCTAAGGAAGGCTTTCCCCTGAGTTCCTCCATTTTCAAATTCTCCCCTTTATAGCTCCCAGATAAGTTTGGTGAGGTTTTTTATGATTGTGGGTTCGGAGAGGGCTCTGCTCTTTTCCTCAGGAGACTTTCGACTTGGTGGCCTCCTCCTGGGGTCCTCCTGGCCTCCCTAGATGCCCTCCCGGGGTGCCTCACCCAGTGGTGGATCCTACCTGCACCTGTTCCCCTGCGCTCCAGGAAGCCCCTAGTCAGGGACGCTAATCACTCGCACCTGCAGGGGCTTCCATCCGGGGGAGAGAGGCCACTGAGGAGGGAGGGGATCTTTCTAGGCCCCCTGTCCCCCGAAAGGCTGGCATATGAGGACAGTAGGCTCTCAGAGTGGGGGGAGCAGGGACCCAGAATTGCCAAGCCACCCAGCCGGGCGTCAGGCGTCGTTTCCTGGCTGCCAAGAACAAGGGGTCGTGTTTTGTTTTGCTGCTTTTTTGTAAGAACCGCTTCATGTCGAGGGGAAACGCGCACGTAGGCTGATGGTCCTCCGCGATGGCCGACCTCCACCCATGACTTCCTAGAATCCATTTCACGGAGCATTTTCAGTGCAAGCTTCTTGCAGGAGTGAGCGGGAGGTCAGTCTCGGGACCAGTGAAGGCGACGGGTGGGAACGGGAACGTGGCTGGATCAGGAGTGCGTCTTTTTTTTTTTTTTTTTAAATATTTTATTTATTTATTTGACAGACAGAGATCACAAGTAGGCAGAGAGGCAGGCAGAGAGAGAGGAGGAAGCAGGCTCCCCGCTGAATAGAGAGCCTGATGCGGGGCTCGATCCCAGGAGCCTGGGATCATGACCCGAGCTGAAGGCAGAGGCTTTAACCCACTGAGCCACCCAGGCGCCCCAGGAGTGCTTCTTGACGTGAGTGAGACTCCTGTCCTTGACCTCACAGACCTGAAGTTCATTCCCTGAGCTCGTGAGCTAGTGCAGGGGCAGGCCCTGGAGGTGTGAGTGGGGTTGTAGCCTCTCTGAGGAGTGTGGACAGGTCGGGTCGGCGTGCTGGGCCACGCACAGTCAGACAGGCCACCCGGTAATCATTCCTCCTAGAAACCTAGAAACGTGGAAATTAGCACAGAGACCCTTCCTCGACCTTCCGCTCCCATAAACAGCACTGATTCACTCTCCAAAGAAACCTTGGCCTTCCCTGTTTGGGAACTTCAGGGTGTGGAACTCCAGTGGGCTCCTGGCTTTGTGGGTGGAGCTGGATACAGAGTCAGGAGGCCCCCGTCCAAGGCATTGAGGTGGGGAAGCCTTCTTGGGTTCCATCAGTGACCAACTGAAATCAGGACAGACATTTTCCATGGCCCGGTACCCAAGTCCGGTTGCACTCCTGTTCTCTGCCCGGCCTTTGGAAAGCAGCCAGACCATGACCCCGTGCATCACTTGCCCCCTACAAGTTCCAGGAGGGAGGGGGATGACCTGTGCACGTGTTTGCGTCCCCCAGGAACAGACCCATCCGTGGGATGCTTGCGTGACTGGTCGTATTTTCAGCTCGTGGTGCGTCACTGTATGTGCCGGCTGCGGCTTCTACAGCTCATCCTGGTGGGACTGGGGCCTCTGAAAGACACATCCCTTCCGGGCTCACAACTGCTCTCCACCTAGATTGCTCAGTGTGGTCCTAAGATGGTCAGGCTTTCCGGGGGAGCGGAAGGAGGTAGCCACAGGTCCTCACCCCTTGGGGTCAACCGCAGGGGCTCTCGGGAGCTTCCTCCGCATGCCCGACTATGGAATTGGCTGAATGTGGGTGCATGTCTATGTTCTCGCCCTTGGCTCCCCGCTCCCCAAGCCATTTCCCCATCTGTAGATTGCAGGGGCCACAGTCCCTGCCAGGCACCCCATTCATGGTCCGCAAGTTGCTGCTGGTGATGTTTTAAACATATAATTTATTTATTTGACAGAGAGAAATCACAAGTAGGCAGAGAAGCAGGCAGGGGTGGGGGGGAATGCAGGCTCCCTGCTGAGCAGAGATCCCGATACGGGGCTCCATCCCAGGACCCTGGGATCGTGACCTGAGCTGAAGGCAGAGGCTTTAACCCACTGAGGCACCCAGGCGCCCCTGCTGCTGCTGATGTTAATTTCAGGTCGGTTGTCACCAAAAATAAGGGAGCTGGAGCAGAGGGTGTGCAGGGCTTTGCCGCTTAGAAGCATTTCTTAGTGAGGGTCCCCATGGGATGCCTGGAAACCATTAAGCTAAGAGGGATATGGGAAACTCTGTCTCAACCTTCCCTCCACAGCCCTGCTCGGCACTCTGGCCACAGTCAGTGGTTCTTGATACTTTCTTAAGGGTCCCCAACCGACCAGGGGAAAGCCCCTTGCCTCCCCATGGGCGTCCAAACCACATTCTGGAGGGAGAAGGGGCTGGCCCACGGTGGCAGAGGGAGAGAGCTCCTGAGTGGAGGAGGGCAAGGAGCACGCGCAGGACCCCACCATGGGGGGAGACCCAGGGCTCCGTGGGCTTGGGGAGAAGCCCGCCCCTGCTCCCCAGGCGTCTGGAATGCTCACCACCTCAAAGGTGGTGACAGACAGAAGATAATTTAGCTCATCCTCCTGCCTCTGACCGAGGCTCCCCTTGATCATCCTGGGCTGTCCAGGAATGGCCCCGATTCAAAGCTTTTCATGAAAAACACTGATCATTTCAGTTCCCTTTCCGGTCTCGCTGTGGCTGACGGCCCATGGGAGATGAAGAGTAGCTGCCTGCCTTCTCCGAGAGCTGGGAATGTAGTAAATGCGTTACCAAGCCTGAGCCCGAGTCTGTGGATAGCAGCTGGTCGGGATGTGATTCACAGGCCGTACCAGTCCCGTGTTTAAAGAGCGCGACCACTAGGCCACCCTCTGTGTGATCGGCTTTAGAACACCTTCATGGCCCCTCCAAAACCTCAACAGCCCTCACTCCCCCATTTCCTCCCAAAGCCTCCAGCTGTAACATTTGTTCCTCAACACTTGAGTTTTTTCAATGTTATTTTTAATATTCTGAGACACACTTTGATCCCCTTCTCATTGAAGACATGGGGTCTCGAGGGAAATGCTGGGGTTTTTTTTTCTGTTTTTGGCCACAGGGGAGTCTCAGTGTCAAGGGGAGACCCTGGCCGAAGCCACAGATGCCCGTCTCTTTAGCTCTTTCCGGATCTGCAACACCACGGGCCAGCCCTGAGCAGCTGCAGGTGTGCTCGCCAGGAAGAGTCACCTGCAGGGAGGCAGGGAGAGCGAGGCCCCCCCTGCCCCCCCACCCCAGAGGAGAGTTCATCTGAGACATGGGCTGCATGGAGCCTCTCTTGGGGGAAGACAGGTCCAGGCTGTCTGGGGACATAAGGACCGAAGTGCTTTTACAGGCTGTGGCTAGAAATTCCTCTCAAATCCAGGTGCCCGAGGCAGCACCATGAGCCCTGCCTCAGTTTCCCTGGCTGTGAGATGCTCTGGCGGTGCGGGGGCAGCCTCGAGGGTCCCGGCTGTGGAGGCTGGGCTGGCATTGTCACCTGCCCTGGCCTGGGCCCCTGACCTTCACCCTGTCAGATGCGAAGAAGTGCAAGGACTTCGGGTTTCTGCGGACTCTGCCCCTTCAGGCCGTGGGATGGCCGGGCCTGCCTCCCGGGCATTTCTTCCATCTTCCTTGGCAGCACACGGTTTGGTGGCCAAGGATGTTGTTGCCGAGGCCGGGCTGCCTGGATTCGGACCCCAGCACTAACCTGGACACGTGGGGCCCCCTCTGCTTCAGCGCCCTCACCAGTGTGGTGGGGACGGCTGCGGGACCCGCAAGCACCAGGCTAACGCGGATTCCCTTCCCGAGCTCCTGTGTGGGGTCTGGAGCCGGGGCCCGTGCTGGGCCCGGCTGGCTTCCATGCGCTGCGGTCGGACACGCAGCGAAGGCTCGTCGGCTGGGTAAGAGGAGGGGCCCCCCGGGCTCGGGCCCGGCTCCTTCTTCCAGCGCCGTGACCCTGGGCAAGTTATTGGGGCTCTCTGTCCCTCAGTGTCATCTGTTTAGTGGGGACGATAATAGTGATGTGTCCCTGCGATTGTTAAGTCCCTCCGCACGAACCATAACAAACTCTTCAATGAGTTTGCGTCTTCAGGGGGCTCACAGGGGGCCTGGCCCAGAGCAGGTTCTCTCCGTGTTTGCCATTAACAGTTGATTGAAAATGTGAGGTTGCCTCGTTGCTGATTGTATAGTGACACATCATAGTACCGCTAGGGTGGCTGTCGCTGTTCGTGTTGTTCCTTCTAGAGCCTTCTAGAGCCATCCAGAGCCATGCTAACCTGTCCTCATTCTCTCCTCCGTCCCCCCAGCCGAGCCCCTGCCACTCATGGATCTGTGCCGCCGCTCGGTGCGCCTGGCCCTGGGGAAGGAGCGTCTGGCTGACATCCACACGCTACCACTGCCGGCCTCCCTCAAGGCCTACCTCCTCTACCAGTGATGCTCCACCCCTGCACCGCCAGCACGCCAGCCACCCGGTGCCACCATGCCGGCCTGCCGCCGTGCCCCGCACCTCGGACCGGCCCCCGGCCCCCTGTCCATCCGCCCCTGCTGCCCCTGCCGGCTACCGACAGCTCGACGCAGGCTCCTCCATTCCCCGTCCCGACCTTGGCAGAAGCCCCCTGCACGCCGTTTCCACAGTCCCTCTGCGGAAGAAGACCCAGACAACAGACTCCTAGGAAGCCCTCCACGGAGCTCCAGCCCACCCTCGGGGTGGCACGAGGATCTCCATGCCCCCTGCCCTGACCTGGCAGGGCCCAGGAGGAGGCACCCCGGCCTTCTCCAAGAGCAGATCCCAGGGCCGCTAAGAGGTGCTCGGATGAGGGCTGGTGCTGAGGCCAGCGGGGCCACGCCGCAGCAGACCACACTCAGGACATCAGAAACTCTTCACGGACACTGAGGCAGAAGCCAAAATGGGACCTTCCACAGGCACACAAGCACCCAGCATCAGCCCCAGCTGTCAGCCCCCCGGTACCCTGTATTTATTCTTTTAACAATAACAAAAGCCATTTATTTATTCCATTTAGAAAGGAAACCTTGTTTCGTTCTCTCTCCGGAGTGTTCTGGAGCTTCCCTTCTACCCGCCCCTCCCCGGGATGTGTGCGTCTCCCCTGTCCCTCTTGTCGGGCTGTGGCTGTGGTGTGTCCTTACATGGGCACAACAGTGTCTCCCTGTGGGTCCCCGGACCTACAGTTCCCAAGGGGCTCTGCTCGGGGTTCCTGAGCCCATGCAATATGAGGGTCTTGGGGGACCCGTCTACAAGGGCTGTGGCGCGCCCCTTGTCTCCAGCCAGGAGACATCCATCTTTGCACGTGATTTCCTTCTTTAGTCTTCTGTCGGGGGTTTGCTTTTGCTTTGCCAGCAGAGACCTCCCATGCACATCCTCAGAAACTCTGGCCTCCGCCAGAGCCGGGAGCTAAGCAGGGAGGATGAGCAGGTCTCCAGCCCCAGGGAAGCCAGGGGCGCGGCGGGGCGGGGAGCCCAGAGTAAGGTCGAGGCCCCTCGGAAGCCAGTGCAGGCCTCCGCCTAGTGTCCCCGTCTGGGCTCTGTGCCCAGGGGGAGCAGCCTCAGCTCATCGCGACCCCCCAGAGCCATACAAGGAGCAGGGCGGGGTGGGGCGGGGCAACAAGCGGAGGAGGAGGACTCCTGGCTCCCTGCCGCAGCCCCCCCCCAAGTAGCAGACCCCAACCCTGCAGCCGCGCTTACCGCTTCTTTGATCTCGAAGTCAGCTCGCTTCGAATCTGACTTCTGCTCATTTCTGTACAGGTACAATAGATGACTTTATTTGTTTAAAATGTTTAATATATATACATATATATTTGTCTGTAAGAATTATGTTTTAAACAGCTGCTGTAGGGTACCTTTAAAAAAAAAAAAAAACAAGTCTTCCAGTGGAGTATATTTTTTAAAGCACAAAATTGGTGCCAAGTCTGGGTGAGGAATGTAAAATTACCCCCTTATTATTTGAATTTTTTTTCCAAGTCGGGGGAGAAACCTTACCTGTAAGACTTTTAAAGACTTTTCCTCACTTCTGTTTCAGGGTGGGTCATGTTCTCATGATGTTGCACACAAGAGAGAGTTTTACTTACTTGGGAGCCTTGACCCAGCGTCCTCCCGCCGGCGCTGGATGAATCGTGGCTGTTGGTCCTTTCTCTGCCCCTCTGTCCCCCGGCTTCCCAGACCTCAGCCCCACCCTTCTCTCCTCTCCGCCCAGAACCTTGTGACCTGTACAGTTTTGAAACTCCGTTCTATTTTATGATGATTAATAATAGTAACCTAATAAAGGAAGAGTTTATTAAAATACCAAACCACTTTGAGTCCCTCTTTGTGCCTCGGGGGGAAAGGGAAAGGGGTGTAGCCAAGCCCTCCCCGGGTCCAGTTTTCAATAGATAATGAGGTGATCCCTTGGGACCCCATGGCTGAGGATGGGGAGGCCAGCCAGAGCCCCCATGAGGAGGAGGAATCCTAGAGAGGTGATCCTAAAATGTCTCCATCCCTTTTCAGAAGTTCGTGAGCCTGCAGCCCAGACTGAGCCTTTCTAAGCCCGATAAGAAGGATTCTGCCCATCGGTGAGACCTCTGGCTCATCAGTGTCCTACAGCTTGAGTTGACAGTGGGCTTTTTAGGGGCAGAGTAGAAGCCCAAGGGGGCATTCTCCTGAGTCCAAGCTCTGCACATGCAGTAGAAGGAGCTGGTCCTTTACTCACTTCTGTGTCCCCAGTGCCAAGCGCGTAGTGACACTGACGAGCTTTCTCAGCGAACCTATTCTCCCCGCTGCTGTGGGCAGGATCCCCCCAACCCCATGACCTAGCAGAGGAGACGGAAAAATCCGGCTTCTTCAGCGGACTGGTGAGCGATACGTGAATAGTCAAGACATTTACTAGATACGATCGCATGTCATGACTCGTCTGCAAAGAATTGGCAAGAATGCAGTTCAGCTCCCCGTGGACCCGTCAGGATCTCCTGGTGCTGTGAAAATTGGTGTGGTCTGGGGGCCTGGGAGCCCTTGGACCAAAGTCCCCTGTCCTTTTCTCTGCCCGCCTCCTAGCCAGCTTTCCTCAGACCACCTGCCCTGGCATGCCCCTGGGAGGTATTGGCTAAAATGCACATTTTCTCAGAGCTCTGCCCGACCTGAACCGAATCAGCGTTTCTGGGACCAGGCCAGGGATCTGCAGTTTTCTCAAACTCCCCAAGTGACCTTGCCTAAGAGTTTGGAGACCACTGTTTGTGACTGTGTCAGCTCTTTTTCCGGACAAGTTGCTGAGGGAAGGGAAATTCTTTCAGTGTGTTGGTGGGTTGGCCCAGCGACGAGCAACAGGGACTCCTGAGTCAGACCTGGGTTCAGATGTTGGCTCTGACCCCTCCCTCGCTGTGGGCTCTTGGATGAGCCTCCGTCGAATGGCAGTCCTCACGGTGCTCATCTCGTAGGAGGGTAGCAAGGGTGAAATGAGGCTTTCGAACAGGGCCTGGCATACCAGCAAATGTGCGAATAGATGCTTTTAAAGCTCATGAACTTCTGTTCTGGAAAATGGTCCAAACATCCCTAAACCAACTTTCCGATGAATGTTCCTTCTTCTTGGGTAAAGTCTCCAAAGATCAAGGTGGGTACAGGGGAAAAGGGAGCCCTAGATGCCTTCCCCAGATGCGTTTGGAGGAAAGGGGTGGCCTGGAATTATTTTTCGGTTGGAGTTCATGTCTGGATTGCTGTTGGCACTCTGTTGGCTTTGAAGGAGGTGCCAGGGGGAGAAAGGGCGTCAGGCAGGGTGGGGTTTGGGGGGGGTTGGAAACCCCGGGAAAACAAGGCCCTTTGTACTGCCCGGAGACTTCTCGGGGAGCAGGGTTTCGAGTTGGAGGGAGCAGCCTTCATAAAACCATTCTGCAGACCAGCCCATGTGGTTGTAATTAATACCCTGCCTTCGAGCAGGTAGCCGGCCTGGGGCTTGGCCAGAGATGGGAAGAGGCCGTCCTCCCTCTCCTGCCCAGGCTTCCCTCCCGCCCTTCCTCCCGCGCCTCCTCGGCGGCGAGATGAGGAATGTGGACTTTACTGAACCATAAAGTATGCTGGGGGAGCTGGGGAGGGGGCTGAAGACAGAGCAATTAGTTCATGCTCCAGTCCAGACACCCAAACATGGTTGGAGTCCAGCTGCAAGGAATATTTGAAATAAATGAGCTGCCCGGGGCCAGGAGTTTGCTGTGTTTTCTGTACGGGGCCATGGCAACCGGGGAGGAAATCATGAGCTAGGGATTGGGCTCTAGAATCAACAAATGATGTCCCGGCCGAGCAAGCCCAGAGGAAGCCGCTCATGGCTCTCCGAGGGCTTCTTAGGGCTCAGCTGCCGGCGGAGAGGCCAGCCTTACGGTCCTCCGGTGTACTCCGTGCTGTCCTGCCCCAGCCTCGAACCTTCGTGTCCTCTGCAGGGCTCTGACCTTCTTTTTTTTTTCCCTTTTCTGCCTTTCTTCTTCTTCTTCTTCCTTCTTCCTTCTTTCTTCTTCTTCTAGAAAACCAAAAGCTAACCCTTCTTTGGAACCTTTCTTCCTGGGCCAGAGCACAGCTGCCGCTGCCGGTCTGATAATGGTTTTGCTGAGCGGAGGGAATGTTCCCGGGGGAAAAGCCCAGGCTGAGGGCAGCTGGCTGGATGGAAGGTGGCATTGACTTACCCTGGCTCTGTCTTCCCCACCCAACCCAGCGGCCGCCCCTTCAGCGTCTCCTTCATAGGCAGGAAGGGCAAAGGTCTCCTTTATCCCTCCCTTGACTCTTCTGAGGGTGGGTCTTACAGGTGTCCCCGAGATTGTGTCTTCTAGAAACACACAGAGAGCAGGACCTGGCCTGGGGGCCCTTGGCTGGAGTTCACAGGTACCTCCTGCGTTGGAATCATGAGGGCACCTTGGGAACAAAGCAAAATTCCAGAAACTTTGATGCAGTAAATGGAGCCCAGGCATCTGTGTTGTGCAACCCTGGAGCTGAGTCAGATGTGTTTGTTGCCCCGGGGTGGATGCAGGGCTGGACCCCTGCAGCCCCCCTGGCCTTTCCTATTCCCCTCAGAGGCTCACAGGGTCCATGACTCAGAGAAGCCTGGAGATTCCGTGAAAATCAGCTCTCCCTGCCCTGTGTTTCAGAGCATGTGCTGAGGTTTTGCAGAGCTGGGCCCACACCACCAGCCTCTTCCCGGGCAAGGAAGTGTGAGCTGTACAGTCTGAGAAAAATACCAGACTGAGGGCACCTGGGTGGCTGAGTTGGTAAAGTGTCTGCTTTTGGCTCAGGTCACGATCCTGGAGTCGCGGGATCCAGCCCCTCGTCAGGCTGCTTGTTCAGTGGGGAGTCTGCTTCTCCCTCTCTCTCTGCCCCCCACCAACTGCTTGTGCTCACTCTCTCTCTCAAATTAAAAAAGAAAATTAAAAAAAAATACCCAAGTGGAGGCAGGAAACTTCAGCCTTGGGCTCGTCCCCCGTGCCTCAGTTTCCCCAAGGAAATTAGCCCTGGAAAGCTGAACCAGCAGCTCGTAGCCTGCATGGAGGTCTTGGAGCCACAGCATAAGTGCCATCCAGAGGGGCTGTGCCCTGGGAGGTGCCCTGGGTCTGCCCCATGACCTCAGCACCACCCAGGACCACGTCTCTCCCTACTCGTGTCTCCCCTCTTTAAGTCACGAAGAGCAGAGGAGCCGTTTCTTCCTTCCACCTGCACCCCTGGGCCCCACCTTTTGGGAGATTTTTCAACCAAAGCACTTTCGGAAGTTCCTTCCCATTGATTCTGTTGAACAAAGCCCCCGTCGGGGTAGCGATGACCCCAGGTAGAAGAAGCCTCAGCCGAAAAACAAAGGACTTGACCCTCGAACTGGCCTGTGTGTCGAGTCTGTGAGACCCCAGAAAGGGCCCGGGCTCTGGGGCCAGGACAGCCTGGGGTTCCCGCCCAGCTCCCCAGCCCACCCAGGACGGTCACCTCCAACAAGGATCTCAGGAGGCTTGCCATGCCCGTCTGGGACATGGTGGCCGCACTTGCTTCCCCAGGCCCTCTGAGACACTGGAAGCGTACAGTGAGACGCATCGAGGTCCTGGGTGCAAGGCCCTCCCACCTCACCCTTTTCCAACTGGCTTTTTAAAAAACTGTGGTGAAACTCATAGGACATCACAGTCACCACTTTCAAGAGTGCGCTTCCGTGCCATTAGCCCATTCCGGATGACGGGCACCCCCCCCATCTGCTTCCAGAACATTTTGATCCCCTCAGGGGAGTCCCTCCCCTCTCCCCTCCCCAGCCCCCAGCAACCGCCCAGCCGCACTTGGACTCTAGCTGTCCTTGTGCCGTTCCGCTCCGGCGTCACACACCACGAGGCCCGTATGTCCCACTTCTCTCACTCCAGCCGGCTTTCCAAGGGGGTGTTCCCCGACGCCCGCCCCCCCGCTTTGGCTTCCCTTTGTCTTGCTTCCCTCTTTGGTAAAACAGAGAGAAAATGTCCTCCCTGGAGGTTCCCACGAGGATTCCGGGAACCCGTGTCCGGAAAGAACCTAGAACACAGCCTGGCCCACAGTAAGCGGTCAGTAGCAACGGCAGCTAGCAGGAAGCCTCGCGCACCACATGCGGCTCCCCCAGGCCCTCGTGTGCTCAGAGGTCGGCCGACAAGCCTTTCCTAGGAAGGCATCTTGCAAAGACATTGCCTGGGCCCCAGAGCCTCTGTCCTGCTGCATGGAAACGAGGTCAGTTTTCTAAAAAATCAGCCTCATAATCAGGGAGACAAAGAGCTAGGTGGCCCCGCTCCGTATCTCTGACCCCGGTTTCCATGTGGCATTGGGTTCCTGTGGCTGCTGGAATAAAGCACCACGCGCTGGGTGGCTTAAAACAATACGCATTTATTTTCTTATGCTCCTGGGGTCCAGACATCCAAAATCAAGGTGTGGACAGAGCCGTGCTCCCTCCCTCTGGAGGCTTCAGGGGAGAAGCCTTCCAGCCTCTTCCAGCTTCTCGTGGTCCCGAGGCAGTCCTTGGCTTGCTGTCCTGTCACTCCAGCCTCTGCCTCTGTGGTCACATGGTCTTCTCTTCTGTGTCTCTGTGTCTGTCCCATAAGGACACCCGTCACTAGGTTTAGGGCCCATGCAGGATGAGATCATCTGGGGATCCTTAACTCAATGGCACCTGTGAAGACCCTTTTATCAAATAAGGTCATATTCACTAGTTCTGGGGTTAGAACATAGCCTATATCATTCTGAGGGCCATCGTCTGACCCTCTACAGGTATCTTTAGAACAAAGCTCGTAGAGGCGCCCGCCAGCTCACCTGGTGGGGCACGTGACTCTTGATCTGGGGACTGTGTGTTCGAGCCCCACACGGGGTGTAGAGATTACATAAAAAATAAGTCTTAAAAAAAATAAAGTTCATAGGTGTACTCCCTCTTAGATTGAACATGAAGATAAACAAAACGATGAGCGTGGAGAACTTACCCCGGGGCCAGGCGCCGTAAGGGTTAACGTCATTGGCTGTACCTGCATCTCCCTTCTGCCCCTGCCCCTCATGGCCAGTGCCACCAGAGCAGACCTGCTCTAAGACTGGTGGCTGTGCTTCCCTGGGCTGGGCAACCAGTCTGCGTGTGGGAGTCATGGGGCCCGGCTCGGGCCTGGATGTGAGGAGCCCTGCGGCTCTCCCTGGGTCTCCCTCTGGCCAGCCACAGCAAGGGGTCCGGGGTCTAGGAAGACGCCAGCCCTGCTCAGGGGTCATCAGGAACAGAGGCTGCACACTGGGGGCAGGAAGGCCTCTCGGTGGCCATGTACCCCCCCCATCTCTCCTTGGGACTGAGGGTGCTAGCTCACGTTCAGTAGCCTCTGCGGCCGGGCCAGCTCCGAACTGATCGTACAAGGAAATGGAATGTGAGCCCCAGGCTATTTAAAGAGGGCCTGGAGGCATGGCTGGGGCCTGGCCAAGCAGGGTGCTTCAGGTCGGGGCGGGCTCCTCTGTGCACATGGTTTGATTTACTGGAGGGCCGCAAGCAACTCCGGCCTCAGACACAGAACTATTTGAAGCAGCTGCCAGATGTTGTGTCTGAGTTGGGTTTTTACAACTTGCTTACTGGTTAGCAGCCTGCCTCCCGCCGGGGTTCAGCCTGCCCCAGCGGGTTCAGGGCCCTGGCCGCAGCCCACAGGCCCTTGCAGAGCAGTGCCGCCCCTCCCTCCCACGCAGCCCGAGCCTGGTCTCCTCTGAGCGGAGCCAGGGTAGGAGCCCAATTTCCCAAGCATCCGGCCTTCCTGGGGTGGCAGAGTGGCCCCAACTTCGGGGTGTCTTGCCAGCACCCTGAGCTGGTGGAATGTTCTGCCTGATGTTTACTGCTGGGCCCTCCGGGAGAGTCAGGGTCTAAAACAGAACTCACAACCTCGAGAACAGCTTTGCAATGAGGCATCCCTGGAGCAGGCCCTCCAAGCCAGGGCTGTCCCCCAAGCCCTGGGTGTGGCCTGGGAGGCCCGGACACGGACCTCTCCCTCTCTCTCCTGATCGTCCCTCCTGCTCCCACCCACTGATTTCACTGTGGCCACTTGAGGCCAGCCCCTTCCCATGGTGCGTAGAAGAACACAGGGGACCAGAGCTGGGACCAGAGTTCATCCAGGGGGTTCTGGAACATTCTCAAGCCTCTGGAAACTCGAATGAACCAGGGAAGTTCGGAGAGGCACCAGTAGGACCCAGCTTTGGATCCAGGCCACTGTGTCAGGTCAGAGACCAGGCCTGCCAGTCAAGATGGGATGTGCCCAACGTGACACGGTTGGGGTTCACCGGGCTCAGGGCGGCTGGGGGTGGGGGTGGGGGTGTTTCTCAGCTCCTCCCCCCCATGGAGGAGGCCTCCCGCAGGAGGCCCATGATTCAAGTGCTCACTTCCTGAGGCCACTTGGAATGACTTCTCAGAAGTTTGCTCTGGAGGGAGCGGGTGACAAGGGAAGGGGCGGGGCAGGTGAGAAGCGGGGAGGGCTGGGGGTTGTGTCATTAATCTCGCTGCACGGGAAAGCAAGCTTGTGTCCGTCCAGGAACCCGAACGCGGCCCAAGTGGACAGAGTGTTCAGTCCCCTCCTGAAAGCGCCAGAAATGTTTTGTCCACTGGGCAGGAAAACATCCTCTATGAGCACGCTGGGGTTTGGCTCTCCCACTAAGGAGACATCCCGAGGGCTGCGCTGGGAGGAGCCGGGCCTGGTGGCTGTGGGACAGAAGGAACAGCATGTGGGTCCCCGGACCCTGCTCCTCTGGGGCCCCAGGGGACACCTCCAGCCCACCTTTCCCGGTGGACCTAAGGAGCCCAACTCCTCCCTGCCACCCTCCCCCCCGACCCAGCCCCTACACCCGCTCTCACTTCTGAGTCCTCCCAAGAACTGGGAAGAGAGAAGGTCACAAGCAGGGCGCCCTCAACGGAGAACCGGAAAGGCTGGTGGAATCCCGGCTGGCGGGACGCGGGGTGCATCTGCAAAGGGCCCCGTAGCCCCAGGCGAGGGGCAGGAGGGCTGGGGTACGAGTCATCGATCCTGTGACTCTGGACGTCACCTTTGGGAGCCTCGATTTCCTCTTCTGTGAGCTGGGACTAATGATACCTTCCAACCAGGCTCCTGGGGTTGCAAAGGCTGAGTGAGGACTGGGTGGGGGCAGCCTTACTGCCCACAGAGCGGGCAAAGCCCACACATGCCCGAGGTCTTCTAACTTCTGCCTGTGAGGAAGTGGGAGAGAGAAGCATCTTGGGTATGCTTGCCCCTCCGAGGGACACCCCTCCCTCTGGTCCTATGGCTTCTCCCCAGGCATCCTGCAGCTGACCCTGGAAGCTGATCCCCCCCCCTTTCTGGGGATCGCCCACCCCCAGTTTCCTGGAAAGATAAGCTGGGGATGAGCTGCCGACCAGCCCAGACTCACCGCCAGAGGACAGGCTTTCCAGGGGATCCCGGCCGCCTATGAGGGAGACTAGCCACCTTTTCTTCCAGGAAGCCCTGGGGGAATGAAGAGAAGATGGGCCGCCACCTCTGTTGTCCCATTTGGCAAAGGTGTCTTGACCCACCCCACCCCCCATCTGTGCCAGACACACAGAGACGCCAGGGATTCAGACTCAGAAAACAGGCTTCTGGGGTGCCTGGGTGGCTCAGTCAGTGAGTGACCCACTCTTGATTTGGGTTCAGGTCATGATCTCGGGGTGGTAAGATCAAGTCCCACGTCAGGCTCCCTGCCTGCTTCTCCCTCTGCCTACCGAGCCCCCTGCTTGAACTCTCTCTCTCTCTCTCAAATAAATAAACAAAATCTTAAAAAAAAATAAACGAATAAATAAATCTTTTTTCAAAAGGGGGTGGGGAGAAAAGTAGGCTTCTGAGCAAGGAGCTCCTTGGATGGGCAAAGCGGACCCCTGGGAAGAGTGGACGTCATCAGCGCCTGGAGGACGCACGCACGCAGCACCGGGCTTGGGACGGACAAGCGAGGAGGCCGGGTGCCGCCTCCCGCAGAGTCAGTCGCTCTTTAACTGAGGCAGGGACAGCAGCAGGTCCGGGAGAGTCCCCAGCACGGAGCCCCAGGCCGTGAGCCCGTGTTTCCGTGCCTGTCTGGAGACCTCTAGAAGACAAGACCCGAGTCACCGCCGAGCACCTGGAAGCGCTCAGGGCGAATGTGCACACGGGTCCCCTCTGTCAGTCACCCAGGGCTGGGGTCCCTGTGCAGGCAGCTAACTGGGGGAGCCAGCATTGGCCTCTGGGCTGAAGCCAGAAGCCTCAGGAGAGGGGCTCTGGGGGCTTGGTGGCCCTGGGGACGGTGACATGTCCACAGAGTCCCACCTGTCCCAGAGCGCCTGTCCTGAGCAAGACGGCTTCTCCTTCATGGCTGCCCGCCCGCAGCTCCTCAGAGAGACTCTGGAGACCCAGCAGCCTCCCCACGGGCATCTCTTCGAGGGCCCTCAGCAAAGCCTGCTGGCTCCCCCGGGGCCGCACCAATCTCGTTTTCTCTGAAAACAGCCCAGTGTCCAAAACCAACGCCGACAGTTGACCTAGCCGGTTACCTTTGTTTGCCTGGCCCAGTGTCGGGTCCTCGCTTATTTTTATGAGCTGTTTAATCTGCACACTCTTCTGTTCTCAATAAACGGGGCCGCGCATTCCAGGATGGCCTCGAACGATAACACCAGCTGTCTAGACGGAGGCCAGCCCACTGACGCGCTCATAAATAAAAATAGATCTGCGCTCCACTCTCTCATCGGTGCCCGGGGAGGGGCCGCAGCCTCCCCGCGGGCTGGCGGGGACAGAGCTGGCCCGGCTCCCTGCCCCCAGTCCCCAGCCCCATTCCCAGGGGGGCCGGCGAGCCCATGCTGCCTGTGGGAGGGAGGAAGGTGGCCCGCTGAGTCCCCGGTAAGGCATCTGCCCTATCTCTGAGGCTTCCCTTTGTCCGTGGCTTGCAGCAGCTGCCGGGGCCGCGGACACTGAGGTGGCGGGGTGCGGGTGTGGACTCCAAAAGCAGTGCTCCACCCACCGGTCCCAAGGCCCCAGTCTAGGCTGGGAGAGGCTGCAGACTCAGGCCCAGAGCGACTTGTCCGCTCCTTTCTCTCCCTGTCACTTTGCCCCTTCCTTCATTCGTTCGCTTACTTGGCCTCTACTCATTCCTTGAGCCCTGCCCCAGGACTGCCTCCAAGGAGCCCAGTGAGGGTGGGGACTGGGTGCAGGAGCAGCGTGCAGGTGGAGGGAGCTCAAGACATCCTCTGGGCTCAGCAGGAGATGGCACAGCTGCACACACGTGTGTGTGTGTGTGTGTGTGTGTGTGTGTTTGCGTGCGCGCGCGCACGCGCCAGCAGGATGCAGGAGCCTCCCTGAGCGTGTCCAGGACAATGCGGGGTTCGCATCAAGGAGGCTTGCCACAGCTACACAGAAACACAGGCCTGCATGCCCACACTTACCCACATACCTCCTACAGGTCAGTTTATGTTGACAATAGTGTCTGTATAAGTTGAGGCCCCCTTGTGCAGTACATAACCTGAACACCTGTACAAGGCAGCCCTGTGCCACCATTCTTCCCTTTCCCCAGACCCAGCTGGACTGAGTCTCTGGAACAGAAAACCTGGCTCCTCCCTGGTCTGTCAAATCTTTATTTCACCCTCTAGTAGGGGCTGAAAAATCCCAGGGGGGTCAGTGGTCAAGCTGAAGAAGGAGACTTACAGAGAACCAAGAGGCTGACACTTCGAGATGGACCTCTCAGAAGAGGAAGAGTCAAAGAGAGGTGGTGGGGCAGGGATGGGCCCCCCTGGGGTCAGACAAATGACACAAGAAGGGACAGGTCACCCTTTCTGATCCTACACCCAGGGAGGGGGTGAGGGATCAAGGGTGTCCCTCACCAGGGACAGGAGCAGAGGGCAAGGACAAGGGGAGAGGACTCCCCCCACACGCCACCCCCGCCCAGGGCTTCCAGAGAGAGACAGCAAGGACCAGGATGACTGAGACCGTACGCCCTGAATCTCGGTCCCCTCGGCCCCAACCCAACACAGAGGAGGAAGGGGGACAGAGCAGCGGCGAGAGTGACGGCGACACCAGAGAATCAGAACACCCAGGTCTCCGCTTGCTCAAACAGAAAGTGAAGGAAGCTCTGTGATCCAAGGAGAGAACGGTGTGACTGAGCCCAGCTGGGGACCAAGGGACTGGAGTGAAGTCAAACCACACTGGGCTGCTCGATCAACAGGCCACCAAGCCTCCAACCCAGTGACCGGCCCCGGGCGAGGCGCGCGCTCCACCCGGCTCAGCTCCAGCAGCACTGCTGGGGGATTGTCTGTCCCCCCTTCAGAGGCGGAGAGGGAGGCACCCAGGGGATAGGCTGGCCCCAGGTGTGACTCCGGCTGGGAGGAGGCAGGGCCTGGGTTCAGCTAGAGATGCTCTGATACATCGTCCTCCACGGTCTGCGCTGGCCTGACCCCAAGTTGGCACCAGACCTGGTTCTCCCAGCCGGCCTGGAGAAAGCGGGGCCCCTGCCCCCATGGCCACACTCCCGTGCCTCTCGTGACTCACACGAGCCGCCCGCAAACAGTGACTGAGGGGGCGGAGGGCCGTAAGGACAGCAGGTCACTGGCAGCCAGCCTCCATGGGCCTCCGAGCCGCCTGGCCACAGGAAGACCCGAGGGGACACCGAGGGGACCCAGGAGAGACACTCAGGCACACTGTCCTGACTCCAGGGCCTGAAGATGAGTCTTGGAGGTCGGCTTCCGAGAACCACAAAGAGCGCCTGTCAGATGCTTGCTGAACCTCATCGGTTCTCTCGACAAGGGGGAGCAGGCCCCTCTATCCGGCATGGAAACGGAGGCCCGGAGGATGACGGTGCTTATGCACAGGTCACACAGCAAGGATGTGGCAGAGGGGGCCGTCCTGCTCACTCAGCTTCCGGAGGCTTCCTGGAGAGCAGCTGGGGCCATCCGTGCCAGGGCGGACTCGGAGGGAGCACCCCCATCCCTAGGGAGGGTTTATGGTGCTGACGTCCTGGGGCCGAGTAGGGTGTCCTTCTGCACCCAAGCACCTTCATGCCCCTCCCCAGACCGACTGCCCACCTCTTCCTTCCCAGTCTCTGGCTAGAGACAACCCCTCTGCTAAGGCAGAAGGAGCCCCCATCCCACATCTGCCCGACCCCTCCCTCCCCCCACCGAGGCAGGTGACAGACAAGAGCTCCGCCCACCTTCCCCACCTGCCCTTTCCAGAGTCTCAGCAGCAGCCTGATTTCCCTTGAGGAGCCACATGCCCGACATGTGACCCAATCCACCAGCGTCTCCCCTGGGACTTCTGCAGCCACCACGGAGAGAGAAACTCCCTTTCTGCCGGGAACCTGAAGCGGGGCGGTCAGGAGCCGTCCTGCCCCCCCACCCCTCCCAGGCACAGCCACCCAAGAGCGGAGTCGGCGCAGAGATCCGGAGCTGACAGGAGGGACACAGACCTTCTTCAGCCATCACTTGCACAGGTGAGGCTGTCACCCCAAACTTTTCAAGCACATGAGCCAATACATCCACTGGAGTGGGGGTACGATTCACCCAGAAAAGGTCCCATAGTCAGCCCCCACTCTTCCTACCTCTCCACGCCCCCAAAGGACGCCTCTCGGAGACAGAACTGGCTCCTCCCGGGGTGCTGCGAGAAGGAGGGCATTCCTGGGGGCAGGGAGCAGAGGTCTGGAGGCAGACCCGAGCCCCATCTCCGCTTCAGGAAGGAGCTCAGTCTTGCTGTGTCTCTCTTCATTCGGGAAGAAAAGACCCTGTTTGTGAGGGTGGAAGAAGATGGCCTAAGGGCCCAGAGCGGGTCAGTACGCCCGTCAGCATCCCCGCGGGAAGCAGCTGGCACTTCAAGGTCATTCAAGGAGGGTCCCTTTGCAAGGTGGGGCGCAGGGGGACCTCGAGTAAAGAGAATGTAGACCCCCGGGCTGGTGTCAGCAGAGCCATTACCACCAGAGGCACCAAAAGATCCAAGTCCAGAATAAAAGGGTCAACCAGATCAGGACACCTTGAAGGGGACAATGACCTTTGATCAGGGGACGCAGCCAGTCCCAAAGGGCTTTGCAGCAGGTTGAACAGTGTCCTCCAAAATTCATGTCCATCTGGGACCTCAGAACGTGATCTTTTTTGGAAATAGGATCTTTTCAGGTGGAATTATTTAAGGATCCTGAGCTGAAAAGGTCATCCTGGATTTAGGGTGCATCCTAAACGGACTGGTGACCCTCTAAGAGAAGGAGCAGAGACAGAGAGATACAGAGGAGACGCCCTTGTGAGTGGAGCGGTGTCGTCCCAAGCCAAGGATAGCCGGGAGAAGATGCTCTTGGAGCCTCCAGGGAGGCTGCGACCTTGCCCATAACTTGATTTCGGACTTAATGATCCCCCAAACTGTACCAGAACAAATTTCTGTTGTTTAAGCCCTGCAGTCTGGGGTACTTTCTGATGGCAGCCCCAGGGAACTAACATAGGCATGGACTGGAAAAAGCCAGGACGAGTGGATCCCCTGTCCTCAGCCTCCTCCCTCTCTCTAGCTTGCTGGGGGACGTCCCAGCCAGAAGGCGGAGGGCACAGGAGCCCCTTGTGCGCACAGGGCAGCCTTGAGGAGGGGATCAGGGGAAGGCGGAGCCAAGATCTGAGGGGCCAGTGGAAGATACCGAGTCATTATGACAGCGGTATCACACCCGGACCCCAAAGCAAAAGCGGTTGCTCTTGTGTATCCAAGGCTGTGAGAACGGAAGCCACGGGGACCTCGACGGAGCCCAGCCCGCCCCGTTTCTGTGCTGCCGCCGATAGTGATCGCCTGGGCCTGTGTACACATTTACTCTGCCATGTCACATGTGCACCCACGCGATTGCTCCAGAGTCACGCCTGTTTTCTCCCCCACGCCCCACATACGCTATTCCCAGACCACCATGGAATAAAACACTGGAAAAGGGACGCCTGGGTGGCACAGTCGGTTAAGCATCTGACTCCTGATCTCAGCTCAGGTCTTGATCTTGGGGTCCTGAGTTCAAGACCTGGGTTGAGCTCCACGCTGGGAGCAGAAACTTCATATGAATGAATGAATGAATGAATGAATGAATGAATGAAAAACACTGGGACAGAGGGTTCCATGTGCGGCCGGGGGCCAGGAGAACGGAAGCAGGTGCTCACCTGGGGAGAGGCTGCTCTCTCCCTCTCTCTAGATTCTGCTGCCTCGTGCGAAACCATAATGAGTAGAAGATATTCAAACAGGCAGGGCTCAGGTTTTCATGGAAGCTCCCCGAATAAAATTTTATAAAATAAAACAATTTTATTTGGGGAGCAGTGCGGTCATTCCTAATTACCCCCCACAAACACTAAAGCGGCCGCTGTCGAGATAAGACAGGCCAGAGCCGGGACGAAGGCCACACTGCTGGCTGTGATGCCAGCCTCTTCTTTCCCACCTGAGAAAAGGGAGCTTACGATGGATGGCGGGGACTCAGTGACATGACCCTAGGAGGCCTCAAGTTGCAAGGGACAGAATGCCTCCTTGAAGAGGGTTAAGCAAAACAGGGGATCTAGTGGCTCCTGTGTTGCAAAGTTCAAGTCGCTCCCGGCTTGGCTGAGAGTCCTCCACTCTCCATTCTGTGCTCCCCATTTCTGGGTGGCCTCCGCTTCAAGGCGGACTTTCACCCCGCAGAGGGCAGCAATGGCTTCAGGCTCACGTTCATGCTCCGCCACCTTGGTGGAGACAGCGGTTCTCTTTAGCCCCCGGGGCCGGTTTCCGTGAGAGTCCCAGAACCCCCTGGCCTGCAGCCACCCCCCACCCCCCGCCGGAGATGAACAAGGAGACGTGCGGTTCTGGCCTTTCCACACTCAGGTCACCGGTTCCACCCAAACGCAGGGAGAGGCTGGGGGCAGGGGGGAGGTGTCCTGAGGAAGGGCTGGGGGCTGTCACCAGGGGAAGGGGAAGCAAGGCCAGACGGGGCAAGCCAGATCTCATGTGTCCCCTGTGTTCCCTTCCTGTGGCGACTGTCCCAAACCGCCACAAAACGGCTGAAAACAACACACATTTATTATCTTACAGCTCTGGGGGCCAGGGTCTTCCAGTCAAGGTGTCGGCAGGGCTGACTTCTGGAGGCTTCAGGCCTTTTCCAGGTCCGAGAAGCTAGCTGCCTGCATTCCTGGGTTCGTGGTTCATGGGCCCTTTTCCACCGCGCCCCCCCACCTCCCCCACTAGTGCTCCGGCTGCCACACAAAATATCGTTCACTGGATGACTTAAACAACAGAAGTTTATTTCTCACAGTTCTGGAGGTTGGGAAGGAAAGATCAAGGACTGATCTGGCCCATTCAGTTCCTGGTAAAAGCCCTCTTCCTGGCTTGTAGCCAACCGGCCTCTTACTTGGGGCTGGGGCCTTGCTCTGTGTGTACACAGCCCTGGGGGAGGGGGAGAGAACAACTTCTCTGGTGTCCCTTCTTATAAAGACACGAACTGGGCACTTGGGTGGCTCAGTCAGTTGAGTGTCTGCCTTCGGCTCAGGTCATGATCTCGGGGTCCTGGGATCGAGCCCCGCATCAGGTTCCCCACTTGGCAGGGAGTCTGCTTCTCAGCTCTCTCTCTGCCCCTCCTCCCTGCTTGTGCATGTCTCTCTCTCAAATAAATGAATAAAATCTAAAAAAAAAAAAAAAGAAAAAGAAAAAAGCCGTGAACCCCACGGGATCCGGGCCCCCCCCCATGACCTCATTCTCCTCTTACGTTGTTAGAGGCTCTGTCTCCAGATACAGGCACACGGGGGTTTCAACACATGGATTTTGAGGGGACACAAACATTCCTACATTCCTACCATCTCTGCCCTTTCTGACCCTCCTGCCTCCCTCTTGGAAGGACCTTTGTGATAAGCAGAGATAATCTCCCCACTACAAGATCCTTAATGTAATCACATCCATAAAGTCCCTTTTGCCTCACTAAGTATCATAGTCCCAGGCTCGGGGCATGGGGTCTCTGGGCAGCCTCCTTCTGTCTAGCACGTCCCCTACCTGGATTCGCCTTCATCCTAATGCCCTTACCTCCCCACCCTAACTTAGGGCAGCAAGTCACTCACAGCTCTCAACCCCCAGCGCCCGTGGAGAGCTTTCTCCAAAAAAACACCTGGGCCTGGGTGGGGTGTGTGCAGAGGAGGCAGAAGCCCGGTCGGTGGGTGATGAGATCCCTGGAGAGTCACTGTCCCTGCAGGAAGTCACCACAGGAAGGGAGACAGGGGAACTCAGCCTCTGTCTACACTATCTCAAATCCACCTACCTGGGGCAGAACTTCGGACCCAGTAAAGACCTCCTCTAGGATTGACAAAAAGAAAAAAGGTAAATGATTTACAAGGGACGGAAGGGGTGGGTTCCAGCTCTGTTCCCCGGCTTGGCACCTATAGGGCTGCCTGGTGTAATGGGCGGACCCCAGCAGCCCCCGAGTGGCCAGGAGGACCTAGCCATAGTCTTGTTGGCAGGGAGCTGACCCCAATGGCGATGGCCTAGGAGGATCTCAGCCAACCCTGGTGGGGAGAAGGAAAGGAAGGTGCTTCTCTAGAATGTCCAGCAATCCCAGTGCCCCGAAGCCCACTGTCGTGCGAACTTCTGCGTCCTTAAGTGCCACACCATACAAGCCCAGGGTCTCCCTGGGTGCTCTCACACTGGACCCCAGGTGATGGCAGCATCTGGCAAGGCTCATCACCAGGCTTGGCCAGTGCCCGTGCCCCACATTTTCTCTGGGAGGAACAGGTCCTGGCCGGGGCCAGGAGCTGGAAGATGTCTCCCGGGCCCTGCGGCCTGGCCCCTGGATGGGTTCCATAGCCTGGAATCCTCCATCCCGGCCTCAGTGGCCCAGCAACTGCGGAGGTTTTATTGTATTTGTTTTATATTTTTTGAAGATTTTATTTTTAACTAATCCCCACACCCAACAGGGGGCTTGAACCCACAACCCCAAAGTGAAGAGCCGCCCTCCCCACCGACGGAGCCAGCCGGGTGCCCCTGGAGCAATTTTCAGTGACTCTTTGGGTCAGTCAGGGTGTATGGGGTGTATGAGCCTGGGCCCGGCGGCGGCACAGCGGCTGGCACAGGGCCCCCGGCCAAGGCCAGCCAGCCACACCCATGGGCAAGCCAGGTTTTTCCTGAGTGGAAACAGGGTTCAAATCCCATATGCTCCATGGGACCGAGGAGCTGAGCAGGCCATCCGGGTCTCATAGAAAAGGTGGGGACTTCTGGCCGCCTGCCGGGAGGAGATGGAAAAGGATGCTGAGCTGCATCCAGGCTGCTTCTCCACCCTCCTGAGTCACACGGGAACGCCTGAGACCAGGAGGCAGGTGGCTTGGGGGGGGGGGGGGGACGGGAGGGCCCCCACAGCCTCTGCTACGATCACAGCAGGGACAGGAGGAGAGGGGGCCTGGAGCCTCGAGGGAAAGCTGGAAAGACGTCTCCTCCTCCCCTCACTCCTTCCCAGGGCCACGGCCCACCGAAGACCGCATTCTCTGGGCGCACGGGCCTGCCCCACCCACGGGGACAGGGACCGGCCTCCGCATTCCTTCGCTCCGTCTCCTGCCGTCAGGGGCTGCGCCTCCCCCTTGCATCCCAGGGTCGCGCGCGGAGCCAGGCATGCAGCTGGTGCTTAAAAATGCTAGTTCCTTCTCCTCCTTATGTGTCATAACCAGAGTATTTTGAGTCCCCTCCTGGTCCCGGTAGGGATCGCTCCCAAACGAGTAACTAATCATGAGCGTGAGCTGAGCGGCCTGCCCCCCCGGGGAAAGAGGCCACCCGAGGACCAGCCAGCGTCCCGCACACTGAAAGAACGGGGATCCTGCCTACTCTGCCCCAGGGAAATGTCGCCTCTGCCTGCCGCCTGCGGAGCCAGCCCCCATCCCCACTCCCGGGGAGGATCCTAGGTCACTCTGATTAGAAGGCTGCCCGGGAGCACAGCCTTGTTTGCTCATTGGTGCTTCCAGAAAACAGAGCCGTGTTTTGCTCCCAGCCTGGCAGCTGGGCCCATCCTGCAGCTGGTGGCCCAGGCAGGAAGTCCGGAGGAGCCCTCTCAAGTCCCTGTCTTGGCGGACAACACTTCCCTCCGGCCTCCCACCAGGGAATCCCAATGGTGTGGACAGACACCCCCTTAGAGCACAGAGAAGAGCAGCCATCTTTCCAAGAAACCTGCAGCCGGGCTTGGCCCAGATGGAAACCACTGTACACAGTTCTGGAAGGCTGGGACCATGGCCTTCTGCAAACTGACATGGGCTGTGGGGTGCGAAAGGGGGACACAGAAGACCTCTGGGTGCCAAGCCCAGGCCCGCTCCCCGCCACCCCTCAACAGGCAGGGCCGAGGAGAACCTAAGGGAGGAAGGCTCGTGCCAGCTGCTCCCCTGCACTCGGGGACTAGAGGTCGGACAGCTGGGATTAGTCAGAAATTCCGAACTGGGTCCTCCGCCAGCCCAACCATGGGGACCTTCTCCAAGTAGAAAACCTCGGGCCCGGGCTTGGACAGAAGTTGCCTCTGCGTTGGAGCCAGTCCAATCCACCTGGCTGGAGACATGGATGGCCCGGGCTGCTTCAGCCTCTAGGGGTCTGGAGGGAGAAGAAGCTGAGCTCTGGCATCTTGAAGCCCTGGACAAGAGGGCTGGCTGGCTCCTTCCCGCCGTAGCCGGGACCCAAGAGGTGGGTGCTGGATGCGGTGACGGATGCAAGTTTGTCTCTTACTCTAAAGGAATTCCGGGCAACACGGTATGACCACACAGAGGCCGTGGAAGCCGGAGAAGAGCCTGGGAAGTGCCCCAGGGCCAACTCTTGAAGGACAGGGAGCAGGGCTGGAGCAGGTCGGAACCATGAAGATGCCGCACAGAGGCCTCTGCCCGGGGTTGGGGAGGGGGTGCTCATTTGTCCAGCGGTCCCTTGCCAGGGCCCACCAAGTGCCAGACCCTGCGAGGCATGGGCCAGTGTGCCAACCCCACCCCTGGGAGCCACAGCCTCCACCATCCGGGAAGCCAGAGGCCGCAGCTGCACCTGCCCCGTCCCGGGCCAGGGGAAGAGACTGGCCTCCAGAGCTCCTGCAGGCCGTATCCCGAGAGAGCACACAGGAAAGAGTTTGCAAGTTTTACGGCCACTGAAGTCAGCTCAGGCCTGGGGAGGGTGAGGGCCAAGCCGGCAGGTTCTAATTAGGGCCTGGGCTCCTTGCAGTGGCCTCGGGGCTGGGGGTGACGCCAGGTTTGCAGAACAGCCAGCACTGTTTTGCACGGTGTCTCCCAGCAACGGGGGCCACTCTGGTGAGAGCCGCAGCCAACCTGGCCGCGCAGCCCTGTGAGCCGCCAAGGAGCTATGCCCGTCCCGGATTGGAGCTGGGCCACCCACCCCTGCCGCCCCCTTGACGGGCTGCTCCCCCAATCAGGGCTCAAGGATCCCCGCTGAGCAGAGGGAAAACTGCTTTCCCCCCAGCCCCAAGCAGCAGCATGGTCCAGACCTAAAGGAAGTGAGGGCAGGGCCTGGATCTGGGTCTTGAGTTGCCCCTGGTCAAGCATCCTGGTCCCACACCGGGCACACACATAGTAGGTGCACCAAAAAAGGATCAATAACTAGAAGCCAGTATCTAGAGCATGCCTCGCACACAGTAGGGCTCAGAAAATGTAGACTGGATGATCCAGGGCTTAGAACCCTGCCTGGCATACAGTAGGCGCTGCATGGGATGTATTGAGCCAGCGAAGGCATGAAAGTCATCTTGGCATGGGGCAGGTGTCTATAGAAGTAGGCGCCCTGCTGTGTCCAGCCCCCAGGGGCAGTGCTTGAGTCTGGGCGGGACGGGCCCTAGCGAAGTTCCTGCCCCGAGGCTGGGGGCAAGGGTGAGGGAGGGACGCAGCGGGCCGCTGGTCAGACAGTGTGAGTCTGGCCTTTGAGTGCTATTCCCGGCAGTTCCTCTGATTCACAGCTGTCCCAGGACCAGTCATGGCTGTGTCAATAAATATTGGTGACTCCGAATGACCTCTCCGTCTCGCAGGGCCATTAAAGCCTTCCTGCCCCTCCAAAGACCCGGTCCGGGCCATTGTTATTCTAGCCGGCGTGTCCCTCTCCCTGCCAGTTCGAGGGCCTTGGAGAGTGAGTGTGACCCAGGGAGTCCCTCATCCAGGATGCATTTTCTGTGACCTTGCTGCGCGTCTTCATTTCCCAAGAACTCCCAGGCCTCTGGGGCATTCATGGCCCTGGGGTGCCGATGAATGACTCTCGGAAAGATCCAGAAAACCTGTAGTCGTGGCCGAGTGGTTAAGGCGATGGATTAGAAAGAGCCAGAAAGATGTTCTGGTTGGCCCTTCTCCCCACATCCCCGACCGGGTGTCCGCTCTTGCCTCTCTCCGTGCCAGACCAGGACACCAAGGACGCCACGCCGAGGAAGACGGAGCTGCCCTTGCTCGCCTCGTGGCTTGCTCTACCCTCGGCGTAGGTGGCAAGAGTCTGAGTTCAAAGTGCTTCCTCAGCTGCACCCCTCCCCCGTTTTTAAATATTTTATTTATTTATTTATTTGAGAGAGAGCGCAAGCCAGATAGTGACAGAAACAGCAAGAGAGATCACAAACGTGGAGGAGCGGGAGAAGGAGACGGCACGCGGAGCAGGGAGCGCGATGCGGGGCTCCATCCCAGGACCCTGGGATCCCAGCCTGAGCCGAAGGCAGACGCTTAACTACTGAGCCACCCAGGCACCCCTCAGCTGTGCCTCCTTTATAGGGGGTGGTTTTCACAGGGACAGGATAGCTGTGAGCACCCAGGAAGTGTGTCATCTCCTCGATTTAACTTCAGAAAGCATTGCCTGCGTGCTGTCTATAGGCCAGAAACTCTAGGGAACGGGAGGTTGGGGGGGACACGGCCCGACCCGAGCCAGGCTCAGTCCCATTTCCAGGAGCAAAGCTCCATGGAGGGGGATAAATGCCTCGGTGGGCAGGTTCGGGTGCTGCCTGAGGGATGACGGAGCTAAGAGCAGTGCACGATCAGACCTTGGGTGAAATTCTTGGTTGGGTCCTGGATCCGAGCAAAATAAGGACGGCAACCAATTTCAGGGACTATTGGAATTAAAACCTCGATTGCACCGTCTAAACTCCTCCCACACTGAAGTTAAATTCCTGGGTATGAAAATGGAATTTGACGGCACTGGCACTGCCTTCTGTTCAGGTCATGATCCCAGGGTCCTGGGATGGGGGGGCGCCCTGCTCAGCAGGGAGCCGGCTTCTCCCTCTCCCTCTGCTGCTCACTCTGCTTGTGCACTCTCTCTCCCTGAAATAAATAAAGAAAATCTTTTTTAAAAAAGACAAGAAAACAGAATTTTGGTGGTGCAGGACGCTGTCCTTGATCTTAGAAGGCACTTGTTGAAATATTCAGGAGTGAGGTGTCATTGTGTCTGTGATTGACTTGAATATTTTTAGGTGTTCCTCGAGGAGGCTGAGCGGGAAGCAGGGGAGAGGGGACACAGGACAGGGGATCACAGTCAGGGACTGGTGCATGGAGGGCAAGCTGGGGCCAGGAGGTCTGGAGGGCCACGGCAGGAATACTGAGTGGGGCTGAGCCCTGGAGGGCAGGATGCAGCCAGCCAAGGATGGTGGCAGGGGGCGCGGAAAGAATCAGGAGATTCTTGGGAGGCAGAGCTCAGAGCGCCTGGTGCTGGCTCCGATGTAGGGAGAGACGGTGTGCAAGAGAGTGTCAAGAGAACTCTGGGTTTCTGGCATGAGATCCAAGAAAGTGGAGGGGCCACTGTCAGAGGCAGAGACTGGGGGAAAAGCAGGTTCCGAGTGGGAGGTCAGCAGCTCCGTTTCAGACATGCCAAGTTTGGAGCTTGTGGGGTGTTTCAGGGCTCCAGGAATTTGCAAGTGCCTTTGCCCAAATAACCGGGAGACCAGAACTCCGAGCTCAGGCCCCAGGCTGGGGGGCTGCTGTGTCCTTCGGCACTGCCGGCCACAGAGCTGGGGCTCTGGTGAGGGCCAGAGCGGACGGGGACATCTGGAATAGAAACTATGGCTGTGTGTCCTGCATTTGTTTTCCCAGGTTCCTCTCCATCTGCCAGGAGGGCCGGGTAGGGCCGGGATCACAACATGCTCCGTTCCCACGGGGCCGTGATGAGCCAGGATTCCCAGACCCACCGGGAGGCCACCCACCTTCTGTCCCAGGTCAGAAAGGTCTGATTTTCCAGAGCTCAGCGGAAATGAACCCACACGTTTCAGCCTGGGTTTTCTACGTCCCCACATGTCTAGTTTATTTATCATTTGGGCATTGCTGGGTGGCTAAGTCAGGTGGGATGCTGGATGCTGGGTTCCTTCCTGGCCACCTGGCAAAGCTGTCACTCCCGTGGTGTAGTCCTTCAGCACATAGTCACTGAGCACCTCCCATCATTCTAGGTGCTGGCCGTGTAACAGTCCAATCTGGAACAATAATCGCTTATTATGGTGGTAAATAATTATTGATAATGACATGATATGATATATATAGTAACGGGTAAGCCTATGGTCATGCCTACCATTTAGTGAACACTCGGGATACACCACACACGGTGCTCAGCGCCCTCCCCCACCCCCCGCAACCATCACGACCACCTGTGTGCAGTATCATTCTCCCCATCTCACAGATGGGACCATGAGGGCTCCGAGAAGCTAGGTGCCAGCATGCCCATCAGCAGGCGAGAGTTGAAGAGTTCGAGCCCCCGATCTTGGTTGAGGTCCCGCTCTGCCCCCACAGGTTTGGCCTGACCCCGCTGCTTCTCTGTGTCTTCCAGATCCTGGGCTCCTCCTTGCATCTGGGTCTGACCCTGGTTCCCCGCTTTGGGGCTGGCTCAGCCCACCTCGCCGAGCAGCCGGCCTCCCCAGAGCGGGGAGGGCTGGGGAGACAGGGTGCTGGCCCAGGGACTGGTTCGGGTAGGCAGGGGACGGACCCGACAATGTTGCCAAACCTTGCAGGGGACACGCTTAGATGAAAATGTGATTTGTTGTTTATATGAAGTTGAAGGGCAATTGGGAGTTCTATTCTACTTGCTAAATCTGGCTCCGTTAGGGGTGGGTGCGTGAAACAGTGACGGGTTCCCCACGGTTGTCCTGCTGACCTCACCGGTACCTACACGCCAGGCCTGCCAGGCGGGAGGGGCACCGGTACCTACACGCCAGGCCTGCCAGGCGGGAGGGGCACGGGTTTCGGGCAGGACCCCTCCCCCCCACCCGGGCACCAAACAGCCCACTGGGCAGCTCCGTCCTACTGAGGATATTGTCCTTTTAGCTTCTGCGAGGGTGGGTAGGCACCGTTGCAGACTTCGAAATTCCCACTTGGCCTACCCTCCCGGGATGGAGCTCGTGGAGCTTCCCAGACGTTAAAGAACCTTTCGTTCCTTCCCCCCCAGAAGTTCAAGTGTGAGCTTCCGTCTCCTGATGGCTTTCACTCCGCCAGCATTTGCTTCCGAGCTTGACTAGTTAAGCAGCAACATGCGAGCGGGGCTCAGAGTTTATTATAAACAATGGTCCCTGTGACACAGCTTCCCCATCTGGTCACGAGGCCACCACCACACCCCTAATTCCAGCCACGCTCTCCAGCTGCTGGGACCTGTCCTTCTGCCTCAGAACACTTTCTCTCCCAGAGAAAGAAAGATGAATGAGCTGGACGACAGGATACCTTTTTTTTTTTTTTTTTAAAGATTTTATTTATTTATTTATTTGTTTATTTGAGAGAGAGCACAGCAGAGGAAGGGGCAGAGGGAGAGGGAGAAGCAGACTCTGATGAGCAGGGAGCCTGACTCAGGGCTCGATCCCAGGACCCTGAGATCATGACCTGAGCCAAAGACAGATGTTTAACCAACTGAGCCCCCAGGCGCCCCGAGACAGGATACTTTTTGAATGTTGTCTGAATGACTGGCTCAGTGCAAATGGCCTGGTGCCCAACATTTTGCAAGCTAGACTGGACTAACTCTGAGTGTGTCCCTCAAGACCTCCCACACCCCCATCCTACCCCCCAGAGGCCACCCACGCTCACACTCTCCCATTCCAACATGCTCCATCCAGGTGAATCCGGGGCTTCCGCACCATGTCCCAAAGTGGGTAGGTCTCAAACCTGCCCAAACCAGGAGGCTCCCACCTTGGGTTCTCTAACGCTCCCCTGTGCCCAGGACATAGCCTCTGTATGTGCCACGTAGCCCCAGGGATGCCCACACTGGGGCGTCTTGGTGGGCAGGGAAAGGGGACCCTCCAGGCCGGGACTGCAAGAACCAGTCCACCTTCAGCTTAGACACACAGAGCTCCGGCTGCGGGGCTGTTGGCTGTGCTGACCCTACAGAAGCGTCTCCCTGCATGAAGAATGTCCCCACCCAGGCTCGCGTCCCATGCTGTGCTGTTAGATGTCCAACCACCGGTCCTCTGGGGGGGCGATGACCCCATAAATATATGTGCCTAAGTTCATTACAGATCTTACTACAAATAGGGGCACCTGGTGGCTCAGTCTGTCAAGCGCCTGACTCCTCGTCTCAGCTCAGGTCTCGGCCTCAGGGTCGTGAGTTCAAGCCCTGCTGGGCACAGAACCTACTTAAACAAATCTTACTACAAACAAATGCTGGATTACCATCCAGCTCAGCAAAAGAAATAGTTTGTGTGATTGAAGAGCGAGCAGGATTCTGACCTGAAGATTCCTGGATGCTTCCATGTCAATGAAAGACTAAGGAAAAGTGAGACGATGAAGACTGATTGGAACTTCGCTTTCTGGCGGAACTGGATCACGGTGTTTGAATACTGGAAGAGGTTTCCCTTGGGTTTTTGTGTGTGCTCCTCGCGATGGAGGGACCAGAGACCCAACTCACATTCAGGTTTCATCTGCATTATTACCCTTTCTCTGTCACTGTCTTCAATCTAGACGATCAGCAAAACAATGAAGAAGCACGTTCGGAGAGCATTGGTCAGCTTCCAAGCTGGGGATGCTTGCGCCGGTGCTGGTTCCAAGCCGCGGATGTGACATCGCAGCACAGGGGGGTGAGAAAGGGAGCAGAGCCGCCACCGTTAGATTTTATTTCCAGTCGATATAAATATCCTTGAGAGCAGAGACAACAGTCAAATATTCAGGAAGGGATGAGTTTTGAGCATCTATTAGCTTTGTTTTTAATAAAATTCATTTAATTGGTAAGTTTGTAGAACTGAGTTATTAATGATAGCTATATTTAGCAACTAGTTCACAAAATGCCTGGAAATCCAACTTTGCTTTTCATGAGCCAGTACAAGCCCGCTCCAACATTCCGGCGAACTCACATTTCATTCCCCCACAGCTCTAAACGATGGGTTTAAGTATCTCTGTTTCAAGGATCAGGATGCTATAAAGCTCAGAGGCTCAGGACAAAGTCTTGTCCCCAGGAGGATCTTAACGCCGGGATGACTTCGGTTGGCACCAGTCACCTGAGCTGGGCTGAGATGAGCCCTGACTGAGCCACAGGTGTGCTTGGGGATTTGCTGCCAACCAGTGAAAACCCTCTCTCAGCAGAGGTGTGGCCTCCAGACTTCACAGCCTCAGCATGTAGAATCCTCCAGAACAGAGTTTGAACAGAAAGCCTTCGAAGGAAGATAACATGGTGGCAGATGGCGCCTTGGCCAGGCCTCGGATGCTGGCAAGCAGTGAGAAAACTTGGCAAGTGAGAAAGACCCAGGGAACTCAGAGCCAGCAAAGCATGCCCCGACTGATTAGCTGGCCTTGAGACTCCAAGTCTGGACTTTTTCCAGAACAGCAGCCCTAGGGATTTGTGCGCTGGTGGGACCTGGAACGCTTTCGGACTAGGCACCCATTCCTCACACCACTGGGTCTGGGATCAGTTTAACAGCTGTGCATCCAGCAGGTGCCAGGGATACGTAGGGGAGAGAGGTGGAGACCCTGCCCTGTGTCCCCACGTCCCGCTCCCTGTTTGGAACAACAGCTCCAAGAGGGCAAGAGCATTGGGTTTTGCGGGGCTGACATCAAGGGCTTAATATAAACCTGTTGCTGGAGGAATGGGAGCCAGGTGTTTGGGGCCTGGCAAGGGGTTGGGGGAAAAGAGACGGGTGTATAAACGGAAGGTTTCACGAAACCAAGAGGAACTTCATGGACACCTGAGCTGAATCATGAAGGCCTGGCAGGAGCTAGCCAGCTAAGAGTGCCAGGCAGAAGGTGCAGCATATGGGAAGTCAGAGCGTTGCAGACTGTCTGTGCAAGTGTCCTGTGGCTGCCGTAACCAATTAACACAAATTTCACGGCTTAGAACAACAGAGCTTCATTTTTTTTTTCATAGTTCTAGAGGTCAGAAGTCTAGAATCAGTCTTACTGGGTGTTACAGGCTGATTTATAGCCCTCCCCAATTTCTGTATCAAAGCCCTAACCCCCAGTATGACTATATTTGGAGACAGGGCCTTTTTTTTTTTTTTAAAGATTTTATTTATTTATTTGACAGAGAGAGATGACAAGCAGGCAGAGAGGCAGGCACAGAGAGAGGAGGAAGCAGGCTCCCTGCCGAGCAGAGAGCCCGATGCGGGGCTCCATCCCAGGACTCTGAGATCATGACCTGAGCCGAAGGCAGTGGCTTAACCCACTGAGCCACCCAGGCACCCCGGAGACAGGGCCTTTAAGGAGACAATTAAAGTGAAATGAGGTCATCACGGTGGGACCCTAATCTGATAAGACTAGAGTCCTTATAAAGAGAGGGAGAGACACCAGAGAAAGGATCATGTGAGGTTGCAGCGAGAAGACATCTCTCTATTAGCCCAGAAGAAAGCCTTCACCCAAAACCAAATTTTCTGGCACCTTGATCTTGAACTTAGAGCCTCCAGAACTGTAAGAAAACAAATTTCTATTGTTTAAACCACCTAGAGTGTGGTATTTTTGCTACCGCAGGCCAAGTAGAGTAACACAGTGAGCTAGAGTCGGGGTTTGGAGAACACTGAGGGGGGAACGTGTTGCCTTGCCTTTCCAGCTTCTAGAGGACCCCACCCACATTCCTAGGCTCTGGCCCCTTCCCCAGTTCACTCCAGCTTCTGTTCCTATCGACGCATCTCTGTCTCTGATTCCCACCCTCTGCTTCTCTCTGCTAAGGACCCTTGAGATTACATGAGGCCCAAGATAATCCAAAACAGTCTCCCCCAACTCAAGATTCTTAACTCAAACCACATCTGCAAAGTCCCTGTTGCTGTGTGAGGTCACATAATCACAGGTTCTGGGGACTGGGGTGTGGACACCTTCAGAGGCCATTACTCTGTCTACCACGCTGAGGTCAGCCAAGAGAAGCTTATGTGTGAGAGTGTGTTGGCCACACTGGGGGGGCCACGAGGAGGCAGAAAGACCTGGATCAAGATTTTGTACACCACACTATAACTCTTTTTTTTTTTTTAACCTTTGTATAACATTATAACTCTTTTTTTTTTTTTTTTAAGTAATCTCTGTATTTAAATTACTTTAAAGTAATCTCTGTGCCCAATGTGGGACTTGAACTCACTCTTCCTAGATCAAGAGTCACAGGTTCTACCGACTAAGCCAGCCAAGTGCCTCCTGGTCTAGCTTTAAGAAAAACCAACCTGAATTCGTTCCTCCTGAGGACACTCAAGCCACATCCAGCACTGGGAACAGCAGCAGTGACTGTGGGCTTGAAGAGTGCCAGAAACACAATTCATACCAGCTTGTGGGGGAGGGGACACCTGTTAGCTTTATTTGAAAACCTCACAGTTCAGCTTCAGGTACATTATGATCTAGGAGCACAAATAATGTTCTCAGGTCTCCATCTTTCTCCACATCTTTAGGATTAAGATTCCTCTAGAAGCCCATCATGAGGGGCATCTGAAACCCATAGTTTTCCATCCTTCTGACTCAGCAGCCCCCAGGAAAGAGAGCCACTGCCCAGCAGAAAAGCACCCAGAAGGGTTCTCATTGACCAGTCTGGGTTAATTGTGGATTCCTAAGCCAATCGCTTTGGCCAGAGGTGTGAGTGGGTACCCTGACTGGCAGGCTCTGAGTCCTGGGCGCATCCCAGGAGAGGGGGGCGGGGTGTCAGCAGCGGCAGACTATTCTCTGACCCAGTGGAGTGAGGCTCCCACTCTAGCTGCTGCTAGAGCAGCAGCTGGGCCTATAGGAACAGCAGGGCTCCCTGGCTGGGGTGGCCTGATTGAGGCCCTCCCAGCTTTAGCTCCACAATTAACCTTCTAGCAGTCCCCCAGTCTCCGCAGAAAGCCTGAGTGGACTTTCTGTCCCTAAAATCGGAAGGACCCGATCCCAGCACAGAGGATGGATCAGGCCTGCCAAGAAGTTTACTTAAATTCCAGCACCCCAGGCCTGGACATAAGGCCATGTCTTTAGAGCATCCTGCTCTCCCCCCTTAGGGTCGAGGGCTTATGACATTGGGGACAATGACCCTCCAAGTCCGGGCTGAGTTGCGGTTCAGCAACAGGGTGACAAAAGTTTCCCTTGAAAACAAAGCACAGATTCTATCCCCCGTGACTGCTTAGCAGCTTTTTGGGTAAATTTAAGATTTTAGAGAATGACCCCAAATAATTTCTGCTCGTCACTGAAAAAGAAAATCAAGACAGTATCCCCCAGGGGCTCTGGAGGAGCATCTAGTCCGCCAAAATACTCCGAGTGCCTCCTGCGCGCCTGGTATCGGGCTGGGCGCTGGAGGGCAGTGCAGGCAGCAGTCGCTGGGGCCCTGGTCCTGAGCCCAATCTCCTCACCCTGTCCTCGTCCTGCCCCAGTAAGCAGGCCTTGGCCAGCTTGACCTGTTTTGCCTTCTAAGTGGAAACAGGCTGCTGCAAAGGAAAGTCAGCTCAGGGCAGAACCCAGTGACACTTGATTCATGTTCACCTCTGACCAAGACAGAAACACAGCTGTGGTTATCAGAAAGCTGCTGGGGGGCGGGGGGGAGCCAGGAGAAGGAGGAGGGATGTGGGGGGAATGGAGAAGCTCTGAATCACACGATCTTATTCATGGGGGCAGATGTGGCCACAGGATGGGGTGTGGGCAGAGGGAGGAGATGGAGGGGGAGGGTGTCCTCTGCTGAGAGGGCACTGCCTCATCCCACACCTCCTTTGTCCCCTCCCCTCCCCAGGGTCAGGGCATTTCCTAGGAAGAGCAAAGGCCAGGAGACTGTCCTGGTGATGGGAGGTGGGGGGTGGGGTAGTTAGGTTACCCAACCTATGGGGTTAAAGAAGTCCACAGCCCTGTAGGCCACCTGAATCTTGGAGCAGATTCCCAGAGGGCCAGGGCAACAGCGACCTTGGCAGAGGCCTGGGGCAAGTGTCCCCACCTGAGCAGGGCAAGTCAGAACCAAGCAGACCTGACCCCACCAGACCTCCAGGGCCAAATTTGCTCTTGTTTGGCCAACGCATGAAACCAAGGTAGAAATCCCCACTACCACCACCATCCACGGCCAACAACTGCCCAAACCACTTGAAAATGGCAAGTCTCCCCCTGTTGGTGGGAGATTTCAGACTTTGGAAGGGTCAGGATTCTTTAGCAGAGGGATTGCTTTGTTGTCCCTTAGAAGGCAGTGGAAGAGACAGGGCCAGGTCTAGTGCAGAAGGTGGGCCTGGAAACAGTGGGTCAAGAAGCTGGTTCCCAAGGGACAGCTCCCAGTTCGAAAGTGGCAGGTTCCCCTGGCCGGAGATTCTGAGCGGGGAGCAGCTCTCAGCCCATGAGCCTGGGCCAGTGGCCTAACGTCCCACAGCCGCAGGACACTTCCAGGCAACTGGGACGTCCTAGCCCAGAGGGAACGCCTCCAAAATTCCTTGGGATTTTTCTTCCCTAGTCAACCAAGTAGCTATTTATAGATGTGGAAATATGCATGGAGAAAGGACTGGAAGGAAATACACAAAATATTACCATGTTTATTTTCTTCATTTCCTTATTGGATTGTCTTACCAAAAGGAAGTACAACTTTCGAAAGAAGAAAACAGATTATCAAGGGGAGCCTGAGTGGCTCAGTCGGTTGAGCGTCTGACTCTTGCTTTTGGCTCAGGTCGTGTTCTTGAGTCGTGGGATCGAGCCCCCAGCCCCCCTCAGGTCGTGTTCTTGAGTCGTGGAATCGAGAGTTTCACTCCCTCTGCCCCTCCCGCTCACTCTCTCTCTCTTCCTCTCTCTAAAATAGACAAATACAAATCTCAAAAACAAAACAGATTATTAAGGTACGATTAATCTTGGTGTCGGTATTCATGGTTGTTACAGAAAGTGAAAGGGGAAAAAAAGAAAGTGAAAGGGAGAAATCAGAAATGACCCAAAGTACTGTTAACCTTTAACATTTTGCAGTCTTTCCTATACAGACACTTTGGGTGTGGGGGTGTTGTATGTTTAACACAGTCATAATTGTTTTCCATTACTACAAAACTTTTCTATGTGACCACCAAGTTTCACGCCCTCTTCTACAACGTCTGTCTGTTATTTATGTGTGCACAGTACACTGCCGTGGGGCTGTCTTCCCATCTTAGCATAGCGGGAGTTTCCGATTCTTCACTGTTATAAATAAAATAACACCGCTGTGAACATCTTCACATGGAAAAATCTTTCGTGTTTTTAAGATACTTAAATTTCCAGGTGGAGTCAAATCCCTAAATTTCCAGATGTAGGATTACGGTGTGAAACAACACATTGACCTGGGACCCACATAGGTGTCACACCAAAGCCCCCATCTTTAATTCCAAGAAATGCTATTAAGAGAAAAACAGGAATGAGGTTTCCCTGGGGACCCTCTCCCCACTGTTTATACGGTGGTGATGGGGTGTCTGAGCTCAGCCCTGGCCACAGCGGACAGGGTGCTGCAAAGGTAGGGAGGATTGAATTGAAAGATTAGTCCTCGCTCGGAGGAAGTTAGGATCCCGGGGGTGGGGTGGAGTAGGGGGCTCCAGGGCCCTGGGCGGGCAGTGAGGGCCCAGGCAGAGGGCCTGAGAGGTGAAACAGTAATGAGATGCCAGGCGGTGGGCGGTGGGCACAGGTTCCTGCGGACAGGAGGCAGAGCCCCCGCCCCGCATTCCTCAGTGTCTGGGGGCCTCTCCCCCATCCCCCACACTCCCCATCCCCCCATCCCAGCCCCATCCTCCAACCTCCAGGCCACTGCACCTGCCCCCACGCCCCCCCCTCCCGGGCCTGAGCCACCGCTCCCTCCCAGGTTCCCGCTTTTCTGTGGAGACCACAGCATCCTGTCCCGGCCCAGGGACCGCAGCCGCCCTCTGACACGAACACGCAGGGTGAGCGACTTCCTGCCGGTGCCAGACGACCGCGCTCCCGCCGCCCGCCGCCCGCCGCCCGCCGCTCGCCGCTGGGGGGCTGGCTCCCACCCAGCGCCGCCGCGCATGCGCGCTGTCCGCCCGCCGCTCGCGCTCCCGCGCCCTTGCGCCCACCTTCCCGCGCTCACGCTGCCCGGTCCTCCCCGCACGCGCGCACGCACTCGCGCGCACGCGCTGCAACCCCGGCCCCGCTCACACGCACAGAGCGCACGCTCGGGCTTGGCACCGCCTTGCCCTCCTGGCCCACACACAGGGCGCGCCTGGTCAGCGACCCTCCGTGGGAGGTAGCCCCCGTCCCGGGTCAAGTCGTGAGGGCCGCGGGGGGCTGCAGCCCCTGCCTCTGCTCCCACTCCTCTCCACGGAGACAGAGTGACAAGCTGCTCATGGACATCGGCCGAAAGGAATGACCCGGGTCCCTGTGACACTGGACTCTGAGCCTCAGTTTCCCTATCTACAGGCCCGCTGCCTCCTTCACTGGAGGGCTGGGCAAATTAAGTGACATGTGGTGCTTGCCAGCGCTGAGTGTACCTAGTGGTGGTCGCACAGATTGCGAATGGAAGAGCTCCAAGGTCATGGTGATCAGCACTCCTCCCCTCCCTACCTACCAGGTCAGCTTCTGCGGCCCCTAGGGCCCAGCGCCCCCAGAGACAGCAAAGCCCAAACCTGGCAGGTGGTGCCCCTGCCTGGCTTCCTGCCGGTCACAGACACGCCCAGACAGTGGCATGCAGCCGCCCAAAGCAGACACTCATCCCCAGACTGGGGCAGCTCCACCCTCCCTCGCCATCCTGGGACCTCTGGGCCCTACCCGCTAACCAAGTCAGTCCGTCACCCTTTACCATCATGACTATGTTCTACAACTGTTTTATAACTCTGCTCTGCTGTCTTTGCTCTAATTCCTCCGGTGTTTTTCCTCTCTCCAGCCCTGGGGGATCCACTTCCCCCTCCCTGCTTTCCAGTCTCCATCTTTCCCATGAAGTTCACGGACCTCCCCTGCTCTAGCAGTCCCCATCCCACCTGTTGGAGCACCCCGCCACTTCGCACCCACCTCCTCCTCCTCCTCCTCCCCTCTCATCCTCTCGCTCCATGCCTGAGCCTCTTCCTGTGACCCTTCTCCCCACCCCACACTCAGGTCATGGTGTCTCCCCACCCCCATTCCATCCACCCACACCACCCAACCAGACCAGCATCCCTGGAACTCAGCTAAAATTTCAGCCAAAGAGAGTTCTTTCCTTGTATCTCTCAGTAGGGAAGGGCTGGTGGGGAAGGGGGTGGCTCCAATGGGAACGTCAGGAGGCCAGAACAGACGTGCCCAGAATGAACTGGGCACAAGGAGCCACACCTGTGTCCCTCCTGCGGGGAAGCCAATGCCTGTGGATCTCTGCACTCCCTCTCTCTGGGGCCAAGCAGTCATCTGAGGGGTGCAGGTGGGGGCAGGCTGGACTGAATAGGGTTTCTCTCACATTTGGGATAATCCCTGTGCCAGGAAGGGCATGAGTGCCCAGCCACTCCTGCAGAGCCATGAGCTAGTCCCAGGCTGATTCCGGATCCGTGACAACTGGGTGGCCTCACTCTGCCCCCTTAGCAATCTCCCCAGGACCTTTGTGGAGGGAGCAGTGCAGAGGTTTCCCAGCCCGTGCACAGATCCCCACCTGGGGATCCCACCTGGGGATCTGTGCACGAGCTGGGAAACCTCTACCCGAGAGATGTGCTCAGGGCCCTCTGACACCAGCGGCAGGCATCTGGAATTCATCTTGCCAAGGATTGCTCACGCTTGCTTGGGCCTGATTATTATGAATTCAGTGTTTTGCATTCTGTGGTCACGGGAGCCAGGTTTGGGGCCAGACAGATCTGGGTTGAGACCCAGCAATGCTTCTTCTTCACTGTGTGACCCCAGGCAAATCACTTTACCTCTCTGAGCATCAGCTTTCTCATCTGTATAATGGTGATTATCAGAGAACTTAACTTCAGGTTTGTGAAAATTCAACCAGCTCATCCCTGCAGAGCCAGACACAGGGTGGGGAGCCAAATGGTCTCATGGAAGCCACAGTAGCTGCTGTGACCAATATTATTTCTCAAATTTGTTTGTGACTAAGCTGTCAGTGTAGCAGATGACATGTTGTCCCAGGTGCCCCTAAGCAACTGGGGTGGGTTGGGGGGACGGGTCGGTCAGAAGTCCCAGATGATAAATGGGCCAGTGGATATAAATCACGATAGAGTTTAGAGTAAGAACCAGTTGACGTGAGTGGTAGAACAATACCACTTTCATTTTCTTTTTTTTTCCCAAACCTTTGCCTGGCAGAATTAAATATGGAAGAAGCCCTCCCACCCACCACCACACATATCCCAATCTGTATTTTTGATATGTTGAGAGGTAATTTATTTACAGTAAGCTCCACCCACTTGAAGTATACAATTCACTGAATCTTGATGGGTGTGGACATCTGTAAACTCACCACCACAATCAAGAGACAAACACCAAATCTATTTTATTGGTTTCCTATGGGTGGCCCTTTTGGGTTATTAATGGCATTTTTATTGGCAGGTCACAAGAATTCAAGTCACACTACCTAGGCAGAGAAGGGGAAATACTGATATGTACAAATGGAATGTCTGTGTATAGACCAGCTTCAGGTATAGCTGGATTCAGGAGTTCAAATGACGCCAAGAGCATCCTTTTTCTCTCTCGAACAAATTCTCTCCATAGAAGAGGCAAGATGTCTGCTGGCAGCCCCGGACTAACACCCTACCTCTGTAGCAATGTCAAGGGAAGGAACCAACCTCCTCTGACAACCCTTGAGAATGCTGATAAGGCATCTCACGGTCATGTGCCCATCTGGAGTAAAATCAGGAGCAGTAATGTGCTTTGGGATGGCTGGCTGTTCAGGGAAGTGATGTTTGTAGCTTGAAACTAGCTATGGCAATAGTATTTACACCATGGAAATTGACAGATGCTACAGACCAGGGCTTTTCAGCCCACCTTTCAGAGCCCTCTGTTAAAAACACCACTTGAGGGGCGCCTGGGTGGCTCAGTGGGTTAAAGCCTCTGCCTTCGGCTCAGGTCATGATCCCACGGTCCTGGGATCGAGCCCCACATCGAGCTCTCTGCTCGGCAGGGAGCCTGCTTCCTCCTCTCTCTCTCTCTGCCTGCTTCTCTGCCTGCTTATAATCTCCATCTATCATATAAACAAAATCTTTAAAAACAAAACAAAACACCACTTGAGGGGCGCCTGAGTGGCTCAGTGGGTTAAAGCCTCTACCTTTGGCTCGGGTCATCATCCCAGGGTCCAGGGATCAAGCCCCATATCAGGCTCTCTGCTCAGCGGGGAGCCTGCTTCCTGCCTGCCTCTCTGCCTACTTGTGATATGTCTGTCAAATAAATAAATAAAATCTTTTTTAAAAAACAACAACAAAACAAAACAAACAAACAAACAAACACCACTTGGTCAGCCCTGCCTAAACCAATGAAATGGATTTTCCTAAGGACAGCGATACTCTAGTACCAAAAGCAGGGAAGCAGAGGCAGGTCAGACAAGTAACAGAGATCTCAGACAGGAATCTTCCAGGCTTCCTCCCACCCCGAAACCCCCGAGGAGACACTAACCAGGCCAGGCTCAACCCCACCACAGAGACAGTCTAGCCGACGTGCTGCTCGGCTCCTCTCCCCTCTCCCGATTCCTCCCGGCCACATTCTGTGGAAAATTAAGAAACTTCCTGAGCCCGCTGCTTTCTGCAAAGCCATTCCGGCAATGTAGGCCCACGATTTTCAGCTTGTTCAGCTATTTTAAAAACAACCCTTTCAAATCAGCCCAGAAATGGGGGCTGTGGCTTGATCTGAGGTTAAACAAATAAGGGCCATGTATCCAACACTCTAGGAATGAAAAATTTCTTAAGGCAAATTCCCAAGCTATGTGCTCCAGAAAGCTGCTGCCCCAAATGGTTGGGTCCCAGTCCAGTGTTCTCCATTTTCAAAGATATTTGTATTGCGTTCGGCTATGCTCAGCACAGAGTGCTTAGACTGACGGTGGAGTCGGCGGCCGGGCACACCGCCTCTTGGCCGTGGCAGCCTCCTCTCCAGCGCCCACAGGACCCTGAGAGCTCCTGGGGTATTTCTTGGCCTGCTGGGGAATGGCTCCTCTCCATCCTAGGGGGCCTGGGCCAGACTGCTGGCTGACTGAGGAAGATAGCTTTTTTTCCCCCCATGTTTTGAGGGTAGACAAGAATGAGAAAAAGCAAAAACAAAAACAAAACAAAAACCCACCTTCTCAAACAAATAAAGCTGCACTCCATCAGACAGGAAAGTTGAGCCTTTCAGATTATAGGTACAAGAGCAACTCGAGTCTTGCTGCCTTTTCTCTCGAGGGACATGGGTCTTTGCACCTAAGCTGAAAACCTAGACCAAGGATTTTCAGATCCGCTCTTGGGAGTATCTTGTGGCAGAAACAAGATTGCTCACCAAAGATGCCATGTGCTCCCCTGCATGTCCCAGCCGGGCCAAGGGGCTAGTTCTGGCCAGGGAAACTGAGCGTGCGTGGTGGGTGTGAATGTCAGGCCGGGACGGTAAGAAGTCCACGGCCCGTTCTGGAGGCTCGCTTTCCCGGCCACCGGGACGCTGGCAGCGGTGTGTTGCAGATGGTGTGGTTCCAGGACGGCACCTCGACCCACCAGGGTCCTCGCAGGAGTCTGTGGAGCAGATGCGCCTGCCGGGCTGCTCAGACGTACAGGGTGAGCGAGAACCGAGCCTCTGTTGTGTTCAGGAGCTGAGACCCAGCGGTGGGGTCTCAGCGGGGGGTTCTCGCTCCTGGCACGCTCCAATGCGCTCCACGTGGTTCACCGGGAGAGATCAGCAAGGGAGAGGGAAGACTTCGCTTCCTCCTCCTGCGGCCGGCAGCCTTCACCCAAAGGAGTGCTTTTGAGGGTACATTCAGGCGCCCCTACCTCCCCAATGACTTGGGGAACTTCCCTGCCCTTGGGCCCAGGTCTGCACCGGCCTTTGAGCGTCTCTGCAGCTCTTGGTTGGACACCCGCAAATACACGCCCCTCTCATACCCCGAGGCATTTAGCAGAGCACAGGTACTTTCATGGGAGATCCCCCTCCAAGAAGCGACAGAGGCTTATTTCCAATTTTAAATATGAGGGCGCTGACACTCAGAAGGATTTAATATCTGGCAGGCGTTGCACAGCTCATCAAAGAACTTGAACCTGGGTCTCGTGTCTCTTGCCACAATGTCAGTATTTCTTAAACTGTTGCTCACAGACTCGCAGATGGGGCCTGGGAACCTGCATTTTCAAAGCTCCTCAGGCCATAATTATCAGAAATTTGAGGACCCTGACACCACACCATGCTGCCTCTCCGCTCAGCTGAACCCAGCACCGGGCAGGGATGGGGAGGGGGGTTTAACCTGCAGCAAGGGACCAGCTCCCCACCTAAAACAACAAAAGGTCTCCCCTGCCGGACAGCTCTTTGTGAAATTCTCGCCAAAGGACGGTTTCTTCCGGTTAAAATATAAATTGTCCTAGAAACACTTGAGACCTGCTCATGAATTAAGTCACACTATCCTTGGCTAGGAACAATTGCTTGTAAAAAGTGACTCTGCAAGTTAAGTTTCTGCAGGGAAACATTAGTCAGGAGTCAAGACCTTGCCCTGAGAGCTGTAATCCAGCTGGAGATTGCAGGGGGTGAGGTCCTGGAGGCAGGAAGAGGCTGAGCATCCTGGGGTGGGGGTGGGGAGGTACCGAGGAGAAGAAAAAGGCCGAGCTGGGGGAGGTGGTTAAAACCTCACATGTGAGAAAGAACTGGAGTAAAAAGTCTCAACCTTACTCCTTAGCCTTATTCCTGTGGGAACTTGCAAAACTTACTTCATTCCCCCCAAGTCTCAGTGTTCTCATCTGTGAAATGGAACTAGGCACAGACTCTAGAGGTTGTAAGAACCATGCATTCGGGCGTGCCACAGCTGACCTTTAGTGAGCCTCTTACCCCATGCCCGTGGCTCTTCGAGTGCTTGACATACATTAACCCGTTTCATCATCACAGCTACCTGATGATGTGGTTATTATTTTACCTGTTTTATAAGTGAGAAAACAGAGGCACAGAGAGGGAAATTAACTAGCCCAAGGCTGCAGAGCTAGCTCCTGTGTCAGAGCCAACATTTAAATCTATTCGGTCAGACTTCAGAGGCAATGACCCTCATGCTACACTTAGCTGGGAATGCCTCGTCTCACAGGGAGGGCTATAGCTGGAGGGGGCCCAGGGCACCCTGTTGAAAGCTGGGGCTCAGGGCAGGGTTCCTGTTGCACAGGTCCAAAGGCAGGCTGAACAGTAGCCATAAGTATTAATATCACTACCGAGCTCAAGGGTGAAGGAGCATGCTACCTTTCTCCCCTGCAGCCTCCAGGCTCTAACCCTCCTCCAAACCCAGAGGAAGACACTGGCTGCTGCCTCCCGGAGCCAGAGACCCCAGGGTAGCCCCAACCCCCCTGCCAGCATCCCCCACTCCCCACCCCCCACAATGGGTGCTGACACCTGTACCAGCACTCTTGCTCCACGGGCCCTCCAGGTGGTGGAGCTGGGATCGATGCTTTCATCGGTTGTCTCTTGTCTGCTTTTTTGGCGCACCCTTCAATAAACTACAAAGTTTCCAAAAGAAAAGGGAACCGGCATTTACTGAGCAGTTACTATGGGCACAGCTGCTTATCAAGCACATCCACGTGTCTCACTGGGCTTCACAACTTTGTGAAATAGATATCACTGTCCCCATTTTACAGATGCAGAAACCCAGGCCCAGAGAGGTTGAGCCAGACCAGAGCCCTGCAGAGCATCAGACCCTTGCCTGCTTGAATCCAAAGCCACTTATGAGAGGCGCCAGCAGGAGCTTTTAGGTCCAACCCCCAGAGATGAAGTTTCTAAGCGGCTGCTCTATGCTGGCCCCGGATTAGTGACTGCAGCCACCTGGCCTCACATTCCTTCTGTTCAGCAAGGATGCAACTCTCTAGGAATAGTAAATTCGGAGACGTTGCCCCATCCCTAGGTTCTCGGAGGGCCGACCCTAAGCAAAGGGGTTGCTTCTCAGGCAGAGAGGGATTCAGCCTCCTCCTCAGAGAATCCAAGCTCTGGGTGTTTCAGGAAATGTCTGACCTGCCAGGTTTCCGTGTGACTGATCAGTTAGAGCTAAGGAAGGGGGCCGGGAGGCGAGGTTTCCCGTCAGCCCAGCTTTTGTCTCTCACATGAGCCCGAGACAGACAAACCACAACCACAGACTCGACCAGCTGTGGAAGCATCGAACAGGAAACCCAGAACATCTGGTACTCCGCTTCCTCTGAAGGCTGTGCAAGTCTGGGGGTTGGGGGGAGGCGGTGTGTGTGTCCGCCTGTGTGCAAGTCTGTTTTCTTTCCCACTGTTGTTTAGTGGGACGTGGACGCAGACAGGGTTAGAAACCACAGCCCTTGTGGTGACAAGGGAGCCAGACATTAGTTCCCCAATCCTGCTGGTTGCTGGTGCCTCGTCCCTCCCCAGACAGTGACCCAGGATCTGACCCAGTCTCCCAGACCACCCTCCAACACATTGCACATGTTCAGCTTCAAGTAACCATGCACTTGAAGAAAAGGATTTTATTTATTTACTTATTTATTTATTTTTGGATTTAGGTGGTTTTAGAGGAGCTTTCTTGGGGAGGAGATGGGAGGGCTCTGCTTAAATATAACTTGGCCTCAGCATACAGACCCACAGAAAGCAGAGTCTGGTTGAAAGCTGTTTTTAAAACAATTTGACAAGAATCTGTGGATGACCTCTGAGACTGTGCGCTGGTGAGGAGGTTTTTTTCCACTAGTGGCGGTGTCCCCCGTGTATAGCCTGAGATAGACGGGGAATGAGAAGGGAAGAAACACAAGAAAGGAGAAAGAAAGGGCCTCCCAAACTGTAACATGAGGCTTAACTCTTACCAGTCACATGTAGGAAGTAGGCACTATTATGCACATTTTTAGAAATCATGAAATCAAGGCGCAGCAGGGATCTGTAACTCACCCAAGATCACTCAGCAGAACCAGAGTTCGAAATCAAACCTGACTCCTAGCCACGTGCTAGATCCTAAATCACACTTCATTCTCTCAATGAACAGTAATAATCTACACCGTGCCTAGCAGACAGCGGGTCAACCAGTGTTTCCTGAATTAATCAACGAAATGAGCTCTCACTGGTGTCAGGTATGTCATCATTGCTGAATCCAAGGAGCTGGGCAACAGCGAACCTTTGCTCACCTGGAGGGCACTTACTTAGCCGGGTCGACTGTTTGGATCCTGGTTAAAAACCTGAAAGAACCACAAGCAGCCAAGAGAAGTCCCGAGTCCCTGAAAGTTCAAACTCTGACTCCGAGAACTCCTGAGACTCTCCGTCGGAGTCTGGTTACTCCTACTTGGCAACCCGAGCCACAGACTTCGCTGATCTTACAAGCGCCGGTTTAGAAAGTGGGCGGCCTGCGAAGGATGCCTGCTGGCAACAGCAGGCTGGGTGTTCAACCAGCATTTTCAGACGGGCAGGTGGCATTATGGATTCATCGAGGGATGCCCCGGGGAAGGAGAAGGGGTCCAAACAGTCGGACTCTCGGGTATCTGCCCTGCACATAGCTCGGAGAGAGCCAGACGGAACCGCGGCATGTCCGCCGATTCCCGGGTAGGACGAAAGCCGCGGCTGCCAGCCGACCTCCACCGCGTTCGCTCACAACTCGGCGGTTCAGGGCTACCCATGCGCCAACCTGACACGACACGTGCGCCGTCTCCGAAGCCCTGTTGGCCTTCACACCTGTGGGTCGGCGGGGCCCTACGCGGGGCTGGATGACGTCGTGCAAGCGCCGCGGGGTGCGTGACATCATCGCAGCGCGCCTCCTGCGGTGCCGCAGCCCCGAGCGCGGACTGGCAACGGCGTTGCTGTGGAGACGGCCGTCGAGCCCCGCCTCCGAGATGGGATTGGAGGACAACCGGTCAGCTGACACCGGGGAGCGTTCGAAAGGGCGCGGAGGCCGGGGGACGCGCTGGCGGCGCGGGTTCCCCCGGCAACCCGGACGCCCTCGCGCCTCGCGGGCAGGCGATTCCCAGGAACCGTGAAAGGTAGAGTCAGAGCCCAGAATACAAGCTGAGGGGCTGTTTCACCTAAGGCAGGAAATACCGGATGTGCCTCTGGCCCAAGTAAAGTAGAAGCCCAAACCCCTGGACTGGATCCCGTCTAGGGCTGGGGGCCCCAGTGAGGCTGAAATGGATCCCTTAGGCAGCGCCCAGCACGAAGCAAAGTCTGGCCCAAGAGATTGAGTGCCAAGGGCGACCTAACCCCTTAGAGTCTCAATTTCTTCTCGACGAGATCGTTCCCATAAGCATATAAGTATATTGTCTATTCCTAAGAAAACGTTTCCGTGCCTCTACTTCTCCCTCTAGCCCCCAGCTCATCTCTCTCTCTCCCTTTTTCTAAATATCCCAGCTCCTGGATTGAGTGTCTGTTTTCTCGTCCCCAGTTCGCTTCCCACGGTACCCTTCCCAGCACACTCCGTTTCTTCCCCGTGGCCACCTTACCTGTCCATCAGCGTCACTTTGGAGCAGTTACCACCCTCTCCTCCACGAAACACTTCACATAGGCACGCTCTTGGTTTCCTTTACTTTGATTTATTTATTTATTTATTTATTTATTTAAGGATTTATTTAAGAGAGAGAGAGCACGCGGGGGTGTGGGGGCAGAAGGAGAGAGACTCTCAAGCAGACGCTTGGCGTGGATCCCGTCTGAGGGCTGGATCCCAGGACCCTGCAATGGTGACCGGAGCCAAAACCAAGAGGTGGCTGCTCAACCGACTGAGCCAACCAGGCACCACACACTCTTGGTTTTCTTGCTGCATCCCTGGTTCCTATTTCTCCCTCCCATTGGCTGGTTTCCTCCTCATTCCCCCGACTTCTAAATGTAGCAATGCTCCCCCCCCCCCCCGACCCCAGGACTAACACTTTGGACTTCTCTCTCTTTTTACTTAATATCTTAAGTGATCTCATTTGGTTCCATGACGTTAAAGGCCATCTGTTTTTGCTGATGAGAGCTTGAACCTCTCCCCAACCCTCCACACTTGAATGCACAACTACCTATTTGGCACCAAAACTTGAACGGCGGGTAGGCAAGCTCAGACTCATCATGTTCAGAACGAAATTCCTGACCTTCCAACAGCAAAAGGAGCTCTACCCATGTTCGCTGTAATGACACCTCCATCCTTCCAGCGTCTCAGCTTCTCAAACCTCGAGTTCTCCTTCCCCCCACATTAAGTCTCTCCTATTGGTAAATCCTATTGGCTTTTTCTTCAAAACTGATTCAGAATTCTGCTCCACTGACACCATCTTGGACCAAGTCCCCATCATCGCTCACATGGGTTACTGTAATGGCCTTCTCACTGGCCTCCCAGATTCTACTTTCAGCCCTCTCTTCCTCAGTCTATGTTCACATGACAGCCTGAGTAATTCCGTTAAAAGTCCTATCACATGGCTCCTCTGAAAACCCTCCAAAGACTCCCTTCTCAACGTCTTGCCATGGCCAGAAATGTCCTATACCACTAGCCTCCTGGAACCTGGCTGAGCCCCTCTCCTAACTGTGACTCCCTTACTCACTTTACTCCAGCCACATGGGTCATTTGCTGGGCTTATTTCTGTTGCTGGGACACAGCTTGCTTTTACATCTGCGAGGCACTGTCCTCAGATGTCCCCAGGGCTCCCTCCTTCTCTCCCTTCAAGTCTTAGCTCTAACATTTTTTACTAAAAAACTTTTTCTCCAACTTCCCGATTTTTTTGAGGGGTGGCTGGAAAGGAAAAGAGAGAGAGAGAATCTTAAGCAGGCTCCACACTCAGCGTGGAGCCCAATGCAAGGCTCCATCTCAGGACCCTGAGATCATGACCTGGAGCAAAATCAAGAGTCAGATGCTTAACTGACTGTGCCACCCCGGTGCCCCTCTAACCTCCTGATTTTAAACATTAGCCTGACTCCCCAGTCCCTCATTCCCATTGGATTCCATTGCATTTATCACCCTCTAATATACCAGGTAATTTATTGATCTTATTTGATGTCCTGCTCCACATGAAGGCTCTTTTTTTTTCTTTCTTTCTTTCTTTCTTTCTTTCTTTTTTTTTTTTTAAGATTTTATTTATTTATTTGACAGGCAGAGATTACAAGTAGGCAGAGAGGCAGGCACAGAGAGAGAGGAGGAAGCAGGCTCCCTGCTGAGCAGAGAGCCCGATGCGGGGCTCGATCCCAGGACTCTGGGACCATGACCTGAGCCGAAGGCAGAGGCTTTAACCCACTGAGCCACCCAGGCGCCCCTCTTTTTTTGGGGGGTCTCTTTTGTCTTGCTGTATTCCTAGTTCCTCAACAGAAGCTGGCATGTGAGAGGGGCTTAGGAAGTATCTGTTGAGTGAATAGATGCATCTCAAAATTGGACAGTTAGGGACTGAAGAAAAGAAGACAGTGGGGGGCACCTGGGTGGCTCAGTGGGTTAAGCCTCTGCCTTTAGGCTCAGGTTATGATCTCAGGGTCCTGGGATCGAGCCCCACATCAGGCTCTCTGCTCAGCTGGGAGCCTGCTTCCTCCTCTCTCTCTGCCTGCCCCTCTGCCTGCTTGTAATCTCTCTCTCTCTGTTAAATAAATAAACAAAATCTTCAAAAAAAAAAAAAAAGGAAATAAAAAGAAGACGGTGGAGGAAACTCACAAATCTGACCTCAGCCAGGTGATTAAGATTCAGGGTGAAAAAAAAAGGCAACTAAAGTAAAACACGGAATATCATTAGTAGTTAAGAGCCAGAGCTTTAAGGGGGCTTGATTCTAGTCCCACTCTGCCACCCAGCTACTTGGTGACCTTTAGGAAATTTAACCTTTCTGAGCCTCAGTTTCATCATGTGTAATGTCGTTGAAACAACTCTTCAGCCTTCTCACCCAACCATATGGAACACGCCCCTATGTGAGCAGCAAGTACCATGCTAGTCGCTAGACACACTGGAGAATCAGAATACACGTGTTCCTCGGCTCCCCTGGAGTCTACATCCCGAGGAAGGGGTCCAGACAATAGCCATACAGTCATCCAGATGCATGATTATTCACAGACTGTGACAAGTGTGATGGAGGAAAAGCCCCACCGTGCTGAAGGAGGGGAAGGGTAGGGGAAAGTGCCCCGAAGGGAATGACTTCTCAATTGTATTAGTCAGCTCAGGCTGCCGTAACAAAATACCACGGGTTAGGAGGCTGAAACAACAGAAGTTAATTTTCTCACAGTCCTGGAAGGTGGAAGTTCAAGATCAAGGTGTCACAAGCTTGGTTTCCTCTGGGACCTCTCTTCTTGGCTTGCAGATGGCCACTTTCTTCCTGGGTCCTGCACCTGGCCTTTTCTTTGTGCACCTGTTCCCCTGCTGTGTCTCTAGGGGTCCTAATCTCTTCTTATAAGGACACCAGTCTGATTGGATTAGGGTCCCCCCTAACATCCTCATTTAAACACAATTACCTCATTAAAGGCCCTATCTCCAAATATAGTCACGTTTTGAGGTGCTGGGGATTAGGATTTCAGCACTTGAATTGAAGGGCGGGGAAGCACAACCCATCTCATAGCATTATTCAGACCCAAAGGATGCACAGGAAGGAGAATCAGCACAAGGAGAACTTTCCAGGCAGAGGGAAGAATATATGTAGAAAATCTGTGTTGGAAGGAGTGTGACCTGTTGGGAGAAATGACAGGCCCATGTGGCTTGAGCTCAGAGTGAGGGGTCTTAGTAGGAGACACATGGGGAAGAGGGAGCAGAATGTACAGGGCCTTGGAGACCACCGGAGCCTGCTGCTGGTGATGATGTGATAAGTTGTCTTATGGAAAGATTCCTCTGACCCCAAATGTGTTGGAAGTAGGCTACTCCCAGCTCCACAGTTGTGTGGCTCCCTGACACAGTGCCTGGTGAGCTGTTCGCAGTTAGAGCTCAGTAAAGAGTTAACAAGAGGGGCGTCTGGGTGGTTCAGTTGGTTGGGCATCTGCCTTCAGCTCAGGTCATGATCCCGTGGTCCTGGGATCCAACCCCACTTCTGGCTCCCTGCTCTGTGGGGAGCCTGCTTTTCCCTCTCCCTCTGCAGCTCCCCCGATTGAGCTCACTCTCTCTCTTTCTAATAAATAAATAAAATCTTAAAAAAAAAAAAAAGAGTTAACAATGGGTATTTTCAATAATGCCCGCCGGATACAGTTGATGGAAAGATCGAGTGAAACAGAGCCCAGGAAGGGACTTCGTAAACTGAGGGATAAGCAAACACTAGAGCCCAAGAAGGATACGCATCCAAAAGGACCAATCTCCGTATTTGGGGGTGCTGCCTAAAAGTTAGATTAGTATAGTTGGGACAGGTGTGGTTTATGATTAAAATTGAAAGTTTTATGTTTTTTTAAAAGATTGTATTTATTTGTCAGAGAGAGAGAGGGAGAGAGCGAGCACAGGCAGACAGAGTGGCAGGCAGAGACAGAGGGAGGAAGCAGGTTCCCTGCCAAGCAAGGAGCCCGATGTGGGACTCGATCCCAGGACGCTGGGATCATGACCTGAGCCGAAGGCAGCTGCTTAACCAACTGAGCCACCCAGGCGTCCCGAAAGTTTTATTTTTTTATGTTTATTTTTAAAGAATCTCTACACCCAATGTGGGGCTTGAACTCACAACCCCGAGATCAGGAATTGCATGCTCTACCGAACGAGCCAGACAGGTGCCTGGATAATTGAAAGTTTTAAATGAAGTTAATGCAAGGGGGAAAAGGCGTCGAAAGAGCAGTTGAACGCCTACCCCATACGTCTGTCCACGGGAAGCCAAAACACTGTGGAAATGGTTCGGTGAGAGGGCACTTACATCTTTTATTTCTTTTCTTCAAGTTCAGCCAGAAACTTCCCTTAGGTGTACCTCTGGAGGACCAATGCACAGCAGGTACTCCTAAAAAATGGGGAGCAAAAGGGATGGTGAGGATCTCGGAGTGTTAGATGGCAAGAGAACCCTCGCTTTATTCCTAGAATTCAGCATCAGGACAGAACCTGGCATGACCTCCCAGCCACCTTGAACTTGAGCTGGGACTCCACCCTTTGATGATTTAATCCAGCAAAGACTCGTTGTCTCTTTGTGTTGGAAGGAACCGGGACAAAGCATTTAGTCCCAATGGCTGAAGAGCAATGACTCTCCTCCTTGACACCCTGGACAAAGGGTCGTAATCTGGAAGTAATAATGTGCAAGTGATGGGGAATGTACAAGGCAGTCAGCGCATCCTAATTTTTAACAGGATGAATTGTTAGAATCCGCTGTGTACTATTTTTTTTTAAGATTTTATTTATTTATTTGACAGAGATCACGAGTAGGCAGAGAGGCAGGCGGGGGGGGGGGGGGGGGGGGACGCAGGCTCCCTGCTTAGCAGAGAGCCTGATGCAGGGCTCAATCCCAGGACCCTGAGATTATGACCTCAGCTGAAGGCAGAGACTTAACCCACTGAGCCACCCAGGTGCCCCTCTGCTGTGTACTATTAAGCCACATCTATCTCTTACAAGACCTCGTCTGGCCTTCAGGAGCTACACAGACCCTGATCCTTCCTCATTATGGCATCAAGGATTTGGCTGTACCTGTGTGGTACCCTACTGAGGCTCCAAGACTCTGATCCAGAACCGACCACACTCCTCCAAAAGTGCTCTTTGCTTAACAGTGCTTTTATGAATATTCATGTACATAAGTCTTCGCATACCTGTCTTTGGATACATTTCTATAAATGAAGCTGTTGGGACAAATGGTACATTCTATAGCTTCCGCTGTATATTTCCAGATCACTTTCCAGCAGGGGTGCTTTTGTCTCCCCGCCCACAAGTGGTTTACAAGGGAGCCTATTTCCCCACATCCTAGCCACCAAATGTGCGGAATGTTCGTTCTCTTAATCACTGCCAATCCGATAAAGGAAAATGATTATCTCATGGTTGCTTCAATTTGCATTTCTTTGATTACGGGTGAGGTCGGTCATGTTTTCCAACCACATCCTATACTTTTGCAATTGAGTTTTGGAGCTCACGGCAGGACCTGACATGTATTCCAGTTACATTTTATCTTGTTGGATTCCACCGATCATTCTTTCCTGTTGAGATCATTTGGATCCTGACTCTATAATTCCAACATGTTGGCCTTCTCTCCAGTCTTGTGTTATTTGCACAGTTGATAAGCAGTTATCTTTGGCTTCATCCAAGTTGTTGATAAAACGTTAAAGAGTGTAGGGGCCAAGGACAGAACTGTTTGGCAAGCCACTAGAGAAAGCCGTGGAAGGACACCATCCCATCTGCTGCTAGCATCCTCCTCACCGTGCCCAGGAGCCACAGACGGTGGATGGAGCCTTCACCTGGGACACAAGGCCATGCCCAAATTCCCGCCAGGACACTAAGGAGCTGTGTGGTCTTCAGCAAGAGGTGTCACCTTAAACGGAGATGCGCCACGTGACTAGCTAATGGCCCTTCAAGCCCTAGCAGCCTTTTCTTCCCTACTTTGTCCACAAGAATTTCTTGAGAAACTGTCAAACTGTTGTCACAAGTCACTGAGCTATGGCAAAGTGCTCACCTGATTCACCAACCTAGTGAAGGACATTCCTTCGATAATCAGTATGGACCCTTATAGTCACCCTTCCTAAATGCTGGGCAACCATTCATTTGATTATCTGCTTCAGAATTTTGCCCATGATCAAAACTAAGTTCACTGGCCTTCAATTTATCCAATTAGTGTGTGTGTGTGTGTGTTAGTTACATTTAGGACATTTGCCTCGATTGTACATGATTCCTTCAAGTACCCTGAGACATCAGAAGCACTCAAAGCCCCCTGCCGGGGATCAGATCTCTCACCCTGGTCCAGTTTTCTTCCATATGGAGAAGGAGCCAGTCCCTGGGACTGCCTCCCCAGCTCAGAGGGCCAAGGGTACTGGGAGGAGGCTTAGCCAAAGCTGGGACAGCATCCCAAGGAAATGGTTTGAGTGGCTAGTTTGAGGGCACAGCAGGGTCTTTGTGAGGCTGAGAAGTGCCAACTGCTCTCACCACTGTTGAAGAAAGAGTTCCATGGGCCTGGGCGAGGGACCTCTGGTTAGTCAGCCTGGGGTTTCGTGCAGAAGCAAAGCATCAGGGGCACCTGGGTGGCTCAGAAGGTTAAGCATCTGCCTTCGGCTCAGGTCATGATCTCAGGGTCCTGGGATTGAGCCCCACATCAGGCACCCTGCTACCCACTGAGCATATCTTAAAAAAAAAAAAAAAAAAAAAGGAATAAAGAAAGGAAAAAAAGAAAGGGATGAGGCACCAGCAGAATCATCTTCAAATGAAATGATGACCCCTTTCTTTGAGTTACTTGACTGTCAAAAATCAGACAACTGTTCCAAGGAAGAAAAGCTGAACATTAAGCCCACGGAACCAATTTAAGTGACAAAGCGAGTCTGTCAGACCTCAGCCACCTGGCTCCTTGACCCCCAGGCCTGGAATGCCCTGGTTGATTTACACCTTGTAAAGGTATCCTACACTGCATACAGTGACGGCCACCGCAGACCAGCAATAATTGTGAGGATGATACTGACCCTCTTCCAGGAACGAGGCACTGTCCTGCGGGCTGTGCACGAACCAATCCTTGCAACCTCGCAGCACCCCTGGAGGGAGGGTGCTGTTTTCATACCGGTTTTCACAGACCGGTATGGAGGTCTGTGATGGAGGCGCAGAAGAGAGCAGAGGGGCACCTGACCACAGTCACCCATCGTGCGCAGGGCAGAGCCGGGGCTGGAACTCGGGCAGCCCGGCTTCCTGCGCCAGGCTCCAGCCGCCTCCGAAGGTCAAGAAGAAAAGAAAGAAACAGCTGTCGGGTATCATTTCTCCCCCAGATGATGAAACTGCTTTAGGAATGGTGGTCTCCACTACGATGGGGTCACAAACCCACGCTTTCCTCTCCTGAATGGGCTTCATGGGAAGGCAGGAGGAGCAGGGTGGAAAAGGGAGTCAAGGCCACGAATAACCTGTAGCCTGGGTGCACGGCCCCAAGAGATGCCTCCGTGAGCCGACAGAGTGGGGTGCGACCCCGAGACAGCACGCTGGGACCCCAGAACGAAGACTAGAACCACGCCTGTTTTGGGAGCCAGGCCCTGGCTCTGCGGCCCCGGGCTGCTCTTCCAGGATCGGGATTTCGAGATCCGTTGCGGTAACCGCTGGCACACCGCCGTGGCACAGCCTCGGCCAATCCACCGGCTCCCAGTATTGTCTTCCAGTTGCTAGACGACACTGCTTTCCAGTACATTATTTGGAATACAAAAAAAAAAAAAAAAAAAACCCTAAAATGTAAGTAAAGCATTTTAATACAAATAATTTCAACCGCAACAAGGCAACGGGCCCCTGATGAAATTGGCAAGAAAAGGTAATGAACTCATTCCGATTGACATATTTAGAGATCCTCTCGCCAAATCCAATTGGCAGCTTCATAATTATGGAAACATCCATGTTATTTCCACTCAACCAGGGTTAGGCCTGCTGGTATCTGATTCAATGTTTACTTCATGAATGAGGTCAGTCCCCAGCACAGCTGGGGTTTTAGCAAAGGGATCAGAGCTGCCGGTCAGCAGACAGCGTTCCCACTAGCATCTGCCTGGAGTTAAAGGGGCTTGTGGGGCAGCCTCACGCCTCTCCCAGCTTAGCCACTCTCCCTGGCGTCTCTGGGGCCTGGCTCTTCTCCCTGCTCTGCAAACGTCTCCCGCAGAAGCCATCGGGGCCCCTGCGACCGCCTGGGCATGGAGAGATCACGTCAAGTTTCCCACAACCCAGCCGTTCGCTCCAACCTGCCCCCTTTGCATATTGCGACATCTCACCCCTTGTGAGTTTCAGAGCTGCCAGGAACAGGGTAGGGTTTTTGGTTTTGGGTTGTTTTTTTTTTTTTTTTAAAGTATTTATTCCAGGATGGCTCCTTTTGTGGGGTGTAAGAGTGACTCAGAGGGCCTTGCAAGCCACCTGCAAAGGTAGCTGTGTCCCACGGCCCCGCAGGAACTCTGGGCCAACTCCCCACGCCCATAAAAACAAAAACAAAGCTCACAGGGACTCCAAAACCTCATTTTAAGAACACACGTTGATGGAGTGATGGCCTCTAAGTTCACAGAAGTTCCTGGGAACACGGCAGAGGGCAGAAAGGGAATGGGATGCTCCGCGGCAGGGACAGAGCTCAGCCCCAGAAGATTCTTGGAGCAGCCGCGGGTTCAATGCCGCGGCCTGTTGCCGCGCGTCCTGTGCAGTTGCGTGGGGCGGTGACGGAGCGCGTGGTCGGAGCCTGAAGCGGCTCTTTCTCAGCCTGCCAGCTGTTTCCTTATCTCGGAGGATAAGGTCCTAGGAAGCTTAGAGGTCATGATTTGGTTTGGATCCAAAGTTACTATGGGCACCACGTGCTGGAATAGTTTTGCCTAAAAAAGTCAGGGGGGTGGGGGTTGGAGGGAGGGACCTGGAGCAGGAGATGGTTCAGGAGCTGGAGACAAGAAAGAGAAAGATGCTTGCCTCATTCTCCACGGTGACAAAGCAGACGAGGTAACGCGCCGTCCATTCGCATGTCCCCACGGGCCAGTGGCTGCTGGTAGAGGCTGGAGAACACCACCGAGGAGGTGCTGTCCCGGATGGAAAGCAGTGAGCTGTCTCTTCCTCCGACCTCAGCAGAGGTCGTTTTAGGATGAAGACTCAGGGCTCTCTTATCTCAAGGGTCGGTCCCACTGCCACAGATTTCAAAACACCTCTCCCCACCAGAGAGTGGGCACCCCCATAGGGCGCACAGAGTCTGCTCCCGTGTAATTCAGGTCACTGCTGTCACACTCCAGAGCACAACGTGTCTCAGACCCAGGAGGCTCCCGTTGCTTCCCCAAACCAGCCCCCCACCCCCGTGCTCGCCATCAACTCTGTAGCCTGTCTGATCCATCATTGTTATGGTTGCCATCTTAGCATCAGAATGACTTATCCCAAAATCCCAAGATTTTTCCCAAAATCTGGCAGATTTTGAAGGTGGGACCCTAAACAAAGTTCACTCCTTCAATCTCTCTGGCTCATGTGAGCTCTTGCCTGCTCAGCGGCAGCCACAGTGGCTGGCTTGAGGTACCAGGCACACATCCACCCCAGGGCCTTGGCACATGCTGTTCCCTCTGCGAGGAGCTCTCCTTCTGGGTCATCAACACGGCTCCCTCCCTCCCTTCTTTGGGGTCTTTACCCAACCACCCACTCATGAGATTTTCCCGACCACTGTCTTCCGAGACCCCTCCACACATGATTTCCCACGAGCTGGTACCCCCAACCTCAGATGGCACCCCCTACTTGTCTCATTCCTTATCAGCCTCAAGCGCTGGAATGCTAGCTGACCCTTTTTGGCCTCTGTCACAGCCCAGGGCCTACTACAGTGCTCAGCGTATCCACTCCACAAGATTTACGGAGTGTCCACCGCCCACCAGTGACGGGAGAATTCTAAGTGCCTCCCGCTGAAGGAAACTGCGTGTGTCCTGAATCCTGCACGACTGGAGGAGTGGGGCTGCGGCTTGCCTCCCCGCACCCCCTCCGGTTCCGTATATTCTGCTTTCCCGACAGACACAGGAAAGTGGGGTCCTTCTAGAGGAAGACGGAGCCTTCTGTGATTTAGGAACACAGGTGTTTGCTGTGCCAAAGGCCAGCTGGTCCCGCCTGCCTCTGACCTTGGGGCAGGAAATGCATCTGAAATGCGGTCTTGCTCCCCGGTTGGGAACAGGGCTGTGTGACTGGCCGAGCTGTGGGCGAGGCAGCCGGGGGCAGGCAAGCGGCTCTTACACGGGCTTTGCCGAGAGAGCTGGAAAGCAGATGCCCGAGCCACAGGAAAAAGGATGGCGGCCCGCAGCCAAGACCCTGACTGGAAAGTCTGGGTAAAGGACACCTGGAGGAAGCGGGGGCCCCCATCACCTCCTCCGCCTGCTGTGACCCTTCCTCCTCACTCAGGCACCCCCCCCCCACCCCGCCAAGAAGCGCCTTTCCGGAGGCTCCCGCCTTTGCCATCTGCAAGCTCGCGGCTTTCTCCCTCCAGATCAGAACTTTTTTTCTCTCCTCTGGTTTGCAAAGGCTTCTTGGGAGGTTGGAAGGCACTCGAAGGTCGCCTCTGTATTCCTGTAGGACGGGAGAGTATTTCCAGGTCGGGGGTGTGGTCCACATTCAAGAACACCGCATGGGGCCTCCTAACCCTGTCCCAAAGCCGGTGCCAGCCACAGTTCCAGAATGAACCAGAAGCAGAAAGAAAAAAAGATATTGTGAATCAAGAGGTTTATTATTTTCCCTCAGTATTCTGAAACCCAAATTTCCACATTTTTAAGGGTTTGATGTCATAAAATTCCCATGTATGACTGCATTAAAAAAAAAAGAGAGAGTCTGTGTGTGTGTGTGTGTGTGTTGGAATGTCCGAGGTTTAGCATATCACTCAGAAAATAAAGTCCTCAACTCAGAATCTGAGAGGCACAGACACAGCGGACCCCCGAGCTCTGGCTTCTGCTACAGCGAATTTGTGCAACGTTGAGCCGGTCCCAGAACTGTCTGTAACGCAAATGTTAGTTTGCTGACAAGAAGCCCAGGACCTCCGAGCGCGGGCTGCTGTTATTCCAAGTGCAATGTAAGCAGGTTTCTATTTAAAACTCCCACACCTGGCCCTTGAATACTTCGTGTTTTCCTGAGGGCGCCCTCTTTACCTCAGATTCTTTTCCACCTTCCCTTTCCCATGTCAGTCTGGTTTCGCCCAACCTGCCGGCCCGGAGAGAAAAGTGTTTATAATGCTCGAGTATAAAAGGAGCTGGGAGGTTGTGGTCTTGCCCCTTCGCTGCCGAAACAGGACTCAGGTGGAGACCAGACAGTCCTCCCGTGGGGCTGGGGAAGGAGGGGAGGGCGAGGGGCCCGGGGGGTGGGGGTGGGGATAGGGAGGGGAGAGAGTGTCTCTGTCTTCATGCTAGAGAGAAGGCAAGGCCGTTGCTCAATTCGTTATACTTTCGCAGACTCCTCTAGAAAGGCCCTTCGATGCCCCTCACACGGGTCTCAATGAACTCCAGATCTGTCACCGTCGGCTGGGGGTGTGCAGGAGGTGCGAGAGGGGATCCAACGAGCCCCCTCCCCGTTTTCTCATTGTCTAGAGCCAAAGTCCTCTTTGTCTTCATTACGGAGTGAGAAGCAGTGAGGCCCGGATACTCCAGGACCGAGGGTTTCAGACTCTGGATTTTGTTTATTTCCCCAACCGGTGCAAAACGTGTCCCTCCCGATTTCAGAGGCCCCTCCGCGTCCCGCTCCGCCCTCCCTGCCCCTCCTCGCATCTTCTCCTGGGCACCACCAGTGTGGAGGGGCAGGAGCAGCTCAGAGGGGCCGGGGGCAGGGATAGACGTGGGCTGGAGCGGGCCCACCGCAGCCGTGAACAAGGCAGCTCTGTGTTCAGAGGCGTTTCAAGGCCGTTTCACAGATACAGGGATGTTGGACAGCGAGGAACAGAGAAATTCCAGAGATTTTTCACGTGCAAGCGGATATTTCCTTTGAGAGTTTCTAGACTAAATAATACTCCTTGTGTCTAAGGGACAGTGTAGACTGCTGACCTGGCAATGTTCTCGGAGCGCGGGGTGAGCCCGGGGAGCCCCTCGGCGGCCCGGAGGGGGAACAAAGGAAGGTGAATTTGGCTGAATAAATGTCTTTCCTGGGCGAATAGTGGGGCTCTTCTGCCTCCGCCTGACGCCAGCTCCATTTCAAATATAGAGGAAGAATTTGTTGGCAGACCTTGGGAGTGAAATGGGCTGGGCTTCTAAGAATAAGTATACCCAGGCCTCTCTATTAACCATTTTATATATGCCCCTAACCTCTGGCCTCCCCCCATCCCTTTTGCTACCGCTGTTATTTTGCCTTTTCCAGAAGGTCATATAATGGAAATCACATAGTGTGCGGCCTTTTAAGATCGGCTTCCTTCACTTAGTAACGTGCGTTGAGGTTTCCTCCATGTCTTGGTGGGGCTTGATAGCTCGTTTGTTTTGAGACCTACCTAAACACTCTCCCATGGTCTGGATATAGCAATTTTCTTGTGTATTTGGTGCCAGGTTTTTAATGGGGTGATATGATTTATTAATAACCAGCATTATAATAAAATCCGCAATAAGACAGAAAGCAAGATTTAGCTGGTCTAGAGCAACCTCTGTGTCAGCCCTATTACTATGAAGGCTGTTGTCACCTTTCTGGTTGTAATAAGTAAACGGAGACCCAGAGAGAAGCCGACTTGCACAGGGCAGGTGGGTCAGTGGGGGGAGATCCGTAAAAAGACAGAAGCATCTAGAATCCCAGCCAGATCAGAGCACACTGTACCGGCTTATGTTTATAATGTTTTAAGCTTATATATGTGAGGAGGGGGCAGACACACATTCCCAGGTCTTCATGCTGTCCTGCAGAGCAAAACCCTAAGGGGACAGTCCTTGCTTCTCTCCTCGCTCCTTCCAACTCCCTCCTCCTACCGAGTCCTCTCCCAAAGGAAGTGGAACCACTTTGCCAATTGCGTAGATGGGGGGAACTACACATGCTGAGAGTAGTCCCCTCTCTCCCGTTCTGGGCTCCGCCCGCTGCAGAGAACACGCGGGGCAGCGGGGCAGCTCTCGACCGGACGGGATGAATCAGCATGTCTGTTTCAGGAGCGCAATGTTCACAAGCCCACGTGCCCCCAGACCTAATAACCCACATCCCTGTCCCCATGTTCTCTGTCCCCTGCACCTGCTGGGTTATCCCAATTGAAGTGGGGAAGGCACGCCCTCCTGAAACTAATAATGTCACCATGGACACTTGTTTAAAGGCTTTCATCACATGATCAGCCAGATTCTTTCTGGTGCCAAAGTGTCTCTGCCATCATTGAGTCTGGTAACTTTGAAGCTGTTTTAAGCTTGAAAGACAAGATTTGGTGAACCCTAATGTTAAAAGCACTGAACCAGCCTGAGAGTCTAGCCAGCCTACTTTCAGGGAATCTTATGATCCCCCAGAGAAATCTAACTAAAAAAGTAATTTTAGACCATGAATTTAGACCACGAATCCCAGAACCAGTTCCAAACTACCCAGAACTAGTTCCAAACTAAAATTTCCATGAGAGGAACGCCTGGGTGGCTCAGTCAGTTCCGAGTCCGCCTTTGGCTCAGGTCATGATCCCAGGATCCTGGGATCGAGTCCCGGATCAATCTCTCTGCTCAGTGGGGAGCCTGCTTCTCCCTCTCCCTCTGCCTGCAACTCTACCCTTCTTTTACTCTCTCTCTCTCCCTCTGACAAACAAATAAATAAAATCATTTTAAAATTTTCCATGAGAGAAAAACAAATATTAAGGTCATATCCATTTTTTGTCAGGAGTTCCAAAAAACCTCTCTCTTCTCTCTTAATAGTTCAATACACATTTTCACGCCTTGAAGTCCAACCCACTACCTTTAGGTCACTTTTCAACTGGAATTTTCTTGAGCCAAGGTTGAAACACCACCACAACGTCCTACTACAGGAAGCAACGGTGCTTTTTGCTACAGTGATAGCAAAAGGCGTAACATCTACATATCTGATTCCGCAGGAACCATACAAGGATTGGGATGAGCACCTTGAGGACAGACTGTCATTTGCCCACCTCCAGTGTCTAACCTACATGGTGTCGCTCATGAGAGCCCATTAATATTTGATAATGAGGAGGGAGGGAGGAAGAGGATGGGAAAGGCTCTCCTGAGCAAAGTCACCATCTCAGCAGAGCTGAGCTGCTCAAGAGACAGACACTGACTGTCACCATCACGACCACGGTGATGTTCCCAGCCCCCTCCTCCCTCACCCGTCTCCACTGAGGCCAGGAGAGCCAACGGTGCCTGGCACAGTCCTACCAGAGGATGCATTTGCGACGTCTTCTGGAGACCCTCTGGAAAGACTTTGACTTTCTTCTGTAAAAGACAGATGACCAGCAATGCCCCTTGTCCTTCTTCCTTCCTTGACTGTGGGTCTGATTCCAGAAGGAGCACAACCACCTTTCTGAAGCCGCTAGTACCCTAGGGCACACAGGCTCTCCAGCAGCCGACCTTTTCTCCCCCGGGAGTAACGATGGCCATCCAAGGACACTGGAGATGTTGGAATATCTTTAAGCCAAAGAAGACAGACTGTACCCATCACAACTAACTTCTGGCTTACTACCCTCAACTAATCCAAAGGCAACAAAATGTTAAAAAATGATGCTGTTTCAGCTCTAAGGCAGAGAACCAGTGGGCGCCAATACCCCCATGTTCCAAAGGGAGGCCTCAGACCTGCTCAGCGGAACCTGCAAAGAGCTGTTGGGGAAGCTGTGACCACCAGACATGGGAAGTGGCCAGAAATCAGAGAGATGATGTCTTCAGAGGAGTTGTCATGTGCCTTGGCACTTTCCCTCCCATTCCCCTGCGCCCCATGAATGACGGGAGGGACCACAGTGAGAAGGTCCTCGAGGGGGCCCCTCGGAGCTGACGTGTGTGCCCAGAGGTCCACAGGACCAGACAACTGGTGTCTGTTGCATGCCTGAGAGCTCTTCATGACGACAACGCTTAAGTCAGAACGAGGATGGGTGCCTGCCTGATTGGTACAAAGCCCCTCGCCCCTGATTTTCCCACAGACTAGACGCCATGGGAAAGAGCGGGCCCCAGGGGCTGCTGGGAGAAAGGACTGAGCCAAGATGCTAAGGCACTTGCTGGACATCCCTGTCCCCTCAGAGAACTATGGCAGAGTGATGCCCCAGGCCACGGGGAGTCACCGAGGAGCCCCAAAGCTGCTCACAGTAGAAGAAGTCAGCTTCAAATATCTGCCATGGCCAAAGGAAGCAGTGGCCGATTACAGGGGTCCCCCCGACCCCACTTCACCCTGGAGGGGCTGAGGCCGCCCACCGAGTGGCAGGAAAGGAGGCTGACAGAAAACGTGGGGAAATCAAGCATGAGGGTTTGTTGTATCTGTCGCTTGACTGCACCATGGCGTGTCTGAATGTTGGGTCAGACATTATTTCTGGGTGTGTCTCGGAGGGTGTTTCTGGACCAGATCAGCGTTTGAGTCCAGGGACAGAGAGGAGCGGAGAGCCCGCCCCGGTGTGACGGGGCCTCCGCCAATGCCCTGAAAGCCCAAGTAGAACGAAAGCCTGAGTGAGAAAGAATTCTCCATCTGTCTGACTGTCCTCCAGCGGGGACATTGGTCTCTGCCTTTGGACTTGACTCAGAGCAGAACTGACACCCTCGGCCCTCCCAGGCCGCGTGCTTGCCAACCGCAAATCTCGGACTCCTCAGCATCCATGATCCTCGGAGGCCAATTCGTGATAAAAAATCTGTGAAATGGTCCTATTTCTCTGGAGAACCCAGACTCCTACAGGGAGGATGCTTCGAGAAGGGCCTCTCCCCCGCAACCTAGCACAGCTTCCTCCGGTTGGGAGCAGCTGAGACGCGTGGGCAAAACGACCAGCAAATGTTTTGTTATCCAGCAGCCCCTGGAGGTCCCTGGGCTGCCAGATATTTCACCGGGGGGTTTGAAGACAAAACCAGCCTCCCGAGGGAGAGTCCAACAAGCCGGGGAGTGAAGAAGGGGCTTTCACTCCTGGGCACCCACAAACTCTGTCTGTCCTGCACCCCAGCTTCACAAACACAGCGTGTGACATCGCCACTGGGGATTTTAGATGGAGCCCGACGGTTTTCCCACATCCCTTCTCCCAAACACTAACCGCCACCCCCCTGTATCCTCCTAGAAATCCGTGCAGGTTCTAGACCACGGCACTATGTGGAATTTAGCCCTTTGGTTTATGACATAGAAAACGTAGCTTCAAGGAGCAGACAATGACATGACTCCTTAAAAAGGTGCGTGAAGGGGCGCCTGGATGGCTCAGCGGGTTAAGCCTCTGCCTTTGGCTCAGGTCATGATCTCGGGGTCCTGGGATCGAGTCCTGCATCAGACTCTCTGCTCGGCAGGGAGCCTGCTTTCCCCCGTCTCTCTCTCTGCCTGCCTCTCTGCCTACTTGTGATCTCTGTCTGTCAAATAAATAAATAAAATCTTTAAAAAAAAAAAAAAAGTTGCGTGAAAAGCGACACTTTCGAAGCCGTATCAGCTCCCACCCTGCGTCCCCAGAGCCCAGCCGGGTGGGGAGGGCTGCCTCGACCAGCATTTCAGGCTGCCTGTCACCCGGTGAGAGAGATCTGGGCCTTTGCAGCAGACGGTGCGCTGAAGACCACGAGACCAGGAGTAGATGACGTTCATCTGTCTCTGCCGAATTCCCAGGAATACCGAGGGGGTTTCCAAGCCTGAGTGGGAAGCACCGTCAGCCTGCGCTTGGAGGTGTAAGAGAGAGAGGTTGGGGGTTGGGCAATCTTGCTTCTTCGTTCCCGCTGCCCTTCTCTGGCTTGGCGTTCACGCTTCTCAAGTTCACTTGGTCCCCGTGCCAGGGAGGCCGAGATGTGGCCAAGATATTTATAGTGCTGGTACAGGCCTGGGCAGCTCGTGGGAGCAGATGTTTTCTGATACGGGGAAAGGGAGCTATTTATACTGGGAGTTGAATGAAAATTAATCAGAAGTCAGAATCATCAGTCAGAAGGGAGGCTGCAGCCATTGTGGGGGTTCCTGGCCTCCTAACACTGGGGAAGTTTCTGCAGATCCTTAGGTGAAAATATTTCTCACCCTCGCTGCCTGGACAGTTCACTCAGTGTCAGGCGCTGGGTGGGCACCGAGATGAGTAAGACGCGGCTCTTCTCTCGTACAGTTCAGGAGGAGAGACATCATGGGAGATACTCGTGACGCTCCGGTCTGTTCCCTGCCGGCCGGGAGCACCAGGGGAGCCCGGATGCCAGCGTGATGACAGCTGCTGGGTTGGGGGGTTGGGTTGGGGGAGTGTTCCAGGATGGCCACGAGGCCAGGGCCCACTAACGTGGTTTGGAAGCATGGGCAGGAAAGGTCCAGGGGAGAGGGTATGGAGGCAGGGGGAATGGAATTTGGAGCATAGAGGTTATGCCTGCTTGATGTCTTCCAGAAACATCCAGGAATCAGATGTGATCGGAGGGTAGAGGGGCTTCCCGAGGAATTTTGGAGGAGGGGCTGAACAGGCGAGCTGGGTCTGGGCTGCCGAGGGTCATCCTCCCGCCTCTGGAATGGGCCAGGGTCGAGGGTCGTCATCCTACCTCTGGAATGGGCCATTGCTCAGACTTCACCGGCGGGCAGGAGGAGCCGGCAACGCTTTTAAGGAAGGAAGCTGTCGTTACTCCGGGGAGTGGTAGAAACCATGGATCTGTGCTCAAGTCCCTCCTGGTCCTGCCACAGTGCCCCCAGCATACAGACGGTGCTCCATAAATGCTCCTTGAAGGAGCAGATTCACTGAGTCCCAACCCTGGTCTCCAGGCGGCGTGCAGACCCTCCCTGCCATGAGCCCAGGCAGACCGGCTGCAAGCAGACGGCAGCAGAGGCACACGCTGCCCATGCTCCCGGCCGTACTTCTCCTGGCCCCTGCTCGGCCCGAGGTCCACCCCGGCCCTGTCCCCCACTCCGATTCTCCCACCCGAGCCACAGCCCACGGCAGGTGCAGCCTCATTCCTCTGATTTGAAAAACTGAGTAATAACAGTATCCGCAAAAGTCATCTCTGTGTCTTCTCATGGAGAGTCTGGAGAGATGGGGCAAGGCTACAGATGCAAACAGAATGGATTAGTCGCCTTTTCCTCGCTCTGAAACACCCGTAGGCCACCTCTGCCAACCTGGGTCTGGCCTTCGCCCTGCTTCCGGTCCCCCTGCCCCGCCCCCAGCCTCTTCACCCCTCCTCCTCCCCCTCCCCAAAGGCCCACTCTCCTGTGAGGCCGAGCCCCTCACGGTGTTCTGGGCTTTTGTTTCTTGGTCCCCTTTTCTCTTAATTCAGAGGGCCTCACCGTTCACTCCTTAGCTGGGTCTTTTCCGAAACACCTAACGAGAATGCTGGTTCCATGAGGCGGGAAAGTCACCTTCCCACACCACAGCCTTACGGAACCCTGTCTGGTACCATGTATGTCCCACAACACTATCCTTGGGACAAAGTGTCGGAGGACAAAGACTCTTTGCTCAGCCAGACTTCTCCAGGCTCTTGAAACTCCTACCCCAATGCCCTTCCTCATAAGAGAATCCTGCTGAGTCCATTCAACACGAATGCCCACCCCAGATGTCCGCTGGGGCTCCTCACCCCACCGCCCTCCAGGTGATGTCTGACCACCCTGGCCTGCCTTCAGCAGGAACCCCCATTAGGTGGGTCTAGGTAGAACCCCCTCGACCCCTGACCTTTCCTCTCGGTGATTTCCCATCCCCCACCCCTGCATTGGCTCTAATCTCCTACTGGAGATTAGACGGTGTTGACAGTGGAGCCTGGTCTCCCTCCCCTACTGCAAGCCCCCATCGCAATGGTCCCTACACCTGCCGCCTTGCCCCCTCTCCTGGAAGAAAGTCTTCATTACCGTCTTCAACAACTGTCTGAATAACGTGTTCTTTAACAGGAGAAGAGACTTCACCCACAGCAATGCAGCTCCGTATTTTGTCTCCGGCTCTGTGGCCGGCTCCCCTCTATACATGCAGAACGACAGAGATGAACTACGTCTAGGAGAAAATGTGAGCTCTGAGTGTTTTGAGTAGGAAGAGACAGAAGCTGAGAGGCGCCCCAGTCCAGACTGAGACGGTTTTCCGCGCCGGAAACAAGAAGAGCCTGGACGCTCCAAGACCAAGGCCAGGGAGGATGCTTTGGGCCGGCAGGCATGGGCTATACTCGGCAAAGAGCATTCCCACCCGCAGGCACCAAGTCCGCTGCCTTGAGTGGGTGTCAGTCTCCCGGGGACGTTGTCTTTCTACAGAGACTGGGAACTTGCCATAAAGTCCTGTCCTGACTCTCAGGTGTTTGATACTATTTCTTGGTTTCTTCTGGGCATACGTCAAAGATTTCCCATGTAACCCAGAGTCCCCCCCCCTTCCAAATTGTGACCCCCATTTGGGGTAGCCAGAAGTTAGTAGAAGAAACCAGTAAAGAAGAAAGCGGGACGCCGCTGGCCTCAGCCCCTCGGAGCAGCCCTCCACCCGCCACCACTTGAAGGGTGACCAGGCCAGTTGATGGCACCAAGGGAGACGCACTGGGACACGTGTGCAGAGATGTGTGAAAAGGCCATCACTCAAGTGTCTGTGAAAAAGCAACATCAGGCCCACCAGAGGCACCCAGGTCCCAAGGAGGGGGAAGGGAGGTAGGTGAGAGAGGCCCCAACCCACAGGGCCTGCTGGTTCCTGAGGACCGATCACATACAGACAGAGAAATGAGGAAAAAAAAAAAAAAAAAAAAAAAAAAGAGCAAAGGTGGCCAGTGTTTCATAAAGCTGAATGCATTCCATCAGAGATCGTCCTCTGGGGCGCCCGGGTGGCTCAGCCGGTTCAGCACCTGGCTCTTGATTTTGGCTCAGGTGGAGATCTGGGGCTCTCAGGACCCAGCTGTGCACTCAGCCGACAGTTTGCTTCTCTCCCTCCCTCTGTCCCTACCTGCACGCGCTTTCTCTAAAATAAGTAAATACACTTTAAAAAACAGTAACAGTAATAAAGACCATCCTGTGGTCATTTAATCTGAGATTAAATAATTCTGTAGGAAGAGTTTTCATCTTTAAAAATGGTTAGGATAGGGGCACCTGGGTGGCTCAGTGGGTTAAAGCCTCTGCCTTCGGTTCAGGTCATGGTCCCAGGATCCTGGGATCGAGCCCCGCATCGGGCTCTCTGATCAGCGGAGAGCCTGCTTCCTCCTCTCTCTCTCTGCCTGCCTCTCTGCCTGCTTGTGATCTCTGTCAAATAAATAAATAAAATCTTTATATGAATAATTAAATTAAATTGATCCAAATAGCATACAGCCATTGTCCTTAAAGTTCTTTTTTTTTTTTTTAAGATTTTATTTATTTATTTGACAGAGATCACAAGCAGGCAGAGAGGCCGTCAGAGAGAGAGGAGGAAGCAGGCTCCCTGCAGAGCAGAGAGCCCGATGCGGGGCTCAATCCCAGGACCCTGAGACCATGACCTGAACCGAAGGCAGAGGCTTTAACCCACTGAGCCACCCAGGCGCCCCGTCCTTAAAGTTCTTATTTGGCCAAATGAGAAGCTGAAAACGTTAAATGCTCCCAACTAAAAAGGGAACAAAACAAAACAAAACAAAACAAACAAACAAAAAAGGCTGGCTCCAGGAAGCCATGAATTCGAGGGTCACCTGCAGCCTGAGTGTGCACACGTCCCTCACCCAGTTGCCGACGACACCTGCTGAGCGCGGCCGTCTGCACACGGTGCTCCAGAAGGAAGGCCTGGGGTGAGGAACCAGGAGTTTTTGTGACATCTTTCTGAAAATAAGCCGGAGCATCATTTTCTGTCTTTGTGTCCTCTCCTGCCCCCCTTATGGCATCGTCACTGGCAAAACACCTGAGGGAAAGAAGTTGCTCGAACCAGGCTGAGAGGCACGAAATGCACCAAGGCCAGTCCCATGCGGGGCAGTGGTGGCCAGAACACAGATCCCCAGGGAACGGAGGGCCACGTTGACCCTTAGAGGCCCCCGGTGAAAGCGGTGCTGCTTTTGAGATCCGGGGCCCCTGCCCATCCTGGGAGCGGCGTCGGGGAACTTGGAAACAGCGCAGACCCACAGCCCACGACCATCAGCTGTTCGCAGGCATGGCTCCGGGCATGGGTGTGAACTCCTGCATCCAGCAGCCGAATCAGGGAGTGGGGACCCCCCTCCGCCGCAACGTGCACGCTTGGGACTGTTACACACTATTTTGGGCCCTGCGCCTCGCTCACCTGAGCAGCTTCCCCTCCTGCAGTCCCGCGGGCGGCAAGAGCCATGGCAACAGACACTATGTCCCTGCACCAACCCCTTCAGGGACCCGTGGTAGAGAAGCCTGGCCCAGCCTCCGTGCGGCCGAGACCTTCCCCCGTGGTCTTCTTACACTGATGAGCAGCCACCACGGAAGAAACCCGTCTTGGTGCAGTTTCCTGGCGCAGCAGCTGCCCCCAGGACAAATTAGGGTCTGTTTAGGCTCTTTTTCAGAGAGACACCTTCGTTTTGCCAGATACCCCTTTCTCAGGGTCTCTTCACCATTCAAGACCCCAGAAGGGACTGATGCTATACTTGGAAAAGGAGGAAAGGACTTTTGAGTCATAAAGTGGCACGAGAAGCAGCATGGGAACTCAGAAGGAAACTCCGTGCTATTTCATCAAAGAGCCGTTGTCTGGGAGGTCAGCTGTGTCTACGCTCAGAAACTCGTCGGGCCATTCCCCAGGAGACCTCAGTGTCTAGAAGCACTTTACAAAGGGGTGTGATTGTGAGCATCCGGAAGGTACGCCATCCCCCTTCCCGAGCCTGGGAAATGTGGAAGCCAGACCCCGGTAGAGTTAAAGGAGGAGTGTGGCGCCCCCTGGTGAGAGCGGACTGTAGAACCCAGTCGGGCTCTCTCGTCCAGAGGACTCCTCTCCAGTTTGTGCAAACCCCACGATCAAGAGCTTGGCACAAAGCCCTTCAGAGTCTGCACTTTCAGGCAATGTGGGGCTAAGGTGGTTCAGTCTTGGAAGACCCAAGTTAGACGGTGGCTAAGTAGGGGAGGACGTGTTTATCCCAGTGGGAGATACATGCAGACACCAGTGACGATGGACTGAGATCATGGACGGTCAGACACTAGGGGATGTGTGGGCAGAGAGGGTGGGTTCAGGCCTTGTGGTCCCAGATGCTACCCACAGGTCCCATGACTCTCTCCTAGCCAACCACCCCTGCTGTGGCGTAGGTAAGGAATGGGCAGACATCAGGAAACCTTCACACAGAACCAAGCATCTCACCCATCTGGGATAACCATGCTTGTCAGACAGTCCCAGGGAAGAGTAAAACAAACCCCACGTGCTTGTAAAAGGGAATGATTTCGGAACAACCTAACCCAGGACTCCCCTCCTGGTCAAGTGGAAAAGTCCACAAAAGCCCAAAGAGGGGTTCTGTTCTTTCCAGTCCTGGACTTGAAGCCTAGAGGAAGTTATAGGGAGTGAGATGTGGACGGGCCCCAGGACGACGACATTCTGTCCAGACTCAGATTTTGCGCACCTGATGGTTCCAGGTCCCAAACTGAGATTTCCACCCGGGGCTCGTAATTTGATTCTCGTAAACAATATCTGTGTCTGCAAAGCACTGATAAGGTGCACTCTGGACCTGAACCCAGAGTCACTGGGGATCCGAAAAGAATTCCTCTCTCTGCTGTGTTACTCAGGTGGTGGGTTCCTTCCAAGCATTCTGGAATGCCCTGGAGGGATCAGCCACAGCCGAGGTAGGGGTTAGGCAAGAAGGACTTCTATGCACCCTGACAGCCATCTCCAGCAGAGGGTGGGAGCCTGGGCTCTTGGATGGCCCAGCAGGGACCCTGAGGAAGCAACCCGGAACATCCCTCCATGACGTCATCAGTCCCATCAGAGAAGATCTGAAGATTGCATATATTTCGCAGCTTTCACTCGCCAAATTTTAGATTGACTTCTTTTTTCTAGAAGTTTAAGCCCACCAATGATCAAACTTGAAAACACCCTTGCCTTTGTGGCAGCGCAGGAAGGCCCCCTCAGTTCTAGAGTCTTGGTGATGGTGTTGGGAGCAGTCTGCCCCCCAGTAGGGCATGAGGCTGGGGGTCCTGCTCCCACTTAATCCATCTTTGGAAATGCCTACAGCTCTCACCCACCCACTTTTTTCTTATTCTTACCTTTGTGGCATATAGTTTTCTTTTTTACTGAGATCTGATTCCCATACCACTGTCCATGAATTGTGTGCTGGGAGATAACTCACCCTTTTAAGGTACACAATGCGGTGTTTCCTAGGACATTCTCAAAATTGCACATCTGCCTCCACAGTCCCTTTTACAACATTTTCATCCCCCTCAAAGGAAGCTCACACTCTGATGATTACCCTCTGTCATTGTCATCCCCATGCCCTCCAGCCCTACGTAATCACTAATCTATTTTCTCCAGCAATTGGCCCATTCCGAACATCTCATATGAATGGAATCGCACACTATGTTCTTTTGTATCCTGGCTTCCTTCCCTTGGCACCAACGTCTTCAAAGTTCGTCCATGGTTGTATCTGCTTTATATTTCTTTTCGTGTCTGAATAGTTTTTCATTGCATGGATATACCACATTTTATTTATCTGTTTACCCATTTCTGGCCATTTGGGTCATTTCCACTTGTTGGCTATCATGAAGAAAGCTGCCGAGAACACTCATGAACACAGTTTTGTTTACACATGTTTCCATTTTGCTTGGGTAGACACCAAAGGCACTAACCCCACTCCTGAGGAATTGCTTGGTCATGTGGAAACTGCACGTCCAACCTTTCCAGGAACCGCCAGACTGCTTTCCACCCCATTCACTTTTCAGGAGTCCTAAGAACTGGTCAGTCATATTTTACAAAACAACAATGTCACTGGATCTTTCCAGAAAGATTCTTAAAAAGAAAAAAAAAAAAGAAAAGAAAAGTCCTGAGCCTAACTCTCAATTTTAGCTGGGAAAGCTGGCCAACTCACTGTCTCAGTTAGACGAAATGAACAACAATCATTTTAAACTCCCATTTTGTTTTAACACGTGATGAGAAGCCGTCTAATTCAAATGAGCCCTGACAGCTGTGTCCCTTAGAAAGAAGAGAGCAGGGCAGATCCCTTGATCAGGGCGATCTTCAAGGATCATCCATTTTTTTCGCTGACGCTCCTGAGGGTTATGGCACCATTCTATAGGGCAGAAGCCTGGCTGGGCTCCACTGGGTTTCTAGGCTCAGGGTCTCAAGTGGCCAAAATCACGGTGTCCTTGACAGAGCTGGGCTCTCTTCGGGAAGCTCCCAGAAAGAATCCACACCCAGGCTCCATCCACTTGTCCGGAGGCGAGTTTCTTGCAGTCGCAGGCCTGCCGCGGTCTGTTCAGGCTGCTGGCACTGACCCCCATAGACTGGGCTTAAACAAACGTTTACTTCCCTGTGCTCTGGAAGCTGGGAAGTCCAAGATCAAGGCGCCAGACGACTGGGTTTCCGGTGAGAACCCACTTCCGGGTTCACAGGCAGCTGTCTCTCTCACAGGGCAGGAGGGGACAAGACTGCTCTCTGGGGTCTCTTCTAAAGGCACTAACCCCACTCCTGAGGGCTCCACCGTTGTGACCTAATCCCCTCCCCAAAGCCCCACCTCCTAACAGCCCCACAGTGGGTTAGGTTTCAACACGTGAACACTGAGTCTACACCAAGGACTGAGGTCCCTGTCCGCTTGGGGACATGGGGCTGCTCTCGGCACGTGGGAGACACCCACGTGCCATGTGACCCCTCCATCTTCCAAGCAGCCATGGTCTGTCCTGTCCTACCCATGCTTCCCTTCTCGAGACTTCTTCTGCCCCAGCCAGCCAGGGGGGCACACGTCTTTCTATCTTAAGGTGAACTGTGTTGTATGATACAATACGACCCCAGGAGCAATGCCTGTCATAGTCCCAGGTTCTGGGGATGAGGACATAGGATGGCAGAAGGGACATTCTAGACTTCGGGCCAAGCCCAGAGTGGACAATGGGTCTCAGAGCAGGGGGAAGGAGGCGAGGGGGTGGCCAGTATCTGGGATCTGGAGTATCCGGGAGGCAGCCTCCTCCCCGCCCCCACCCTGAGGCCCCATCCCCCACCCCCCCACCGCCCCACCCCCGCCCTGGGAAAGAAGAAGCTTGGTCTGTGGGAGGCGCTACAAGGCCACCTGCAGCGCAGGAAAGCAGGCGACTGCGGGGCAGCACCCGAGGAGAGGACCTGTGGGGGCCGGGAGCACCCTCTCAACCATCAGAGCCCCGCAAACAGAGGCAAACAGGAGGAGCTGGAAGAATGCCAGGCCCAGGACGCTTGGAGGAGACTGCCTTTTAGAACGAAACCCCTGAGATTGTTTAAAAAAACAAAACACAACAATAACAGAAAACAAAAACAAAAAACGTTGACTGGGATATTACATCTAACTGACGTTAAGTCAACAGCACATCAGTGTACAAGCTGAGGGGCGCCCGGGTGGCTCAGTCGGTTAGGCATCTGCCTTCAACTCGGGTCATGATCTCAGGGTCCTGGGATCGAGGCCTGCATCAGGCTCCCTGCTCAGCGGGGAGTCTGCTTCCCCTGTACCCCGACCCCTGGACTCATCTCACTCATGCTCTCTCTCTCTCTCTCTCTCAAATCGATAAAATCTTTTTTTACGTGTATGATTTGATAACTTTTGACATGTGTATACACCCATGAGAACACGTCTACAGCCAAGATAATGAGCAGATCCGTGCCTCCCAGAAGTTTCCTCACACCCCTTTGTCGTCTCCTCCCCCAACCCCCGCTGCCCCCCACCCCCCCCAACCCGCCATCTCCTGGCAGCCACTGCTTTGCTTCCTGTCACTAGGGATTAAGCTGCATTTTCTGGACTTTTACATAAGTTCAATCACACACTACTGTTATGAGACGGTTGTGTCTCCCCAAAATTCGTATTTTGAAGCCCTCACCCCCAGCGCCTCAGAATGTGGCTGTATTTGGAGGAGGGGCCCTTTAAAGAGGGGATTAAGTTAAAATGAGGTCATTAGGTTGGGCCCTTATCCAATCTGACTGATGTCCTAATAAGAGGAGGTCAGCGGGCGCCTGGCTGGCTCAGTCACTGAAGCACTCTTGATCGCAGGGTCAGGAGTTCAAGCCTCACGTCGAGCATGGAGCCTGCTCAATTAAATAAAATAAATTTAAAAGAAGGAGGAGACGAGGAGGTGAGGACAAACACTAAGGAAGAAACCGTGAGAGGAACCAGAAGAAGACCCATCTAGCAGCCAAGGATGAAGTCTCGGAAGAGACAAGACCCACTGATGCTTCCGTCTCAGCCTCCAGAACTGGGAGAAAATTAATTTCTGGGGTTTCAGCCCCCAGTCTGGGCTACCCTGTAACGGCAGCCCCAGCAGACTAATAGTACGGGCACGTTTTTTGTTGTTGTGTTTTTGGTTTTGTTTTTGTTTTGTCTGATGGCCTTCGTTCAGCCTCATTATTTTGAAATTCGTCTACACGTTCCCCTGTACAGATTTATTTTTATTAAGTAGAACCCTAACCCCATGGATACACCACCAGATGTATTTATCCTTCGCGCTCAGGGTGTTTTCAGTTTTCTGCTTTTTATAGATAATGCTGCTACGGGCATCAGTTTACAAGACTTGGTAGGACGTACATTTCCATTTCTGGTGGGTGGATACTTGGAAGTCGTATGTGGCAGTTGTATGTGGAACTCTTTTTAAAAGGTGTGTTTTTTTAAAAACTGTGTTTCCCAGACCGGCTGTGCTATTTTGCATTCCCATCAGCACAGTGAGTCCCAGTGGCTCTACAGCTCTACCAACCACCTGGTGTGGTCAGTCTTTTTTTTTTTTTTAAAGTAAGCTCCCACCCAGCATGGAGCCCAAAACAGGGCTTGAACTTAGGACCCTGAGATCAAGACCTGAGCTGAGATCAAGAGTAGGATGCTTGACCTGAGCCACTCAGGTGCCCTGGTCTTTTGAATTTTAGCCATCCTTACAAATATATAGTAACACCTCCTAATGACTAATGATTCTAGCATTGTCTTCTATGCTTAATGGCCATCCAACAAGGAAAACGTCAGCTTTTTAAACAAAAAAAGTATTTTTTTGGCCCAGATGTTTTATCCGTTTTTAAGTGGGTGGTTGTCTTGTTAGTTTCTGAGAGTTCTGCGTGCATTTGATTACAAGTCCTTTATCAGATGTATGATTTTTTTTTAATATTTTATTTATTTACTTGAGAGAGAGAGAGAGAGAGTAAGCGAGACAGCACAAGCAGGGTGAGGGGCCGAGGGAGAGGGAGCAGCAGACTCCTCTCTCGACAGGGAACCCAACACGGGGTGGGGGGCTCAACCTCAGGACCCTGGGATCATGACCTGAGCCGGAGGAAGACGCTTCACAGACTGAACCACCCAGGAGCCCCAAGATGTTCGATTTGTAGGTATTTTCTACCAGTCTGTGGCTTCTCTTCAGTCTCTTGGAGTATCTTTCAAATAACAGAAGTTTTGGGTGCTCGGGTAGCTCCGTTGGTTAAGCAACTGCCTTCGGCTCGGGCCATGATCCTGGAGTTCCAGGATCGAGCCCCGCATCAAGCTCCCAGCTCCACGGGGAGTCTGCTTCTCCCTCTGACCTTCTCCTTTCTCATGCTCTCTCTCACTGTCTCTCTCTCTCAAATAAATAAAATCTTCAAAATAACAGAAGTTTTTTCATTTGGATTAAGTCCAGTTTATCCATTTGTACTTTTTTAAAAAAGATTTTTATTTATTTATTTGACAGAGAAAGACAGAGATCACAAGGAGGCAGAGAGGCAGGCAGGGTGGGGGGTGCAGGGGCGGGAAGCAGGCTCCCTGCTGAGCAGAAAGCCCAATGTGGGACTCGATCCCAGGACCCTGAGATCATGACCCGAACCAAAGGCAGAGGCTTAACCCACTGAGCCACCCAGGCACCCCCTAGCCATTTGCTCTTTTACAGGCTGTGCTTTTCTACAGTATCTAAGAAATCCCTACCTACCCTAAGATGACAAGATTTTCTTCTGTGTTTTCTTCTAGAAGTTTTACAGTTTTAAGTTTTACCTTTAAGTCTGTTCTGGATTAATACTTTTATAGGACACAAGGTATGGCTCAATGTTCTTTTTTTTTTTTTTTTCTTTTCTTGCAGAACATTTGTTGAAATGAGCATCCCCTTTCCACAGAACGCTCTTCAAACTTTGGTTGAAAATCTGTTGTCCGTATTTGTGTGGGTCTATTTCTGGGCTCTCTATTCTGCTTCACTGATCTATTTGTTCGTCTTTCCGCCAATTCTGCATTTTCTGGATTTCTGTATCGTTATGAACCTTGGAATCAGGTGGTACAGGGCCTCCTCCTTTGTTCTTCTTTTGCAAAATTATTTTGAAAGTTACTCTATGTGCATCCCATCTCCATTTGAACTTTAGGATCGGTTTCCCAGTTTCTACCCAAAAAGCCTGCTGAAAGTTCGACAAAGATTGCATAAAGTTTTTTAAAATTTCATTAAAAATTTGCAAAAAAAAAAAGATTACGTAGAAAAGCGTGAGAATCAACACCTGAAAAGCATATATTTTTAAAAGATTTATCTATTTGAGGGGTGCCTGGGTGGCTCAGTGGGTTAAAGCCTCTGCCTTCAGCTTAGGTCATGATCCCAGGGTCCTAGGATTGAGCCCCACATCGGGCTCTCTGCCCAGCGGGGAGCCTGCTTCCTCCTCTCTCTCTGCCTGCCTCTCTGCCTACTTGTGCTCTCTGTCAAATAAATAAATAAAATCTTTTTTAAAAAATTTATCTATTTGTTTGTTTATTTATTTATTTTGAGAGAGAGCACACTGGCATGTGCATGAGTGGGGGAGAGAGGCAGAGGGAGAGAGAGAGAGAAAGAGAATTTCAAGCAGGCCCCAAGTGGGTCTCACAACCTTGAGATCATGACCTGAGCAGAAATCAGGAGTCAGATGCCCAACTGACTGAGCCACCCAGGTGCCCGTGAACGGTATATTTTTTAGTGGAGATAAAATTCACTATCACGGGGCACCTGGGTGGCTCAGTGGGTTAAAGCCTCTGCCTTCGGCTCAGGTCATGATCCCAGGGTTCTGGGATCAAGCCCCACATCGGGCTCTCTGCTTGGCAGAGAGCCTGCTTCCTCCTCTCTCTCTCTGCCTGCCTCTCTGCCTACTTGTGATCTCTGTCTGTCAAATAAATAAAGTCTTAAAAAAAAAAATTCACTATCACAACCTCCACCGTTTTACACTGTACTATTCAGTGGAGTCTGATATAGTCACAAGGTTGTGTAACCATCACCATGATCGAATTCCAGAACATTTTCAACCCCAAAAAGAAACCCCATCCCCGTGAACCATTCTCCCCACCCCCACCCGCCCTGCCCCCATTCTCCCAGGCCCTGGCAACTACTCATTTATTTCTAGTCAATTTGCCTGTTCTGGACCCTTCCATAGAAATGGAATCCTACAACATGGAAACTTCTGTGTCCGGCTTCTTCTGTTTTGCATCATGTTGTCAAGGTTCCTCACCTCGTAACAACACTGAACTCTCCAGCACCTCCGCCCGTGGAGAGAGATGCCAGCTTGGGCCACAGCAGAAACCACTTTTTGGAATTAAACCCCTGAGATCAGCTTTTGAAACATATATGTTTGCTTATTCTTTCTCAAAGTAAACCATGTGATTCATTTCCAGTTAACTAAGGGGATGGCTGGCTGGAGTTTATAAAAAAAAAAAAAGTCACTGAACTTTAGAACTGACAGGAAACAGAAAATGTGTAGTCAAGAGGCTGCAAATCAGTTGCCCAGAAGCCAACTTGGCAGTCAGCTGTGTTTGTGTGGCCTGTGCAGGATGTCATTAATGGGAGCCAACACTTCAGAATTTGGGAGCTTTCACCAAAAAAAAAAAAAAATCTTTAGAAACTCAGTCTGGTAGACCAGGACCGGCATTATGTCGGGCTTGGGGGGAGGGGTGATTGGGGGAGGGGCGGAGCCTCCTCTTGGGGTCTCCTAGGACCCCCCCACCCCCATGGAGCATCCATGACCTCACGCCTGCCCCCTCCCACTCAGCTTACCTGCCCTGCCTGTGGCCGGGTGGACTGACATCACCCCACAGAGGTCCAATCCCTCCCTTTTACAGATGAGCCCTGGGAGGTGACCTGACTTTCCCAGGGAGGACAAACCGTGAGTTCAGGACAAACCATAAGCCCTGACATTGAACTCTGTGCTTTCTCCTGCCCCGTGGACGTCTCCTCCCACCAGGGTGACCAGCCCATTCTGGTTTGCTTGGGAATTCTCTGGTTTTAGAACACAAAGTTCTGTAGCCCAAAAGCCCTCTTTTGTCCCAGGCAAACAGGGATCACTGGCCGCCCTCCCTCGCCCTCCTCGCCTTTTTCCCTTCACCAAAAAATGAAATAAAACAAGTTGAAAATTTCCTAAAGCACCGGGCCAGACACTCTCATCAGCAGCAGCACCATTCCTGCTCCTCCTCCAAGCAGTGCTGGGGTCCCTGCGCCGGTGCCCGGGTAGGACCTGCTATCTGGGGCGTCCTGGGGCCCCGGGGGGCCGGGGGTGGGGGGGACAGGCGTGCGGACCCCTTGCTGCCAGATGGCAGAGCGAGCCTCTGTTTGCGATTAGGGGGCTGACTGCGCTCGGAACCGAGCAAGCCCAGGATAAAAGCTGGGAAAAGAACATTATTACAGACTTTTCATAGTTTCCCAAGTAAATATTACACTCACTGCTGCTTGAATTACTAATGCCTTGGAAGCGGAGGCCGAAATCTGTTCCCAAAACAGTCTCCTCTTTTTTTTTTCCCCTGTCACCTAGGCACTCGACATTGTTGTCGAATTGTTTTCCTGGGCTCACTCACGGCTCAGAACACTCGCTCAGAGTGACCTCTTGGCACCCTGTGAGCCCAGATCATTTCCCAGCGCCTCCCACGCTCGCTCCGGATCCAGCAGGCAGCCCGCCCGGGGGCAGGTGACCCCCGAGTCCTGTGATGTGGCCACGGAAAGGGGAGCAGGGGAAGGGCAGCCCCAGCTCCTCTGCAAGGAGACTGGGTTTCGAACAGGCAGCCGCAGGCAGAAGGCCAGGGTCCTGCCCCGCACGGCCCCTCCCGGCGCCCGCCGTGGCATTCAACTTCTTCCTCGGCCGCCTAGAGACCAAAGGCCCCTTGGGTCTTCACTGCCTTTATTACTGCTTATAAAAAGCTAGTAAACCGACAGTTTGGTTTAGAGAAGTATGCCGCCGGGGTTATTAAACAGAAAGCACGCTGAGGAATGAGGGAGGAAAGGGAAGCAAGCCGGCTTGTACACGCAGGGACGGTGACACCTGGTAAATCCCAACACCGGCCGTTCGGACTCCGTCTCTGGTTGGGGTTACCCTGTCCTCACCAAGCCCGAAAGAAGCCCCAGTGGGTCCAACCTCACGTAGAAAACGCCCTCCGCCCTCCTCCGCCTCCCCCTTCCCATGCATTATCCCACCACGTACTCAGGAGCTTGGGGTCAGACGAGTCCATACCGCTTGGGGCCGGACGCATATATGCGCCACCCTCGGGGGAAGCTGCTCCCACCATAGATGGCCGTGGGAGGGACGACCAGGCCGTAAGGAGGAGGGGCTGAGCACCCTCTGACCCTTCCCAGCAGTAAAAGGAGCCGAGATCGCAGGTCTTCTGCAGGGACAGAGAGGGCACCGGGGACAGGGCGCTTGGTTATGAACCGGGCGGTCACCCCAGCTAGAACAAAGCTGCCCGCCCCCCTGAGTCCTGACAGCCTTCCCGAGAGGACAAGCCCAGGACCCACAGGCTCAGGACTGGACTGCGGGACGGAGGCTTAGGCATCGAGGAGGGAAATGGTGCCTCCTCCGTGCTCTAGGGACACCCCGGGGACACCGCGGTGCCCAGTTTCAGCGCAGCACATAGGTGGGGGTAAAGGGAGACGAGAGGACGGGGATCAGGGTCGGGGCTTGGCACGACCTTCTCCTGGACACGACTCCGACCCGGCTGCGGGGGGACCTTGTCCGCGTCCGAGAGGCAGTAGCCACGAACGGTGGGAGAAGTGAAACGTCCCTGCTCAGGTTCTGTGAGCAACTGAGCAGAGCGTGGCCTGTGGGCTTGGATCTGACAAGGATCCCCTAACCGCTGGGCAGAGGTTGTATTACATATCTTTCCTTTCCCCTAAAGCAACATACACGGAAATCAGGCGAAGATGGAGCCTCCAAGGAGAGGAGGAAGGGCCCCAGGCAGATACAGATCACAGAGACGGGACAAGGTCAGCTGAAGCCGGGCAGGGGGACCTCAAGGGGTCTGATCCCCAGGGGCCCACTGGGCTGTGGGGGTCAGCGAACAGCTTGTCATCGAGAATGCAACAAAAGAGGGAAACAATCAAGAGGGAGAAACTTCTATGTGCCTTTGTGAAATGCAGTTTGGTTTGCCTCTAATAATAAAAAAATGAGGGTTTGCATCTCGCATGGCTCTTATTTCTCCTATTTCGTTTTCTTGAGAATGCTGCGGTTAGCACATTTCCCAAAGGCGGCCGTCCTCCATCAGCTGGAAACGTTGAAAGCTGCTGGTCCTTCTCTGCAGATAGTTTGGGACTCCCTGGCCCAGGGGGATATGAAGCAGCAAGAACCATGCCCCTCCCTGGTCCGGGGACAAAACGCAGCAGCAGGGGCCCAGGGAATGGAGGTGGGTGCACGGGGCCACAGACCAGGCAGCCGGGAGCCCAGCATGGAAGGGACCAGAGCCAGCCCTTCCGGGGAGAGCTTCACTCCCCGCCAATGATGCAGGTGCCCCAGCATCCCACCAGAAGAAGTGAGGACTTTGTGGGGGCCCAGGTTCCAGAGACCCCCTGGTGGGGCTCGATATGACCCCACATCAGGTGGAAACCCGAGTCCCAGGGGCACAAGGGAAAAGGATGCTGTGTCTTTCTTTTTGAAATCAAGACTGCCCTCCACCCCCCATTCTACAGACGCATTCCACTTCCTGTCTTGACACCCACAGCCTGTGGGTCAGGGAAGATGCCCTCTCTTCACTCTCTCCTCCCCAGAGCTGATGGCGAGAAGTCTCCCTGGGACTAAAAAGGCTGTTGGCTTCAATCCAGGAGAGAACAGCGTATATGATTAGTATATGTATATGATACAAAGTACAAAAACAGGCAAGACTACGCTACACGGTGAGCGGTTAGCAACACGGTCACCCTGGGGGCATAGTAATGAGGAGTGGGGACAGGGGACTTTAGGGGGTCGGTGGGGGGGCTGCTCCCATGCCTTTGCTTAATCTTGGTGCCAGTGAAAGACTGCCTCAGTCTGTGACCCAAAAATTGTGTACTTACGGTTTGTACACTTTCTTCATGTATATTAAATGTCAATAAAAGGTTTGGAAAGCCTATTGGCTCCATGCAAAACAACAAAAATAAAATAAAATACGGGGACAGAGGTCTTGCTTGACTTTGTTCTGCCTGCGTGAAAGGCACAGAGCTGTAGGACCATGGGAATGCACAACTACCCTGGAAGCGAAGCTGGGATCTGTTTTTTGGGTCACTGTTTTCCCAGGTGGTTGGGAGGTGGGGGGCACGGCTGACTCATTTTCCTTGCTCCTCCTCCCACTCCGTCCCCACCATGTGGGGCTGGATGGGGACCAAGGGCTGAGGGTTGGGGCTGTTGCTTTGGTAATGCTTAAATATTGGCTTCAAGTTATGTTGGTAAAATAAATAAGCGGGAGCCTTGGGGAGCTCAAAGTGGCCCAGCCCATTGTTCCAGATCCCCGATCAGAGCCCATGCACCGGACTGGCCCGGCTTGCTCAAGCCTATAGCTCTCTCCAGCAGGGATGGAACATAGGTTAGGGCCTGCGTGCGCCCCGGATGCTAGGGACCCCTCCTCCATGCTGGATGGCCTGTCCCAAGAGACTCTCCTAAAATTCTTGCTCACGGTGGTCTGGCAACAAAGCGGCCAAGAACCGGAACCCCAGGCCTAGGGAAAACTTTCTCCCTCCTGGAAGGTGAGGTGTACCCCGAGGCAGCTCGTAGAGCTAACGTCACTGCTGTTAGTAGCCGCGCTTGCTTTCTGAAGGCGAGGGGGCAAAGAAAGCTAAGTGGTTTCTACCGGGTACACCCAGGCACCAGGAGCGGGGTGGTCGAGATTCACAGCAATGGCCAAGCAGACCAGGACGCCGGTCCAGGAAGGACAGAGCTTTGCCCAAGATAAATCCTTAATGCCAATCCTTGCTCTCACCAAGAAGGTATCCGATTAGGAGGCATATAGCAAGTCCTGGGCTCCTCTGGGCCTCAGTTTCCCCGTCCTTACAGACGGAGGTGGGAGAGAACGGGACGCCAGCCCCAGGAGCACAGCCCCTCGGCGCTCATCCCAGCCGGGTCTCCCGAGGCAGCCGTCGCAGATGTGCGGCGCATAATCCAGGGTTTCCGACCCGGCTGCCCTCGGGGAAGTGGAAACTGCTCGCCTTGCCCATTCCAAACGCATCCAAATAATAAACCTCCACTGAAGTCTTGGCTCCGAAGGTCCGCTTGTCCTGCTGTGTGCACAGGGGAGGAGAGCGCATGCACTCTTGGGCAGGGGTGGGGTGGGGACAGCTCCCTCTGGGCAGCGTTGAGGGCTGGGCGGCGCTGGGAGGAGCCCTGAGTGTGGGACAACCAGCATGAGGTCACCGCTGTCCTCCCTCTGGGGCGTGATGTGTCAGCAGGCAGCAACCGGCCTGCAAGGCATGATTCACGGCAGTGAGCATTCCTCCTGCAGACCTCAGCCCTCAGCCGGCGACTGCCTTCCCAGCGGCCTCCTTGATTTCTCTGCCTCCGGCTCAGCCCTCCCGGGGCTCCAGCCTTGGGCAGCCAGCAGGGCATGGGGTGAGACAGTGCACCCCGGGAGCCGGACGGCGCTCCTTCTGGCATGCCGGTCCTCTGCAGGGCTGCAGACAGCACAGTGACAATTGTGGGCGTTTGCTGAACACCTACTATGTCCCGTATGTGTCAAACGCTTTCAGCGATGATGCGCCTTTGAGGGGATGTTTTGTTTCACAGGATCGCGCCCATCACAGATTACTCCAAACCGGGTGCTTAAAACAATACAAATTTGTTCCCTCGGTTCAGGAGGCCACAAGTCGGAAAGCGAGGGGTCAACAGGCCCACGTTCCCACCAGAGGCTCCCAGGGAGAATCCTTCCCAGCTTCCTCCATCTCCTGGTAGCTCCAGGCATTCCGTGGCCTTTGGCCACACTGTCTGCTCTCTGCTTTATCGTCAGATGGCCTTCTCCCTCTGCGCGTGGCTCTCTGTGCGCCCTCTCCCCTTCTTAGAAGGACACCAGTCATCAGACTTAGGATACCAGTCACTTCAATCTGGCGTGATGTCATAGGAGATCTTTTTTTTTTTTTTTTTTTAAAGATTTTATTTATTTACTTGACAGAGAGAGATCACAAGTAGGCAGAGAGGCAGGCAGAGAGAGAGGAGGAAGCAGGCTCCCTGCTGAGCAGAGAGCCCGATGCGGGACTCGATCCCAGGACCCTGAGATCATGACCTGAGCCGAAGGCAGTGGCTTAACCCACTGAGCCACCCAGGCACCCTCATAGGAGATCTTTAATTACGAAGACCCCTTTCCAAATAAGGTCACATGCTGAGGGTCTAGGTGGACGTGAACTGGGGGATCCCCTTTGTACAGACGAGCACACGGTACCAGCAGAGTGAAGAGGTTATTCCTGAGTCCTTCCGCTGGTAAATGGTGGAGTCAGGATTCAAAGCCCCTCCACGGGGTCCCACGCACAACCCACTGTCTTATCTGCACCAGAGCCCAACATCTGCCAGAATGCCCCACGCTGCACATGGGAGCAGGAGGGGCAACCGGGTGGGAAATCTCAGCTTTTCAAGCAAAGCGTGGTCCCAGACTCCAATCAATCTCCAGCTTCCATTGTGACGAATCCCCAAAAGGGGTCTGGAAAATCACTTGCCAGTTCTGACCCAGTTGGCTGGTGGGGAGGAGTGAGCCACAATCTGTACTAGAAACGAAGCCCTCAAGCCCCCCGTGACTCCATGCAGGCAAGGACAGACAGGTCCAAGACCATGTCTTGAATCCCTGAAGCATCCATTGAGACCAGACCCCGGACTGGAGATCGGCGCATTTCTGGCTCAAGGTACGAGCAGAGCGTACAGCTCAGCTGAAGGGACCGGTCCCCTCGTCCGTGCCCGATGAGCCCCGTACCAGGCCTGCAAGGACCAGAAGTCCTCTTCTCCTGAGCAACCCAAGGGGAGGTTTGGATTCAAACTCCCATTCCTGAAGGAGCCAATGCAGGCTCATTCTGGGAGAGCCCCAAGGCAGCTCTGGGCTCTGCCCAAACCCCAACAGGGAGGATTTGGAAAGGCCCAGAGAGTAAGCCCAAACCCTCTTTCCCCTTTACAGTCCAGCTCAAATAGCTCTTCCCCGGGACTAGCCCTCTCTCCTGCTGGCGTCCCACGCGCACCCTTGGTGCCAAGTGATGATGGAAACCAGCGCTCCATCTCCCTGCCCGTGGGGGCCCCAACCTTGCCCCCCTCCCCCACCTCGTGCAGCGCTGCTTCCTCCCACCGCCCAGAGCCACCAGGAACAGGTACAGTGGGTGAACAAGACGTCCTTGGCGACTCACTGGCGCTTGCTTGACCAGGTCTCATGAAAGTACATGAGCTCAGCCTTGGACCAACCACCCAGTTCCCACGGGCCCTGCGGTGGGCGGTGGCCCAGCGGGCAACCAGGCCTAGAACTGCCTCTGCCGTAAGATCCACTGCAGGCCCCAAACCCTCTGAGGTTGCAGAAGGGAGAAGGCAGGAAGGAATGGCGTCTCCCCTGGGCCAGTGGGCCCTGTGGGATGTCAGAGCATCCCAGGATGCCTGCGGGTGGACACCTGCTGTGTTTTTCTTTCCTTTTTTTTTTTTTACTGAGAGATTCACTTAACATAAAATTAACCACCAGAACAGTTCAGTGGCCCTTAGCAAAGGGTTTATTCACACTGTTGAAACACCACCAATTCTAGCTACCTCCCAAACATTGCATGCCCCTAAAAGGAAACCCCCTGCTTCTTCCTGCCTTCTGCCCTGCCCCTGGCATCCACCCATCTTCATCCTGTCTCTATGGACATCCTTCTTCTGGACACTTCCTATAAATGGAACCGTACCGTATGTGACAGGACATCCACCATTTTCACCTGCCCTGCTCCGCAATTCCCTTCGCCTGATCAGAGCACCTGCGTTTTACTTTAGGGAAGTCATCCCACCCCACGCCCCTCAATCCATGGGGCTGCCTGCCCCCGCCTCACTTCTTCCAGGTGGCAAGAGTCCCAAACTTTGCAAATGGGGTGCCATGACTGGTTCAGCAATGGTCCCAGGGACTCCATCCCAGCCGCTGAGAGCCGCCACGGGACACACACTGGGGCAGACTCAGCAGGACGGGAGACTGGAACAGCTGGCATCTGCCTTGGCCACTAGGCAGGCAGTGCCTACCTGAGAACAGAGCCCACAAAGGAAAGCGGACACAAAGGTGGAGCCCTGCCAACATGATCTGAGCCCATGGATCCAGCTCTTCCTGAAGGCAGACCTGTCCCGGGACATGGCACTTTTGAAAGCCGATCTCCACCGTTCGTGCTCAAGGTATCTGAAACTGGGTTTCCGTAACACACAACCGAATACATGGGGCAGAGCTGACTCTAGTGCCCTCTCCTGTCCTTATATCTCCATCCCTCGTGGAACAAAGTACAGTTCCTTAGCAGGGAGAAAGCAGCCTTTCTGATTGGGCCTTTGCCCACCCCCCTTCATCCTTGCATAGTCCAGCTCTCATTTAATATGCCAGCCACACACACGCACACGCACACACGCACACGCACACGCACACACACACAAGCACACACACGCACACGCACACACAATGCTTTTCCTGCTTTCCCATCCCTGCTCTTTCTGTCTCCTCTGCCCAGAATGCTCTCATCACCCCCGCCCGACCCCCGAATGCTTACTCATCCTTTATCACTCGGTTCAGGCATGATCTCCTCCAGAAAGCCTCCCCTGACTAAGCGCCTCACCTCTCCTCCAGCGGGAAGCCACGTCCCAGCCTCCCCGCAGCCCCGAGTGCGGCTCAGTCACAGCACCTGACTGTGAGTTGTTTTTAATGACCCGTCCCTGAGTCCTCCCGCCCCCCAACACAGCCAGAGGTGGGGGGATTTTCAAAGCCACATCTGGGTCTGGTTCGCTGGTGCCCCGCACAGTGCTCAGGCCATAGCAAGGCCTCTGCACATGAATGAACCCCAGGCCGTCGTGGAAGACCACTTGGAAAGACAGTTTCTTTTCCAAGTTTCTCCCAGAGATCCTTTCCATGTACCCCAGCAGCCCTCATCCGGGCGAGCGTCTGCTCCGTTCTGTCCTGGACTCGAGGGTGCAACTTTCAGTATTTCAGAAGTTGGTCTTTTTGCCTTGGCTCCGATTGGACCCTGGGGCCATGCCCACCCCAAACCCCCCTGCGCAGGGATGAGGAGAGATGGGCGGTGGCTCACAGGGAAGCCTTGGGCACCCACTGCTGATGGTGGGGCGTCCAGAGGTCTCCCCCAGCCCAAATGATCCCGATCTGGCCTTTGGGCACAACCCAAAACCTATATCTAATGCTTCTAACCCACATGCATGGTTTTAAATATAAGACCCCGAAGGCTGACAGGGGAAGTCCTCCATCGGCTGTCCCCCACCCCCTCCTCCCCGGGTGGCTCTGATAGGCAGACCCACCAAGCAGTGACGTCAGGCCTCTGCCCGCCTCCTGCCAGCTGGCCCCGCGAGCCTTGATTCAGTGTCTGAGCCTCCGTGAGCAGAGAGGAGCTCGGAAGGCGGTGGGACAAGGAGGCTCCCCAGCACATTCTTTATTTCTGAGGCTCCCAGAAGGGACCATCCCCTCTGGATGCCAGTGAAGGTGGGAACAGCTGGGATGCGGCTGAGCCCGATGACTCAGGGTGCTTCGGGAACCGGAGGGCGAAGATTATTCACAGATGCCTTGACCCGAGCTGTAGCAAGATGAGTTACGGCTCCCCGGACACTGTCCTTCCTCTGCCAGTCCCTCCATTGACTCTTCAGGGAGCAGAAGTCATCTCTCTGGACACTTCCTGCCTCCAGAAGATGCTGGGTTTCTGAGCCACTTTGCAGGTTTAACCTCCCAGGATTGGCTGCAGACCCGGCCCCCAGTGACACAAGGACTTCACCAAAAACGGATCCCAGGCTGTACAAAAACGGATCCCAGGCTGTACCGAGGGAACCCACCACTGACTGAACGTCTGCGGGGCCTGGCTTCTCTCCGGGGGTCAGCAGGACGGGCCGGGCTGGCCGGAAGCCACGTCCTCCAGGAAACTGCTCACCCTCCAGCTGCCTTGGTTCCTGCCCCCCCCACCTCCCATTCTGCCACGTGTTCCCCTTGGTGCCGCTCAGCACCCCGGCTTGTCCCCAGCCCGACCCAGCCACCCCTCTCCCACCACCCCTGGCAGGAGAGCATCCAGCCAGACCCAGCTCTGAAAGTTTTAGGGAGATTATCGTGGAAGATTGCTTCTCAGGGACTCCTTTTTTCAGGAATAGCCTGTTAATTTGGGGAGAAGGGTAGTGTTTCATTCATTTGTTTTTCCACCAACATTCACCCGTATGAGCCAGGCTCTGGGCTAGGTAGTGCCCACCCTGGAGCCAATCACAATAAATGAAGAACAGCTAAGGGTCAGGAAAGCTCATGGGTAAAGTGCTCTGGGATCTGAGAGAGAACAAGAGAGCCGGAATCCCTCTGAGAGTCCCCTCCTTCATTTAGTTTATGTAACAAGGACTTCCAGAACATTCCGAGCCAAGCATTGTTCTAAGAACAAACGCTAAATCATTTAATTATCTTAACAGCTTTACGTAGGACTAGGATTACCACACTTTACAGAAGCTGGGGAAGCACGGCACAGAGAGGTTGAGCAAATGGCCAAAGGTCACACAGCTGCGAAGGGGTAGACACCAACAGCGGTCTGGCTCAGGTCCCTGTTCTTGGCGCCTGTGAAGGCTGCTTCTGTTGATGGGGGCGTCTCTCTGGACCAGTTCACACCAGCTGCTGGGTCCCCGGGGACCAAGCTGCCAGGCACAGACACATCTTTGCATCTCAGGAAACCCTGCTCTTCCAGCCCACTTCAGGGTCAGGGGAGCTCGTGTGGGGGGCTCCCAAGACAGAGAGTTCTGGTTCTGTCTCTGTCCTCAAGCCCTCAGGGGAGAACTCCAGGAGCGGAGTGGGTGGGTCCCTGCCACGGAGCTCCAGGAGGCAGGCCTCCTGCTGCCGAACAGTTTGTTCCCGAAGGGAAAAACAAAACAATGAAACCTGATTCTAGGTGAAGGGAGACCTCATTCTCCCAGTGAGGGAACGTGCTGCTGAGAAGGCCACACTGGTGACGCGGTCCCCTCTCTGCCTGGAGCACGGATGATGTCACAAACACCACGTCACAGGGAATGTTCCCAGCGGCCCACATGGCCCACAGCGCCCCCCCCCCCACCCCGCCCGAGGATTTGGGAGGGAGCCTCTCAGGGCAGGGCCAGTCTCTCAGAGGTCACTTGCTCCCTCCTGAGCGCTGACTCTGCTAGGGGGAGGGAGGGGAGGAGCTGGAGAAATTCCAGAAGCAGGAGGGAATCACTTTCCAAATGGTCTCTGGCCTCAGAGGCAACTTCTGGGGCAGGACAGCCCCTGCTCCCCCCGCCCCCAGCCTGGAGCTCCAATTTCTGTCTTGATCGCTGCTGTGTCTCTCCCAAACACGGGATCACAAAGCCCGACAGTTTTCCTGTAAAGTTTGAGTTTGCTCCGCGAGCCCTAGGAGCCTCATTCAGTGGAAGGAACAGGCATACCTCTTGCGAACGACACTGAGATCTGAGCTTCCTATCGTTTTCAGGTGTCACGAACTATTAATCTGCCTTTCATTTTTTTTTCTTCCCCCACCATTTAAAAAGGTGAAAACCGTTCCTATAATTGCAGATTATACGCAACAGATGGTGGGCGGGATTTCTTCCCACCCCCATCACCTCCCTCTCCCCCCAACCCTGCTGCCACTGGGCACCGTGGTGCCCACACCCTCAGGATCAAACACAGTACGAGGCTCTGGACACCACCGATCAGGGTCCCCTGACCCCCACATGGACCGCATCTAACATCTGCACTTCTCAGTCCACACCACTCTTGGGGGTTCTTCTGGAACATTCTTCCTCCCTTTCCAACACTTGATTTTTTTTTTTTTTAAGATTTATTTAGGGACGCCTGGGTGGCTCAGTTGGTTAAGCATCTACCTTCCACTCAGGTCATGATTCCAGGGTCCAGGGATTGAATCCCACGTCGGGCTCCTTGCTCAGAATAGAGCCTGCGTCTCTCTCTGCCTGCCGCTCCCCCTGCACAAATAAATAAATAAAATCTTAAAAAAAAGAAAAGATTTATTTATTGGGCACCTGGTTGGCTCAGTGGGTTAAAGCCTCTGCCTTCAGCTCAGGTCATGATTCCAGGGTCCCGGGATCGAGCCCCCACATCGGGCTCTCTGCTCAGCGGGGAGCCTGCTTCCCCCCTCTCTCTCTGCCTACTTGTGATCTCTGTCTGTCGAACAAATAAATACAATCTTTTGATACAATCTTTTTTTCAAAAGATTGTATTTATTTTAGAGAGGAGAGAATCGAAAGTAGACTCTGCCCTGAGCACTGAGCTCAGAGCCTGACGCGTGGCTCAATCTCACGATCCTGAGATCACGATCTGACCTGAAACCAAGAGTCGGACCCTTAACTGACTGCTCTACCCAGGCCCAACACGTGACTGCTCTTTGAGATGGGTCCCGCTTCTGGGGAACCTCTCTTGACACCGACTCAGGCTTGGCGCCTCATTACTGCTCGGGCCCCCAAACTAGGCCCTTGGTGTGTTTGTTCCTGGGTCTCTGTCATCGGCCTGGAAGCTCCCCAGCCCAGGGCCTGGGCCTTCCATCCCCCACCCCGGCAGTCTGCGGTGCACGGAACAGAGTATGTTCTCGATAAATGCTCATCGCACTCATTCATCCACCGCCCCCGCCCCGCCTCTAAGGCTGGTGGACCTGAGGGCTCAGGGCCCGAGGGGGATCCTCTCCACCTGCCGTCGCCTGTGTGAGCTCACCCCACAGAGGGCTTCCAGGCCCCCGACGTGGTAACAACCCCCGAACGTCCACCTCCACTCCCGACTTTCCCCGCAGGCCCCAGACCCAGACACCCCAATTCCCACTCGTATCTCTCCGTGGACGTGGGGCAGGCGTCCTGACCTCCCATGCCGCACACCTGCCGCTCTCGCAGGCTTCCCCAGCTCGGACAATGGCAGCACCAATTGCCTGAAAACCCCAGAGTTCCTCTTCCCCTCACAGCCCTGGTCCGACCTGTCAGAGACCCCAGCTGGTCCTGCTTCGAATCCGATCGGCGCCTTCATGCCCCTGCCCAGGCACCGGCCTCTCACCTGGAGGCGTGCAGGGGCCTCTCACCCGGCCCCCCACCTCCGGGTCCCTGCTTGTCCCTCACCCCCACTTCTCTTCACACAGCGGCCAGAGGGACCCTGTGGGCCAGAGGGACCCAGAGGGACCTGAGAAAGTCACTCCTCAGCTCAAACCCTCCGCAGGCTCCCAACCCAAGCAGGGGAGGGCTCCTAGTCTGTGCCAGGCACTACTGACCTGGCCCGTTACCCTCACAGTCCTGAGGGAGGATCTGCAAAACAAAGACCCAGAGAGGTTAAGTAGCTACCCCAAGGTCACACAGTAGTCAGAAAACTCAATGCCTGAAGAAGGTCTCCCTGATCACGGCCCTCCCTCCCTGGTAGCCCCAGGTACTGAGTCCCCTCCAGGTTTCTTTCTTTCTTTTAAATCTTATTTATTTTTGAATGAGTGATGTCGATATTTGGTCCAGAATTTAAAATGCGCACGAGGGGCATACAGTAAGTCTCTCTCCCGCCCCTGCCGCCAGCCACTCACTTCTCCCAGAAGTCAACTTCTAGAGTTCATTTTTTTTTTAAGATTTTATTTATTTATTTGAGAGAGAGAGAGAGAGAGAGCACGAACAGGGTGAGCGGCAGAGGAAGAGAGAGAAGCAGACTCCCCGATGAGCAGAGAGCCCAACATGGGGATTGATCCAGGACCCTGGGACCATGACCTGAGCTAACGGCAGACTCCCAACCAACTGAGCCACCCAGGCACCCCTAGAGTTCATTTTAAAATAGACAAAGAAATACACATCTATAGCAAGTTTAGAAGGCGCTGTTCTCCACTTCGCTTGGCTGAGTCTATCTACGTATCTTTCCCTCCTTGCTTCTTAAACACACCAAGCACACTCTACCTCAGGACCTTTGCACACTGTTCCCCTGCCCAGAGCGTGCTTCTCTGGGATGTCCACATAGCTTCCCACCTCACTTCCGTGGGGTCAGCTCAAAGGTCACCTTGGCAGAGCTCTGCCCGGCGATCCCAGCAAAGAACTGCCCCCGCTCCCAATTCCCCTTCCTATCTTCCCCTCTGCAGTGCCCTCTGCCTTCCTGCTCGGGGCTCCTGTGGCTCATAGTGTGTCCGCAGGGCCTAGACCAGGGCTCAGCAGGTACTGGGGGCTCGATAACTACTGGGGAGGAGGCGGTCCCTCCCAACAGAGCAGATCCTGGGACTTTGATGTTGTGAAATGGTAGCAAGCGGTGTAAATGAAGGAAGGGAGGAGACAGTGGATGTGTCACTGGGTAAGTATCAAACTTACTGCCAAGCGCAGAGGTTCTCGCCGCGGCTGCACGTGAGAATCCCCTGGGAGCTTCTGGAAACAAGGAGTTCCGGACCCCACCCCAGACCAACGGGATGCAGAATCTCTAGGGAGTGGAGCCCGAGCATCCTTGGTTTTGAAAATCTCCGCCTCCCACCCCACCTCGTTGGGATGCACAGGAGGGGTCCAGAATGGCTGGGGCTCCTGATCCCAGAGAGGAAAAGAGGGTCCTCTGTTTCACGGTCCAGTCTCCCTTGGGAGCACTGGATGGCGACCATGAGAGGGGGCAGAGAGGGCTTGGCGGGATCTGGCTTTGAAACCGCGTCAACACTGTCTTCCCAGGAAGGGAAGGTACAGAGCCCACACCCTCGCCACTCTGTGCTGCCCACGGACCAGCCACGTCGGATCCCCTAGAAGCCTGTGGGAAACACGGGATCTCAGGCCCTGCTCCATAGAAGTCCACACCTTATCCATTCCCCACAGCAGTTCCTGGCCCAGTCGAGCTCCCGCAGCGCTGTGCTGGCCCATGTCCCAGGCGGAGGGTCATCCCACCAGGTCCCCACCTCCCCCACACACCGTCCCAGGGGGCTAGGGCTGCCCTCAAGGGCCTCAATTTCCTCACCAGCAAATAAGGGGACCAGAGAAGATGATCCAAATGTTTCTACTTCAACAGGGCACTGCCTTGTCGGCCAGAATCCATGAAGCTTCGTGACCCAAAGGGCAGGGAACCAAGAAAGTCAAGGACATTGCCCGGAGAGAACCGGCAAATGTCTGCTCAGCTCCAGCCGGAGACGGCAAGTCCCCTGGTCATTACCAGGTTGTCGGGGAGCACCCGCTCCAGCAGCCCGTCGCTCACCCCCACCTCCGAGCCCGTCCGCAGCCCCAGGGGCCAGGCTGCGCACCCGCCACAGCGTTCCCAGACCAACCGGGGACAGAGAGGCCGGGAGCTGGAGCTCAGGCGAGGCGTGGGGAGGTGGCGGCTCCGTGCACAGACCTTCCTAAGACTTTGATCTTGTAAAATACTAGCTGTCAAGCCGGGGAACACATCCTCGACCCCTCGGATGCTATTATTTTCCCACTCGGGCTTTTTGCCCAGACCCGGGCTTCATCCTCAGCCTGTCACTTCTTCCTCGTGGTATCACAGCAGCCCTCCCAGACCTGCCTGAGCCTCTCCTCCCGTCCGGGCCCTTAACACCCGCCAGCCAGGCCTCGGCTCCCCGAAACCAGCGCACCCGCCACCACGCCGCCCTCTCCCCGGTGCCTCAAGATTCCCTCCAAAGCCGCCCCTGAACTTGGTGTGTGAAGACCCAGAAGAAAACTCCCCAGGTAAAAAACAACCTCTGATCTCCAAGGGTGCTATTTTCGGGCAAGTACCTCTCACGGGCCCAACAACAGACAAGATTTTGCCCAAGTGGAGCACACCTGGGGTACTCTGAGGGTTTCTCCCCTCTCCTGGCCCACCGCCTGCCCTCCCTGGGGGCTCTTCATCAAGCTGAAAGAGGAAACCGCTTTGGGTCATGAGCAAAAAGAGGGCCTTGGGGGGTAGTCCTGGAGCCCTGGGCACATCCTGACCACCCCCACCGGTCATTCCGGCAGTCTGGGGCCCCTGCACATGTCCGTGGGGCATCTCCCATGGACCAGGGACGACCTCATTTGAAACGGCCGTCCTGACAGGATCCACGACCATCATCACAGGGAGGAAAAGCTAGTTTGGGCAGGTGTGGGTAACCAAACACAGCCGTACGGTCAGGAAGTCAGGCTGGGATTTGAACCCAAGACCTTTCCCATGGAAGCGGCCATTCCCTCCAAGCTTGCGTCTGATCAGCACGGACCTGAAGGCGCCCGTCCTTCTGGTAACAAGGGAATTAGATCCCACCCGTTGCTGGGGTTGCCCCAGGCAACCACGGATCTACTCTCCGTCCTCGTGGATTCACCTGACCGGGACGTTGCAGATCACCAGGGTCCCACAACGCGCAGCCTCTGGGTCTGGTGTTTTCACACAACACGGTGTTTTCAGTGTTTGCTCGTGGATCCACACTTCATTCCTTCCTAGAGTGGAATGGCATCCCCTATGCCACGGACGGCACAGGGGATTCGTTTATCTAGCCCCCCTGTTGATGGACATTCAGGTTTTCCCCACTCGTTGGCTACCACGGATAATGTTTCTATGGATATCTGGGGGGAAGTTTTCGCATAGTCACGTGGTTTCAATTCACTTGAGTCTACACCTGGAAGTGGAATTGCTGGGCAATGGGGCGACTTGATGTTTGACTGTCTGAGGAACTGGCCGGCTGTTTTCCACGGTGGCTGCACCATTTTACGACCCCCCCCCCAAGCCATGTGTGAGGGTGGTCAGGCCTTTCTGAACCTTAACTGCTCATCGCCCTGATCTAATTCCTTGTGTGTGGACACGTGTGAGGGTTGGGGGGCTGGGATTCACCAAAGGGGACCCTAACTCTTTAGATTCCAACTTTGGAGAAGGCCGTTTCTTTGAGCAGGCCTTAGGTTATCACGGCGGCCTGGGACTTCCACGTGTTGGACCAGGCTCCCTGAGGGAAGGGGCCGGAGGTCCCGGGAGCCCGCATAACGCTCTCACTTCCAGGGCAGGAGAGGAAGAAGACTTCCTGCTCATCGATACCACGAGGGAATGTCCAGAATAAAGAAATCCAGAGACATAAAATAGATTGGTGGTTACTTCGGGCTGGGGGCGGGGCATGGGGGGGTGGGCGTAGTCATAGCCAAAGGGTATAGGGTTTCCTTTTGGGGTGATAAAAAAAAAATTCCCACATTGAAAGAACTGAGAGTTTCGTGTATCTACATAGACGAAAAACAACTGAATGTACTCTTTAAGTGGGTGAATTGTATGACGTGAATTATATCCCACAAATAATTGTTAAAGTTATTTGCACACTCGTGTGTGCACACATGAGAGACTGGAGAAATTCTGGGACAGAAACCAAAATAGCACTGGGATTTAAAAAAAAAAAAAAAACAGTAGGAAACCCCGCTTGCTTGTACAAGTCTGCAGCACAGTCCTGCAGTCTTGACGTTGGACTTGACCTCAGGCACATCTTTTAGGTTTGTGCCTCAACTTCCAGCCTGGAGGAGGAGTCTGAAATTTTAGCAGGTCTCAAAGGGGGTGGAAAAGCGGTCTGGATGGGCGGCGCCGCGGCGGATTATCGTGGTCTTGGCCGCCCCCTGGTGGGCACTGGGGACTGAGCCGCAGAAAGGGGCATCAGGAGGAACGAGCCTGCCAGGCCCCCTCTCCCAGCCCGCAAGGATACCTCTGCGTGACTGAGCCCCTTTGCCCACAAAGTAGCCCCTGTGTGACTCCTTTTTTTTATTTTTAAAACTTTTTTATTGCGGGTCATTTGTATTTTTAAAAATAGAGAAATAGGGGCGCCTGGGTGGGTCAGTGGGTTACAGCCTCTGCCTTTGGCTCAGGTCATGATCTCAGGGTCCTGGGATCGAGCCCCGCATCGGGCTCCCTGCTCAGCGGTGAGCCTGCTTCCATCTCACTCTCTGCCTGCCTCTCTGCCTACTTGTGATCTCTGTCTGTCAAATAAATAAATAAAATCTTTTTGAAGAGAGAGAGAGAGAAACAGTCTAACGACCCCCCATACACTCCTCCTTTCAGTACCAACATGTGACCAATCTCAGTCTCAGTTCATCTCGACCCCCAACCAATCGTTGCAACTGGATTATTTCAATGCAAATCCCAGATAGTATATTATCTCTCTGTAAATACTTACACAAATATGTGCATAAAAGATAAGGACTCGGGGCCCCTGGGTGGCTCAGTGAGTTAAAGCCTCTGCCTTTGGCTCAAGTCATGAGCTCAGGGTCCTGGGATTGAGCCCCACATCGGGCTCTCTGCTTCCTCCTCTCTCTCTATCTGCCTCTCTGCCTGCTTGTGATTTCTCTCTCCCTCTGTCAAATAATTAAATAAAATTTTTTTAAAAAGATAAGGACTCTTTTTAACATTGCCACAATACTATTATCACACCTGAAAAACATTCTTCAACATTATTCAATTCTCAGTGTCATGTTATCAATACCAAGAAAGTTTCTTTCTTTTTTTTTTATTTTTTTATTTTATTTATTCATTTGACAGAGAGAGAGAGATCACAAGTAGGCAGGCAGGGGTCGGGGAGAAGCAGGGGGGTGGGGGAGGAAGCAGGCTCCCCACTGAGTAGAGAGCCTGATTCGGGGCTTGATCCCAGGACCCTGAGATTATGACCTGAGCCAAAGGCAGATGCTTAACCCACTGAGCCACCCAGGTGCCCCCTTTTTTTTTTTTTTCCCTAAACAATCTGTCTGAATCAGAATCCACTGAGTTTGGTTGATCTGCCATTTAAATTTCTGGGTGCCTGGGTGGCTCAGTCAGTTAAACTTCTGACTCTTGATTTCAGCTCAGGTCAAGATCTCAGGGTCATAGGCTCCGCAGTGGGTGTGGAGCCTGCTTGGGATTCTCTCTTACTCTCTCTTCCTCTGCCCCTCCCCCTGCTTGAGCTCTCTCAAAAACAGTTAATAAATAAAAATGAAATTTCTCTTTATAGTCTCTCTGTTTATCTTGAACTAGTTGAAGAAACTTGCTTTCCTATGTTTTCCAGCTTTGTTGAAGTGTAATTGGCAAAATTGTCTATATTTAAGGTGTTATGACATGAAGGTTTGATACACTATGAAATGATGACCACAATCAGGTAGTTAACACGCCCATCACGTCACATAGCTGCCCATGTGTGTTGAGAACAATGCAGAGCTAGTCTCTTAGAGTTTTCCTATCATAACACATAATTTAAATTTGCAAGTGGCCTGGGATTGCGGCCATGTTAATGAATAGATAGCCACATGATAGCCACATCCCTATCATGTTTTATGGTTGGAGATACAGAGCTGGGTTGTTTGGCTGTTTGTTTTTAATATTTTATTTACTTATTTGAGGAGGGGGAGAGAGCACAAGGGGAAAGTGGAGGGCAGAGGGAGAAGGGGAGAAGCAGCGGGGTGGGGGGAGCAGCAGAGGGAGGGGGGAAGCAGACTCCCACTGAGCACAGAGCCCCACCCAGGGCGGGACAGGGCTCAATCCCAGGACGCTGAGATCAGGACCAGAGCAGAAGCCAGTTGCTGAACTCACTGAGCCACCCAGGCACTCCCACTGCGGTGGTTTTCTCTCCCAGTTTCTCCAGCTCTCTGTGGTTCTAATTCTTTTATCATAGAAAAACAACTTTTTAAAAACAGAAATGCATCGGAGAGACACCGTCAGAGAAAAAACTTAAAATACTGTCCAACCAACCTCTTTCAAATGACCTGAACCTAACATTTCTCAAAGTCCTGAGATTTCTGAGATTGTGAAGAATAGTTCTATCCCTGAAATAGAGGTGTGAAATGCAAAGAACCAGGCAAGCCTGAGCTTAGGTCTGAGCAGATGAGCCCCCTCCACCTGCCTGCTCAGCTCCCTAGCCTGGCCAGAGTCTACACTGGGAGCCCTCGATCCTTCTCTCTTAGCCGCCCCTCTTCAGATGCCTTGCTCTTGCAAGCTGCCTTGCAAGCTGCCATTGTCAACCCCGGAGGGCCCTATCACATGGCCTGTGTGCTGGCCGCACCAGGACTTCCAAAACAACACCAATGACGTTAACTGTTGTAAGTGACTGAGCTGTCACTTTGGGTCAACTGTGCCCTTGGAAGTTCAGATAAACAGGGCTCAAATGCCCTGATTTCACAACCCACTCAGGTCTAGACTGAAACCCAAACACAGACACACCGTATCTTCCAATTTTCCGTGCCCAGTGGTCCCCCTTTGCTCGCTAGGACTAGGGCACATTTGCATGAAAAATGTCATCGGCCATCTGAAGACAGCACCAGAAAATCATCTTTAAAGATGTCTTTCATAAATATCCTCACAAATGGGTTGCCTAATAGGTTGTTTTTTTTTTTCTTAATGAAATCTAGAATTTCCCCCGATGGCCTATCAATTATTTCCCCAGTATTATCACTTTCTGGAGATAGGGGATGGGTAAAGCCTTGCCATCACCCACCCCAAGTCTTGGCACTTGGCCTCACTCAAAAACAGCGTGGCCGCACCCTACCCCGGACTTTCTGCCCGGAGAGACCCTCTTGGTATTATACCCAGCCCTTGCAACTGGTTTTGTGGGGTGGGTTCCCCTGGGCTCTCCAGAGGGAAGAAAGGTTGATTCCCTCCACCTCTGGGGATGTGTCCTGGGAGATCGTGAGTAGCATGGGGTGGTGGGGGAGGGGCGGGGGGCGCGGAGGCAAAGAGGCGTGGTGTCCATCCCAGGAAAGGTTGGTTATGGGTAGATGAAGGAGTCTGGAACACAGTCCTGCTGCTGACCCCCAAGCACTCACTAATCCTGTCCTGAGAATGGTGGCCCAAGACCCGAGAAGGAAACTCAGTGTGACCACCTTTGGGAACGCTTGATGAATGTATCCTAGGGCCCACCCCTGGCAAAACTGCAGGGACCCCTGTGGCTCCGCCCCTACCGGCCAGAGAGGCCGCTCCCCGATGCAGCCACCAGGGGGCGGAGTGGCGCCTACAGAATCCGCAGGGAATTGGCACGTCCACCCGGGACCCCTGATTCGCTGTCCTCCCCGAGCCATCCACCTGTGTCACCTCTGGGATCTTCACCAGCGCGGGCCAGACAGAGGTGTAATAGCTACCCCCATTTTACAGATAGACACTGACGGGCCCAGTTTCCCAGGTTTACAATCGCCGTCAGCCCCTTCCCCCACCATTGTCCCCTATGGGGCCTGTAGACAGGAGGGCGACCTGGGCAGGCCAGGAGGAGGCACAACTCTGCCTCCCTGGGCGGCCTCTCCCTACTTGCATCTCAGTGGGCTGATGAGGGAGGTGAGAGGGGGCTCAGGGAAGGGTTTTGGGGGGAGTAATTTATTTTAATAAGCTTTATTTTTAGAGCAGTTTTGGGTTCACAGCAAAACCGAGCAGAAGGTACAGAGATTTCCCATATACTCCTGCCCCCACACAAGCACAGCCTACCCCACTGTCAGCATCGCCCACCCTCGGAGTGGTGACTTTGCTGCAACCCATGAACCCGCGCTGCCACACCATCGCCCAAAGTTCGCAGTTCGCTTTGGGCTTCACGCTCAGTGTCCTACATGCTAAGGGTTTTGGCCGACGTATACTGACATGCACCCACCCCTGAAGTATCTCAGACTAGCTTCACCGCCTGAAAATCCCCTCCTGGTGCTTGCTGCTCCCTCCCGCCGCGCCCCCACCACCACCACCAGGCAACCACTGATCTTTTTACTGCCTCTACAGTTTTGCTTTTTCCAGAATGTCACAGTTGGAATCATACAGCACGTAGGCTTGATTTCAGATTGGCTCCTTTCACTTGGTAATATGCATTCAAGTTTCCTCCATGTCTTTTCAGGGCTTGATGGCTCATTTCTTTTTAACCCTGAGGAATATTCCATTATGTGAACATGCCACAGTTCATTTTTCCATTGGTCTACCGACTGACATCTCAGTAGCTTCCAAGTTTTGCCAGATATGAATAGAGGTGCTCTGGACAGGTGTGTAGGCTTCTGTGGGGACATTGTGCAGGCACGGAGAGCGACGGCTGGGTCACGTGATAGGAGTAGGTGTTTCGATAGAACCTGCCACCTGTCTTCCAAAGTGGCCGCACCATTTTGCATTCCCACGGGAAATAAAGGAGAGTTTCTTACGCTCCACGTCATCCCAGTGACCCAAATGGGGTCAGTGATCTGGATTTTGACCTTTCCAATAGGTATATTGTAATATCTCATTATTGTTTTAATTTGCAATTCTCTAATGACACGATGTTAAATTTCTTTTCACATACTTGTTTGCCATCTATCTGTCTTCTTCCGTGAGGTATCTGTTCAAATCTTTTGCCCATTCTTTTTAAAAGATTTTATTTATTTATTTGACAGAGAGAGCACAAGCAGCGGGGGAAGAGGCAGAGGGAGAAGTAGGCTCCCCGCCGAGCAGAGAGCCCAATGCATGCGGGGCTCGATCCCAGGACCCCGAGATCATGACCTGAGCCAAAGGTAGACACTTAACCGACTGAGCCACCCAGGCACCTCTCTTTTGCCCATTTTTTAATGGAGTTGTTAATTTTCTTATTGTTGAGTTGCAAAAATTCTTTGTGTGTTCGGATAACAGTCCTTAATCAGAGATGTCTTCTGCAAATATTTTCTCCCAGTTTGTGGCTTGTATCATTCCCTCAGCATTATTATCCATAGAGCATAACTTTTTAGTTTCAGTGAGGTTCAGTGTTTCCATTCTTTCTTTTACAGATACTGTCATCGCTGTTATATCTAAAAACTCATCACCATACCCAAGATCACCTAGATTTTCTCCTGTGTTCTGCTTTTGCATTTTGCATTTAGATCTATCAACCATTCTGAGTTAATTTTTGGAAAAGAATAAGATCTGTGCCTGAATTTTTTTTTTTTTTTTTTTTTTTTTTGGCATGGGCTCTCCACTTGTTCATCACCGTCTTTTTTTTTTTTTTTAAGATTTTATTTATTTAGTTGACAGACAGAGATCACAAGCAGGCAGAGAGGCAGGCAGAGAGAGAGGAGGAAGCAGGCTCCCTGTGGAGCAGAGAACCCGACTTGGGGCTCCATCCCAGGACCCTGGGATCATGACCTGAGCCTAAGGCAGAGGCTTTTTTTTTTTTTTTCTTTAAAGATTTTATTTATTTACTTGAGAGAGAGACAGTGAGAGAGAGCATTAACGAGGAGAAGGTCAGAGAGAGAAGCAGACTCCCCATGGAGCTGGGAGCCTGATGCGGGACTCGATCCTGGGACTCCAGGATCATGACCTGAGCCGAAGGCAGTCGTCCAACCAACTGAGCCACCCAGGCGTCCCTAAGGCAGAGGCTTTAACCCACTGAGCCACCCAGGTGCCCCATTCAACACCATCTCTTGAAGAGAACATCTTTTCTCCATTGTCGTCTTTGCTTCTTTCTCAAAGACAAGTTGACCCTATTTATGTATTACTCTTCTGTTCCATGGATCTATTTGTCTGTTTTCTTGCCAATAGTACACTGTCATGATTACTATAGCTTTATAGTAAGTCTGAAGGGCAGGTAGTATCAGTCCTCGGACTTTGTTCTTTTCCTTCAATACTGAAGGCTATGGGGTCTTTTGTCTCTCTATATATAAACTTTAAAGATTTTTTTTTTTAGAATTTATTTGACAGAGAGAGAGACCACAGGCAGGCAGAGAGGCAGGCAGAGAGAGAGAAGGAAGCAGGCTCCCTGCTGAGCAGAGAGCCCGATGTGGGGCTCGATCCCAGGACTCTGAGATCATGACCTGAGCTGAAGGCAGAGGCTTAACCCACTGAGCCACCCAGGCGCCCCTCTCTGTATAAACTTTAGAATCAGCCTATCAACACCCACAAAATAACTTGCTGGGATTTTGGTCAGGATTGCATTGACTCTATAGGTCAAACTGAAAAGAATTAACATTTTGACATTACTGAATTTTTCTATGCATCAATATAGAAATTTCTCCATTTATTTAGTTCTTGTTTGATTTCTTTTATCAGAGTTTTGTAGTTTTCCTCACATAGGTCTGGGTTTGACTGATAGCAAAATATTTCTTTTTGTGGTGGTACTAATGTACATAGTAATGTGTTGTTGTTTTTAAAAAAGACTTTATTTATTTATTTGACAGAGGGATCACAAGTAGGCAGAGAGGCAGGCAGAGAGAGAGAGAGAGGGAGAAGCAGGCTCCCCACAGAGCCCCTATGCGGGGCTCCATTCCAGGACCCTAGGATCAGACCCGAGCCAAAGGCAGAGGCCTCAACACACGGAGCCACCCAGGTGCCCCCTCTGAAGACTCCTGGTGAGCAGAGAGCCCAATGCGGGGCTCGATCCCAGAACCCTGGGATCATGACCTGAGCTGAAAGCAGAGGCTTTAACCCACTGAGCCACCCAGGCGCCCCCATAGTAATGTGTTTTTAATTTCAAATTCCACTTGTTTGTTGGAGGTATAGGGAAAAACAATTGACTTTCCTATTTTAACTTTGTATCCTACAACCTTGCTAAAATTGCTTATTGGTTCCAGGAAGGGTTGTCTATCATTTCAGATTTTCTACACAAACAATCATATCACCTCTATACCCTTTATTTCCTTTTCTGGTCTTATTGCATTATCCAAGACTTCCAGTCAATGTTGAAAAGCAATACTGTAAAGGACATCCTTGCCTTGTTCCTGATCTTAGCAGGAAAGCTTCAATTTTCTCACTATTCGATACGACATCCACTGCAGGTTTTCTTTTTTGTTGTTGTTAAGGTTTTTGTTTTTTTTGTTAAAGATTTTATTTATTTGACACAGAGAGAATACAATCAGGGAGAGTGGCAGGGAGAGGGAGAAGCAGGCTCCCGCTGAGCAGAGAGCCTGACAGGGTGCTCCATCCCAGGACACTGGGATCATGACCTGAGCCGAAGGCAGACCCTAAACCGACTGGGCCACCCAGGTACCCTCTCGGTAGGTTTTCAGTGGACACTTTTTATCAAGCTGAGGAAGTTCCCCTCTATTCCTAGTTTGCTGAGAGTTTCTAATCATGAATGAGTGTTGGATTTTGTCAAATGCTTTTTCTGCATCTAGAGATGTGAGCATGTGACTTTTTTTTTTTTTAGCCTGTCGATGTGATGGGTTACATCAATTGATTTTTGAATACTGAACCAGCCTTGTACTTGGGACAAATCCTACTTGATCACGGTGCTGAGTGAATGATTTCATGTACTAGCCCTGTGACAGTTTATGGGTACCTTATGTCCTATCCCACACCCACCCACTCCACTGAAATTGACACAGGAGTATATGATACTTTTCCTGACTCAGACTTCTAGTTTGGAGGACTCACTCCCTCCGTGGAACTGTTTCCATCACTTCAGAGCAGGTAGATGTGACCAGAAGCCCACAGTCCCAACATTTTCCTCTTTTCTCTTCTGGTATCTCAGGGCTCTGCCCACTTGAATGGGGGTCACCCCAAACTTGGGGTGACAAGTCTGGGTCACCCCTCTGTTGACTCTACATCCCCTACATGGCGAGACCCAGGCTCGGCGGTAGAGTTCCCAGCCCCACGAAATGTCTCCTGCTGCCTTTTCAGCCTTACTTCCTCTTACCTCTTCACTCCGATTCCCAGCCCCTAAAAATTTGCCTACAACAAACGGGCAGGTGGCGCATTCACCTAGCGAATATAGAAGGCCGCTTTGTGTCAGATCCTAAGCCCAGTTCTGAGATACTAGGCCGAGAGACCCAGGCGCTGCCCTCAGGAACAGACTGTGCAATGGGGCCAGAGAGGTGAGTAAACAAATAACTGTAACAGTGGCGGGGGGGGGGGGGGGGGGGGTCGGTGCCAGAACGGGGGAGGGGGAGCACAGCGGCCTTTGATAGCTCTAGGGTCTCCAGCTTCTCCACTCCTCTTCCACACTCCATTCTTTTTTTTTTTTTAAGATTTTATGTATTTATTTGCCAGAATGAGAGAGAGAGCGTGTGCACAAGGAGGGGGAGCAGCAGGCAGAAGCAGCAGCAGCCTCCCTGCCCAGCAAGGAGCCTGATGCAGGACTCAATCCCAGGACTCTGTGATCATGATCCGAGCCAAAGGCAGACACTTCACCGTCTGCGCCACCCAGGCATCCCTTCCACACGCCTTTCAAAACATTCTTCCTTATTCTTACCATGGCAAACTTGTATTCATCCTGCAAAACCCAGCTCAAATGTTCCCTCTTCCATGAAACCTTTCTTGGCTTTCCCTTCTGCCCCAGCAGCACCGATGGACCCTTCGTCTTTGCATCTGTAGCATTTGGTGCACGCACCGAGGCCCACCTCCAGCGCAGACTGTGCTGGATGGTCCTGACCCCCAGTACAACTCCCCGGGATCGAGTGGCGTCAGTCCCCTTTGTGGCCATGTCATCTTCCCACTGTGCCCCTTCTTTCTGCCCCAAACACTTCAGTCGCCGGCCTTCTCCCAGGACCAGCCCATCATCATTGAGATTAGAGCCTCCTGGAAAGCAGGCCATGGTACTGGGGCCCTTTGGAGGCCGGAACAGGGTGCCCTGCATGGATGGGCAGGGTGTGCACAGCACATATCAGAGAGACTGCTGTTCACATCGTGAACATGCCGGACGTCCTAGATTGGTGTGTTTATTGAACTCATTTCATGCCAGTCAAGAGCGCAGAGGAAGGGATGGCTCTTGCTGATTCTCGCAGGGCAACGGTCCTGAGCCTGGGGCAACTGAGGCTGGGGAGAGCCAGCTGCCGCAGAACCACAAGGCGGACACTGGGCCAGCGAGGATGGCCCAGAGAAGGGGGTGGGAGGGCAGAGCCTGTTGCAGGGGCAGACACAGCTCCATGGTGCCCTTTGCTCTGCTCCTGCTGGTGCCCATGGGGCAGGTGCAAGTGGCTTCTGATTACCAGAGGCCTCCAGGCAGCTGGGTGTGGCCTCTGCAGCGAGCTGGGGCGTGTCAACTTTTCAAAGTCAAAAGTGGATAAAGAGGCATTAAGCATAGAAGTTAAGAAACAGGCTCAGGGACTGTAGTCAGCCGTGCATGCGTGCGGCCCCCCGCTGTGTGGGACCTCGGACAAGTCAGCTAATTTCTCGGTTTCCTCATCTGTGAGACGGAAGGTAGAGAGGGCGCACACCCCCGGCGTCTGTGGTGCCAACGAAATAGGAGTTTGCACAAATCCAAATTGCGTAGCCCAGGGAGCCTCGATTCCCAGTGACCGAGAAAGACTCCAGCAGTGGTGGGAGGGGCCCGAGCAGTTCCAGGGCCCGACTCTCCCCTCAGGCCCAGGACACACTAGGTCTTGATACTTTTAGGAGGAGCTCACAAAAAATCAAGAAAAAAATGAATATATTACTAGTAAATATCTAATAGTAAACCCAGCCTGAATTATGTTTATCTTTATACTGACACGGTTATAAAAATGTAACTGTTAATCATTTCTTTATGGAAAAAAAGACCCACAAAAGCAAAAGTGCCCAGGGCCCGTGGAAGTCACAGCACATCCCGGAGCCCTGCAGGGGGCAATCGGGAAGCCCCGTTCTCTGGGAACCTCAGTCCACTTGGTAAATAACAATGAAGCTTTTATGTGTCCCTCTCTGAGGAGGATGCCACCCAGGGCAAAGTCTAAGCAGATGCGCCTGGGAGCCCGAGGCCCCTCCCCTGACAGCCCCGCGGCTTCCCTCCCACTGTGAAGGGGTTTGCGCCCAGGGGACCGGGAAGACAAAAGCACACAGCTGAACCTTTGAGGCCTTGACAATGAATGGGGAGCCAATACTGATCCCACGGTTAGATTCTGCGTTCACCTGACTCTGTTCCGGCTCCGATTCTCTTTGGAAAAAGAAAAAGCTTGGCGTGGGAGACTGAAGCAAGCCAGCCAGATCCAGGACCACAGGCAGCAGCTCTGCACCTGGCCCCAGAGAAGCCAGGCGCCCAGGCCTTTGCGCTGGGGCCAGCTCTGGGCCCCTATGGCGTCATTGAGCGGCTGTGCCCGCCAAGGGAGGAGGGAGCCAGGGAGGGCTCTGATGCCTTTCGTAGGCGCACTCGTGCTGGCCTGACAGCCAGACAAGCTCCTGGAAAGGTCACAGAGCTCAAGTTACTTGCCTCGAATGGGTGTCCCTCAGAGCCCTGCCACCCAGGACCTCTACTTGCTTACTTTATTTTTAAGTGTTTTTTACCAACTCAGACTGCTTTCTGCCAGGTGCCAGGATGAGACCTGGAGGGTGCACACAGACCGCCCTCTAAGAGCCATCTGTGGGACTCTGTACAGGGACAAGGGGCCTCCATCCCCGGGGCCGGGAGGGCATCTCAGGAGCCCACTCCCTCCCTGTGCGTGCTGTGTGTGACCACTGTCCCTTGTGACTGGGCCCCGTCGGTGTCCTGCCAAGCCTTCAGTCTCTTGCCATCACCCTTGCTTTACACGCAACAGAGCAAAGCCACGGGCCAAGGAGCGTCTCACCTTCCGGACCAAACTCAGTGTCGCATCTGTGCAAGGAGGGGATGGTGCCTGTGTCACTTCCAGCTCTGACCACTTGTCCCCCGCCGGACCAAGCATTTCTCCCACGATTAGGGTACTTCAGAGGTTGGCGGGAGCAGGAGGAGCTGCTAGAGAGAGATCCTTCTGGACAGGGCAGCAGGAGACTCCCGGGGTCATTTCCAGGCCTGACACTTAAGGTTTGGACCCCGAAGTGCTAGTCGGTACAAGGAACCTCGGATCTCAGGGGCAGGCCTGGCAGCGGCTGCATGGGTTCGAGTCCCAGGGTGTGAGAACCCCGTAGCCCAGGGCAGGGGCCTTGGGGGAGCTGATTACCCTGCCCATTACCCCACCCATCCTGATCCCGCCCGGGCCCAGGCCACTCAGCCCGTCTTCACCTCCCTGTCAAGATGGCCCAGCGGGAATACACCAGCGTCCACGTGCCGGTTAGTCCGAGGATTAGACGGTGTAAGTAGGTTAATGCTTAACCTACATAGCTCCTGGCATGCGGCAAATGCTGCTTTATTTTAAAATAAATACATTATAGATGAGGTACAGAGACTCAGAAGGACCATATTGATTTCCTGTGACCGCTGTGACAAATGACCACTCAGTGGATGGCTTAAAACAACAGAAATGGATTCTCTCGCGGTTACCGAGACTGGAAGCCAGAAACCAAGGGTTCACAGGACCTCACTCCACCAGCTGCGGGCAGCTCCAGGGTCACCCCAACCCCAGTCTCCTCTCCATGTGGCCTTCTGAGCTGGGTGTGTCTCCCCTTCTTTATAAAGGCACCAGTCACTGGACGTGGCGTCCGCCCCGAGGATCCAGGGTGATCTCATCTGGAGACCCTTAATTACATCCATAAAGATCCTTTTCCCAGATGAGATCCCGTTCGCAGGTTCTGAGAGATCATATCTTCGGGGGGCCACCATTCAGTCTGGCACAAGACTTGATGCCCAGGTGAGTCAATGGTGAAAGGGAAGTTGAAACCAGCTCCTTCAGCAGCCGCCGGTAGTGGACAGGGCGAACCGGCACCAGGAAATTCACAGTGTCCAGATTCACCACGAGCCTGCCAAGAGGTCTCAGGTGAGCCCGGAAAGTCTGCAGGTAGAGCTGGAACTCGAGGGAGAGTGAACTTTTGTAATCGCTCTGCAAACCTGTCTGGCTTCCTCCTCAGCCCCCACTCCCCCCACCCCCCCACCCGCCCCCGCCCCCATGATCTGTCACTCGCACTGAGAATGGATGCGTCCAACACTGGGAGTGAGATGCTCGCCCTCAGATCAGCTTCTGGAATCCAGCTCTTTGGCAGCTCCGTGGCTGTTTCCTAACCCGGCTGCTGTAATCCCGTCTGCATTTGATCTGGCATCAACTCAACAGTCCTGCAGATAGGGGGAAAATTCTGTCGCTTGCAAAACGGCCCCAGGTTGCAATCCCGAGTTCGTGTCCTAGAGCGGAGAGAGATGGTGATCAGGAGCTGAGTCATGTGATTGTTTTGGGTTTGTGCACAACCTGTTCCGCTTTGATTTTTTTTTAAGATTTATTTATTTATGGGGCTCCTGGATGGCTCACCCTGTGAAACACCTGCCTTTGACTCAGGTCATGATCCTGGGGTCCTGGGATCCAGCCTAGTGTCGGGCTCCCTGGTTGGCCAGGAGCCTGCTTCTCCCTTTCCCCCTGCTTGTGCTCTCTCGCTCTCTGTCAAATAAATAAATGAAATCTTTAAAAAAAATAAATTAAGGGATGCCTGGGTGGCTCAGTCGGTTGGGTGTCTACGCTCGGCTCAGGTCATGATCCCAGTACCCTCCCCATCAGGCTCCCTGCGCCAACCACTCCCCGCTGCTTGTGCACACGAGCTTGCTGTCTCTCTCTGACAAATAAATAAATAAAATCTTTTTAAAAAAATAAAATAAAAATTTAAAAAATAAATTAAAAATAAATAAGTATGCCTGATCTAAATGAAGACTGCCTTAAAGCAATCAGAAGGGGTTTTACTTTGTTTCTGTTTTGAGCAACAGCTTCTTCCATCTGTAATTCACATACACCATACAATTCCTCCTCTTCAAGGGTGTAATTTGCTTTTAGTATATGCCCGGGGAGGGCCATCCCCACAATTAATTCTAGAGCATTTTTACCCCCAGGAAGGAGCCTTGGGCACCACCCATTCTGCCTCCCCTCAGTTCCCCATAAACACTCATCTACTTTCCGTCTCTATGGATTTACCTATTCTGGGCATATCATATAAATGAACTTATGTAATATCTGGCTTTTTTCATGTGTCTGGCTTCCGTCTCGTGGCATCATGTTTTCAAGGTTCATTCGCATTGTAGCAGGTGAAAGAGCTTCCTTCCTTTCAAAGCTGAGTCATACCCCACCGTGTGGCTGGACCACATTTTATTTATCTGTTCGTCTGTCGATGGACATTTGGGTTTTTATGCTGTTCGGCTCTTAGGGATAATATTGCTAGGAGTGTTCATGTCGGCAGGTGTGTAAAGTCTTGCATTTCTTTTGGAACCACGAGTAGAAAATGTACAAATGTCCTTTAGAGAACAGCCAGCCTGCTCACTGGGAGAGCTTGGGTCATGAATTCTTTCCAGAGAGAGAAGGGACCTCTGTACACAGAGGATGGGAGGTGCCTCTTAAGCATCCGGGACCTTAGTGATGGTCCTCCCATGGTCAAATGCAAAATTTGCCAAAGTGAGATATTCAGCAGCCATCAGTTAAATATTGCTTTTTTGCAGTTAGACTCCCCCTCCAATTCACTCCCCTTCCTGTCTGGGGTCCTGGGTGACAATGGCTGCGGGCCGTGATTGGGGACTGGGGAGGGGAGGGGTCGCCGGGTTTCCTTGAGGACATTTATATGGACCACAGCCAAGTCTGTTAAGTGTCTGCAGACAAGGCTTCCAGAAATGCTTCTACCACTCACTGCAGCTCAGCCCACATGGCGAGGACAGGGAAACAGGGTCAGAGAGGGTGCAGCCAGATGTAGGATAAGGAATGCCAGCAGCCTGCTGGCCAGCTGATTCACTCTTAAATGATTTTTTTTTAAATTTCTGATTTAAGCCAAATGTTTCTATGATCCCCCTGCCCCGCTTTGGGGGGACTTCTAGTATCGTGGTGGGCAGCAAGAGAATGAGGGCGGTGTGGGTCCCGTGGCGTTGGAGGCATCTGTGAAGACGTCTTGCGGGAGATCCAGGCGAGAGCAGGAAGAGCTCAGTGAACACAAGCCTGGGCAGAGGCGTCCGCGTGGGGGCCCCAGCACGTGGGTGCTTATTAACACCCAAGAGGAAATGAGTCACGAGGGGAGACAGTGCTGAGCAACACGGGCAAGACAGGTTTCCTTACCAGGAGGTGGCCACAGGGCGGATGGAGGGCCCTGGGGGTTTAGCAACAAGGAAGCCTCTGGTGACCACGGCAGGAGCAGTTTCAGTGGCCGGGCGAGAAGTCAGACTGAGGACAAATACAGAGTTTGGCTATAAAAGGGGGACATGGGTGGTGACATGGTGGGAGGAACCCAAGGTGCTTGGAGAGAAGGTTTTCCAAAGATGCTAAACACCAGAGGGCAGGAACCCACAGGGAATGTCAAGTTCAGTTAAAACGCAGAAGACAGGGGCACCTGGGTGGCTCCGTGTGTTGAGGCTTCTGCCTTTGGCTCGGGTCATAATCCCAGGGTCCTGGGATGGAGCCCCGCATCGGGCTCTGCTCTGTGGGGAGCCTGCTTCCTCCTCTCTCTCTCTCTCTGCCTGCCTCTCTGCCTACTTGTGATCTCTGTCTATCAAATAAATACATTTTTTAAAATCTTAAAAAAAAAAATGCAGAAGACGGAGATGGGTGGTTGCCGGGGTTGGAAGGAAGGCTGAGTAGGTGACACGTGGGGAATGGGGAGGCAGTAAACCTTCTCCATGTGACACTGGCCATTTTCAAAATCCCTGACGCCAGGAGTGAGCTTTAATGGAGCAAACTTTTGTTTTTAAAGATTTCATTTATTTATTTATTTATTTATTTATTTATTTATTTATTTGACAGAGAGAGCACACAAGAGGTGGAGGAGCAGGCAGAGGGAGAGGGAAAAGCAGGCTCCCCACTGAGCAGAGAGCTGGATTCCAGGCTGGATCCCAGGATCCCAGGATCCCGGGATCATGACCCCAGCTGACGGCAGACGCCTAGCACCTGCCTGAGCCACCCAGGAGCCCCCATGGAGGCAAACTTTCAAAAACTGAAGTGAGGTGGTTGGGGGATCCCAGGACGGGAGGCAGACTGTGACGAAGAACCCTAACCATGTTACAAACGCAGGACACGACCTCACTGAAGGAGGTGCCCACCCAACGTCCCCTAGTCCTCTAACAAACCCAGGCTGAGTGGAGACGGGGGTGGGGGTTGGGGGGATGGGGGTGGGGAAGTGGGGGGTGGGGAGGGATGAAGACAGAGGAACATTCGCAGAAGCCCTTGCTCCCTGGCTGGTGACATCATGCCTTTCCGTGCGCCTTTGCTCGGTCCTACAGCAGCCTACAGGACGGTGGATGGTGAGGGCGGAGCCAGGTTATTGCAATTGGAGCAAAAGTGACAGGCAACCATAGGGGAAGCCTAGAAGGAACCATGAGCTGTGGGTCTAGAGTTGGGGACATCCCCATGAACTCCTGTCCAGCCGAATATAAGTACAGATGATGAACACAGAAATCACCTACAGGCAGAGCACAGGTTACTGTATTTGTGTGTGCATTTCCAGTTTTGTCCCTCAAGAGGGCTAGAAACCACGGCACCCAGTGGCAAGGAGCACACAGCCGTCACCTGGATCTGGGTCTCTGACCCCATTCTCAACAGTAGGGACCAAGGCCAATGCCAGGATGGGGGAGGAAATACATAAGAGCCGCCTCCCCATGAATCTTGTCCATCCAGAGAGTCAGAAAGTGCCTGAAAAGCAAACAGTGGGGCTGTGTCAAAGAGACAGGTGCCAGCTGAAAGCCCCTGGTGGCTAACACTGGGATAATCTGAACAACAAAATGAATAGTGTAGTATTGATAACAACTCCAACTGTATAATAAATATCCGTGAGTCCGTACAGATACAAATAAATGGTTGGATAAGTACAGAAACTGGAGAGACAAACCTCATGTACAGAGGAATTCTAAATAACCACGTAGATGTGACCCCTCTCAAAAAGGTGAAGCATAATTCGCACCCATTAAGTGTGGGCTGTGCGTAGTGACTCCCTTCCAACAAGGACACCAAGAAAGGGGCGACAAAGAGGAACTATCCAGTGGAGACACCTGGCAAACACCACCTCCGCCAGGAACGAGGGTCAACGCCAGCAGGGGTGAGTCATGCTGGCAGCGGGTACCCTTGATAGGGTGTGATGAGAAGGCACCGCCCCTGTGGTCTTCCTCCCAAAAAACAAACAAGCCCAGTCTACTCACGAGCAAAACATTGGGTAACTCCCAACAGAGGATCTTGGACGAAACACCTGCCCAGTAGTCCGAACCGTCAAGGTCATGGGGCACCTGAGTGGCTCAGTCGGTTAAATGTCTGACTCTTGATTTCAGCTCAGGTCATTATCTCAGACTCTTGAGATGGAGCCCCAGGTCAGGCTCTGTGCTGGGCATAGATGTTGCTTGATTCTCTCTCTCCCTCTTCCTCTGCCCTTTCCCCGGCTTGCCCGTTCTCTCTCTCTCTCTCTCTCTAATAGATAAATTAAAATCTTTAAAAAAAAAAAACAAAACCCTGGCGCCTGGGTGGCTCAGTGGGTTAAGCCACTGCCTTCAGCTCAGGTCATGATCTCAGGGTCCTGGGATCGAGCCCCGCACCGGGCTCTCTGCTCAGCAGGGAGCCTGCTTCCCTTCCTCTCTCTCTGCCTGCCTCTCTGCCTACTTGTGATCTCTCTCTGTCAAATAAATAAATAAAATCTTTAAAAAAAAAAAAAAGCCCACCTTCAAAGTCATCAAAAATAAGGAAAGTCTGAGGAACTGTCCCAGCCAAGAGGAGCCTAAGGAGACCACAACAATCAAGGGTAACATGGTCTCCTGGATGGATAGACTCCTGCGACAGAAAGACGATATTGCGTAAAAACTAAGGAAATTGAATAAATTATGGACCTAAGTTAATAATAATGTGTCAATATTTGTCCATTAGTCATAACAAACATACTGTATTGACTATAAGATATTAATGGAAGGGAAACTGTGTTGGGAGGGGGGTATTGTTAAGGGAACCCTCTGTACTATCTTTGCAACTTTTCTGTGAATCTAAAATGATTCTAAAATTAAAAGTTTTGTTAAAAAAAAAAAAAAGAAAACAAAACAAAAACTAGGGGCGCCTGGGTGGCTCGGTCAGTTAAGCATCAGCCTTTGGCTCAGGTCATGATCCCAGGGTCCTGGGATCAAGTTCCGCATCGTTTTACCTCTGCCTATGGCTCCCTCTGCTTGTGCTCTTTTTCTGTCAAATAAATAAATGAACATTTTTTTTATGTAGATACACACATTTTTTAAAAAGATTTTATTTATTTATTTGACAGACAGAGATGACAAATAGGCAGAGAGGCAGGCAGAGAGAGGAAGAAGCAGGCTCCCTGCTGAGCAGAGAGCCCGATGTGGGGCTCGATCTCAGAACCCTGGGATCACGACCTAAGCCAAAGGCAGAGGCTTTAACCCACTGAGCCACCCAGGCGCCCCAATAAATGAAATTTTTTAAAAATAAAAATAAAATTAAAATTAAAAAACAAAACTAGGGAGATCGTCGGTGGAGCTGGAGGGGGTTGAGGAGCACTTGGCCAGTAGCACTGAGGACCCTCTCCCACCGCCATGAAGGTGGTGCGCAGCCCCAACGTCTGTTTTCTCTTTGAAGCCAAGCTAGGATCCTTTGGGCAAAGAAAGGGCTGGCGGGGCCCAGCAAAAGGAGGTTTGCGGAGGCCACTGCTGGGCAGAGGAGAGCACCAACTGAGGACGCAGCATCCCCTACTGAGCCGTGGAATAATGAGCGCTTTGATTTCCTGCTCTTGGAAAAGAGAATGCAGTTTTTTCCCTTCCTCTCTCGCCCCTCCTTGACACATACTATCTGGGCTTTGAGGCTAGAAACTCAGGGATTCTCTACTCTAGGACAAAGTTAAGTTTTTTCAGTTTCCCAAACAAAGTTGAACTGTCGGAGGCTAGGGGCTCCGGGAAGCAGGGAAGGGCAGACTGAGGGTCCTGGAGGACCGGCTGCCCAGAGGAGGTGGGCGTGGGGCTCCGGCTTCAGGCACAAGAGGATGGCTGACAAGCGGGGCCGGCCGATCGGCCACAACCACAGAGGCCCAGCCAAGTTCCCTGGGTCCAGGCCCAGTGTCTGGGCCTCAGGACAGTCAGGACCTCCGCAGGGGGGGGAGGTGGGAGCTGCCGTACCCGATAATGAATTTGCCTTCTCTGTCACATGACAGGGCCCAGAGCAGATACGCCTTGATTTCAAGAAAATTAGGTGTGGGCACCTGGGGGGCTCAGTCGGGTGAGCATGGACTCTTGCTTCGGGCTCAGGTCATGATCCAGGGCGATGCGATCAAGCCCGAGTGTCAGGCTCGGCACTCGGCGTGGAGTCTGCTCGAGATTTTCTCCCTCTCTCTACCCGCACCCCTGCTCATGTACTCTTTCTCTCTCTTTCTCTCAAATAAATAAGTCTTTTTAAAAATGTAAAAACCATCCTTAGAGCCCAGGCCATACAAAAATGGGTGTTTGGGCTGCAGTTTGATGACCTTTATTCTAATTTTTTAAAAAAATCCATCAAGACAGATGAATAATAAAATGATCCTGAGTCTAACGGATTCTTCAGTTTCAGTCCTTGCTGATGGATATGATTCCTGATACCAAGTCTGAGCTATAAACCATGAAGTTAAGCTGGGCTGTCTCCCCAGGAGAGGGCCCCTCACCTCCACCCTCCACCTGAGGAGTTGATCCTGGAATGAAAAGATCCATTTAAAGTCGCTTCCAGGGGCGCCTGGGTGGCTCAGTCGTTAAGCGTCTGCCTTCAGCTCAGATCATGATCCTAGGGTCCTGGGATCGAGCCCCGCATCGGGCTCCCTTCTCCATGGGGAGCCTGCTTCCCCCTCTCCCACTCCCCCTGCTTGTGTTCTCTCTGACTCTCTCTGTGTCAAATAAATAAATGAAATCTTAAAAAAAAAAAAAAAAAAAGGCACTTTCCCATTGCGCTCCTCACCGAAGACTTGTGACTTGTGACCAGAGCTGCCATTCAGGAAGTTCTAAAGGCATCGGGATGGAAATGTGATCTGTGACTGTGAGGGCACAGATGGGGCCAAGTCCCTGCGCGGTGTCCCTAACAACCAGAGTTGAAGTGCCAGCTCTGCTTCTCAGGAGAAAGACTGGCTTATCCCTGAGGCTACCTAAGAAAGGCTGACCACCCAGGCCAGTCCCAGAGCATCCACTGAGCCCCTGTGTTCCCCCAAGGGAAAGCTCTAGGAGGGGGGCAGAGCTGAGGAAGGAAGTGTCGCCACACTGTCACGGAACAGCGAGTTCCCGCCAGCTGCCAGGACGAGCCAGTGTCCCAGGGATGGGTCCCCAGAGCCCTGCGCCCCCAGGTACGCTGGAAACCCCATGGAGCGTGAGGCCGTAGAACTCAGCACCATTTAAGACAAAAACAGAATCAACGATATGCACACTTGGAAGGGAGATCTGGAATCAGGTAAAATTCACAGATCGTTTTAAAGAATTAAATGTTACGGTTTTCGAGGAGGCAGGGTTATTGAAACTAAATGGACCAGCTCGGGCCGTAGGAAGGCTCTCCTGGGGAAGGGACCAGACAACTCTGATGTCCCTTCATTCTCCGCATAATTCCTGGGGCACGAGTTGTGCAGTGAAAACTAAAGCAGAAACAACAAATGTGAAGACAAATGCTTCTCTTTTGACACCCGGTTGAGGGCCGGAGAGGCACACGGGGAGAATTGCTTCCCTGGGCTCCCCGGGGGAGGTAGCATTTGCGGTGGATCTACCAGCCCCGAAAGGGGAGAGTCCAGGCTGAGGGCAGAGCCTGGACAAAGGCACGAGGCATGAAGGAGTGTCCTGGAACAGAAGAATCTGGAAATATTGCCAGGGGCAGATTGTGCTTTGAGCTGGTGGCTCTGAGCTCACATTCACCTGGGCACCAGAGGATGGGAATCCTGTAAAATCGTGGTGGAGGGTGTGGGACACCCATCAGATGCCCCCGCCACTGCCACCCGGGGCTATTAAGTTAATGGATTAAACATGGTTAGGGACCCACCTGCATCCCCTCACCCAACCCCAAAACTCATGGCAGACACTTCCTTGGCGGGCCCCTGTGGCTTCCAGAATCATCCATGAGGATGGTCCCCAGCTATGGGAACACCGGCAGCCCGAGGGATCCAGGAGTTAGTCCCGCAGCAGGAATAGGAGTCGGTGGGCATATAAATAAATAAATAAATATTTTAAAATTTTTAAAATATTTTAAAACATTAAAAATTTAAAAATAAAAAATAAAAATAAATTTAAAAATAAAAATAAATAATTTTTTTTTTTTAAAGGAGTTGGTGGACAGATACCCAGCTTCCATGCCCCTCAGGGGGGTGTTCTGAACTGTGTCCTACACAGTCTCGCTGGGATCCCATATCCCCCCAGTGGTATCAGCTCATCAGCACCCCAAACCTCTCTCCTCCCTTCCCTCAGCTCACTGCCACGCCTGGGACCGCCTCCAGAACAAACCAGCCGCACCCAAGCCCTGTCACCATCCCTGCTTTGGGGAAAAGCAGAGGCAAACATAACTTTTCCCATTTTGTTCTTTCTGGATCACAAGGTGGTATCCGTTCAAACCGCAGACTCTGAGAGGCAGGTCCAGCGCACACGTTTTCAGAGGAGCTTTTCCCCCTCCTCCTTGCTGTGGCCCCCAGAGGGCCCCACCTGCACCCCTCTTGCCTCAACCCCGACCCCAAACACCTGGGTTATAAAGTTCAGCAAATAGCTAGGGGTAGCCACAGCTCTGTCTGTCGACCCCTGGAGATTTCTCATGTGTTTACTGAAAACCGCACGGCACTTCCCCAAAGAATGAAACATAGAATGACCGCATGGCCCAGCAATTTCTTTTCTGTGCACACCCAAAAGAATTGAAAGCAGTATTGTGAACAGATATTTGCACACTCGTGTTCATAACAGCCTTACTCACAATAGCCAAAGTGGGGGGCCACCCAAGTGACCATCGGGGCATGAATGGACACACAAAATGTGGTTTATATGTACAAGGAAATATTATTCAGCTTTAAAAAGAAAAGACATTCTGATACCTGCTGCAACATGGACGAACCCGGAGGACATGATGCTAGGGGAACCGAGCCAGTCACAAGAGACAACTGCTCTGTTATTTCACTGTATCATTCCGTGGGTTACTTAGCGTGGTTAAATCCATAGAGACAAAAAAGTGGAAGGGGGGAGTTACCAGGGACAGAATTTCTGTTAGGGTAGATGAGAAAGTTCTAGAGAGAGATGGTGGGGAATGGTTGTATAAGTGTGCATGTATTAATGCCCCTAAACAGTATACTTTTTTTTTTTTTTAATTTATTTGACAGAGATCAAGTAGGCAGAGAGGCAGGCAGAGAGAGAGGAGGAAGCAGGCTCCTCACTGAGCAGAGAGCCCGGTGTGGGGCTCGATCCCAGGACCCTGGGATCATGACCTAAGCTGAAGGCAGAGGTTTTAACCCACTCAGCCACCCAGGCGCCCTCCTAAACACTATTCTTAAAAATGGTTAAAATGGTAAGTTTTGATATGTCTGTATTAGTAGAATTAAAAATAAATGAATCAGAGAATCACTCAGTTTCGTGTTTCAAAAGTTATCTGTGGGGCCCCTGGGGCGCTCAGAGAGTTCAGCCTTGGACCTTTGGTATGGACTGAGTCCTTGATCTGAGGATCAAGTCCAGGCCCCCACACTGGGCTCCATGCGGGGCATGGAGCTTATAATACGTGGCACCTGGGGGGCTCAGTGGGTTAAGGCTCTGCCTTCGGCTCAGGTCATGGTCTCAGGGTCCTGAGATCGAGCCTCGAATCGGGCCCTCTGCTCAGCAGGGAGCCTGCTTCCCCCCCATCTCTCTGCCTGCCTCCCTGCCTACTAGTGATCTCTCTCTCTCTCTCTCTGTCAAATAAATAAATAAATAAATGTTTTTAAAAAATAGTGAACTGAACTCAAAACCATTATTAAAAAAAAATTATAATACATAAAAAAATACAAACATAAATAAATGTTACTTGTTATGTCTGATCTTGGACTAGGAGGCGTTTTCTAACATGAGGGGGGTGGTCTCTGAGGATCCCAAACCTGCCACTTTCCAGAGGCTCTGGGACGAGAGTGGAGTCCCCTGCCGTCCCTCGGTACTTCTGCAGAGACGCTCCCCGGCCACCCTTTCCAAAGCGAATGTTTGAGGCGTCACACACTTGAACTTCACAGCACCCCAGCTATTCCCTTATGGCGTCAGACATGAGGTAAGGATGTAATGTTCCATTTCTTTGTTCCATGACAGTCTCCCCAACCGGAACTTGAGCTCCAAGAGGGTGGTAACCACTCCTTGTTCTTACCTGAGCCCCTACTGCCCAGACCGGGAGGAATTCAGGTAGAAGCTATGTGTCCTTCCCATCCCCCCAAAATTTGTGTGTATATATCTCGGACTTACCATGATCAAGGACACCATTAAGCCCTGAGCACCTTCCAGGCCTAGAAAGCAACCTGTGTGGGTAGCAAGGTCTTTCTAATGGAAACGGTCCGGCAGGGGTGGGGACAACAGATGCCGGGGACGAGGAGACCAGGGCTCAGTGGAGGTGCTTGGACGTTGTGCAATCCTACCCACATCCTCCGTACCTGTCTGGAAGTGTCAACTAGGTAGGCGGTTGAATGTTCCAGAACGTAACTCAGGGAAGGTGTGGAGCTGCAGACAGAAATGGGGAGTCACATGGACGTCGTGTAGCTGGTTGGTAAAGTCTTGGAGCCGGGGGAGGTCATCTAGGGAGAGGATATGGCCCCCAATCGCAGGTGAGGAAGTTTGGCATTTTTTGAGCTGTAGGAACCACACCACGTGGTCAGCCACCCAGAACATCCTTTTCCTTGGTGAGGAGTAGGATTCCATAGAAGGAGCTCAGAATCTGTTAAGACTCAGATTCCTCTTATCTCTGTCCCCACCAGCTATACCGCTGGGGCTGGGCGGGAGGTGACCTCTCCCAGTGTACACCCCTCCCCCCTGTAAAATTGCCATGGGCAATAAGGGCAATAAAACCCACAGTCCCCTAGTGCCCTTGAGCCTGGGTTTGGGAGAACAATGCTTTAAAGGGAGAGGCCCAGAGGCAGAGGGAGGAGAGTTCTAAGGAAACAATGGGCCAGGTTCCAAGGAATCGGGAGAGGCACTGTGAGTTGGGAAGATTCCAGACCCTCTGATGAGGTAATTCGTTTTATTTATTTATTCGTTCATTCACTCATTCTTTTTTTTTTTTTAAGATTTTATTTATTTATTTGACAGACAGAGATCACAAGCAGGCAGAGAGACAGGCAGAGAGAGAGAGAGGGGAAGCAGGCTCCTTGCCAAGCAGAGAACTGGATGAGGGACTCGATCCCAGGACCCTGAGATCATGACCTGAGCTGAAGATGGAGGCTCTAACCCACTGAGCCACCCAGGTGCCCCTATTTATTTTTTTTTAAGTAAGCTCCACACCCAACATGGGGCTCAAAACTCATGACCCCAACATTGAGAAGCGTGGGCTTGTCCAACTGAGCCAGCCAGGCGGCCTTGAAGGAGGCATCTTAAGCACCTTTTTATACCTTATAGAAACCTTATAGAACCTTATAGAAAGTTTCAGAGAAGACAGGGCACTTGCTCAAAGTCCTTGAGCCTGAGAGATGCAGCCCACAGCTGTGATGTGCTCCCTTATCCTTAGCTTTGATGTTGACCGCCACAGGGCCTCCTCCTCCTCTCTTGCTCCCGCCTCCCTCCTCCCTCACAGGTCACAGGGTCGTCCCTCCGTGGAGAAGGTGGCTCGCAGATCAGCTTCACTTGAATGTCCGAGGTAAGAAAGTCTGGAGATGCGTTCTGCCTAATCCAGTCCTGGGAGGAGGCTGGAGCGCAGACTCCAGAGCCACATCACGCTGGTTCAAATCCTCTGGGCTTCAGTGTCCTCCTCTGGAAGATGGGGACAATGATAGTCGTCTCCGCCTGACGGGGTTGCTGGAACGGCTGGGTGAGTTAATAGAAGCATAGGGGCTCTATAAATGTTAGCAAGGATGCTGGGTCCCTTTTGCCGACCTGCCCACCCCCTTACCACCCCCCCCACCCCACCCCGGACCTGGGCCCAGGCAGCCGGATCCCAGCTCTGCCCTACTTAGACCTTGGCAAGGTCAGGTCTGCAACCGGAGCCAGCTCCCCAGGGATGACAGTGACCATGGGGTAGTTTCCAGGAGCTAATGAATTCTTCAAACCCCTGGGGCTTGTTGGCATACTACTCCTGCAACCCTCTGAAGGGTGTCCTGGTTCTGCTTCCCCAGGCAAGCAGGTCCAGAAAAAGGCCCACCGAAAAGTGACCTATCCGAGCCTGGAGCTTCTCTGCTTCGGCGACAGTTCGGGACCCAGGTGGGGACCGTGTCCGTCTGCATGTCTGCCCTGAGCGGATGGGACTCCCAGCCCCGTTCTCCGTGCTTTGTCCACCAAGGACAACCACCCGGAGAGAAAGAGCTCCAACCCCCCACTTGGCCTTTTCTTCTCTATAAGACGACAGCCCCAGGCAGGAGGGACCCCGTGAGGCCCTCCTACCCACCGTGGACGCCCCCTGCCATACTCAGGTTTGCGACAGAGTGGGGTGAATCAGTACCGGCCACATGAATCAGTAAATGAATGGGGGGCATCAACCCCGTTTCTCTCTCCTGCTCTGCCCTCCCTCCCCTCCGCGTCTGGAAGCCACTGGGGGCCCAGTCCCCCCACTGCCTCTCCCTGTGGGTAGGCCACAACCAGGTAGGTGCTTCTGACCCAGCATCCCTCGGGGTTCAGGGCTGTCGGGCTGAGCAGAGTCAGGGGCATCTCCTCAGTTCAAGGCCACACTCTGTGCACAGGAACCCAGACCCCCACTTCCTCTGCTGAGGGTCCTCAAAGATTCTGGCCCTATAGCCTCTCCCAGCTGCCAGCCACCTCCCCACAAAAACGCAGCTTTGCCCCATAATGTGGGGCCTGGAGAACTGAAAGCAGGACAATAACAAAATTCTCGGACCCAGGCACAATTACCTCCCTTAACCCTCACCACAACCCTGTGAGGCGTGTACTGTTACTATCATGGCCTTCTGCAGCTGCGGAAACAGGTGCTCCGAGAGGCTGGCTTGTCCCAGGCTCTGGGGTTTGAACCCCCAGGGCCTGGCTCTAGGGCGCTCACGGCGGGCCTCAGCTTGGCGCTGGAGCCCTGCCCTCCTGCAGGCTGGGGCAGCTGACCTGGCCTCTCCGAAGGGCTGTCTGCTCATCTGTGAAAGGGGCGGAAGAGCAGCCCTTGGCTTCTCCGGGGGACCTGGGCCTGGCCCTGGCCTAGCGAATGCTCTGCCTCCCAAGGTCGCTGGAGGATGAACTCAAACGGCACCCCAGGACCTCTCATCCACAACCCCCAAACCCAAAAAAGCCCTGAAGACTAGAGGCGTAACTCCCTGGGCAGCAGAACCGGACCGGGCACCGCCTTGTTTGGTGGCAAACCCTGACCTTGCCTGACCATGAGGCTGCTTACAGAGTGCTTTTATTTATTTATCTTTAAAGATTTTATTTATTTATTTGAGGGAGAGGGGAGAGGTCAGAAGGAGAAGCAGACCCCCTGCAGAGCAGGGAGCCCCACATGGGACTCAGGACCCTATCCTGGGATTCCAGGATCATGACCTGAGCGGAAGGCAGTTCTGCTTAACCAACTGAGTCACCCAGACGCCCTAGAGAATGCTTTAGACGGAGTGCTGCCCTGGGGGAGGCCTCTGACTTCTCCGAAATCATCAGAACAGCCCTGACTTGTGAAACACAGGCCCCAGGCTTGGGGAAAAGGGGTTGTGTTTCTACACCTTCCTCAGGAGGCTGGCATACAGCAGGTGCTCCATAAATGACAGTTCTCCCTTCTTTTAGGATGAGACAACTCCTTAACCTCTCTCTCACCAGCCTGCTGTGTTCTTCCACGTTGGAAACAAGGCTTCCGGAATCTTTCGATGGCTGCAAACAAGTATGAGCGCCAATCCAGGTCATAATGTCTGTGTGCTCAAGACTGACCGCGGACAGGGCTCTGAGACCTTCCTGCGTCCCGCCTCCGACTGCGTACCTGGGTGGTTAAGCCCATACCCTCCCACCATGGCACTTCCTCTGTTCAAAGCCCAACTCTGCCTACTTCCTAGCCAGGCCTGCTGTTTGACATCTCCGTGATGGAGTGAACGGGGGATACGGTCATAGCTCCAACTTAGAGAGTCCTCACCAGATACAGAGCAATGCCCAGCACACGCCCAGTGTTAGCAGAATTATTATTTTGCATCTCCGCTCCGCGGTGGGAACCATAATGGCTTGGAGAGATGAAGTCACTCGGCAGTTTGGCACCGTGGTCTGCTGCCACTCAGAAGCTGGGACACCGGGAAGCGTGGGAGGAAAGGACAAGGGAGGAAGAAGGACAGGGCCTGCCTGACCGGTTAGGAGTGCCAGAGGTCAATATTCAGTTAATATCCAGTCTCCGAGTTCCAAGCGTTATTCAGAAAATACTGGCGTTGACATTATACCGAAATGCTGATGGGGCTCAGGGCGGGTCACCCTAAAATATGCCACTTTGGCGTGTTGATTATTTAGAATTAAAGTTACTTAAGAAACAGCTGGTGCATGAAGGACACTCTGACCCTCCTCTGTCCCCCTGAAAGCAGGGAGTCATCTCTCATGTGAAAGTTACGCTCCCTGCACCAGGAGAAAGAAAGACGTCCTTATCACCAGAGATGGGAATTCTGGGCTGAGGCCACATAAACAAACCTTGGTACTTCCTCTCCAATTTCTACCCTAAGCCCGAACCCCTTTGTCTTGTCAGTTCTTCACAAATTTTATTGTTTCCTTGTCCAAAAGGTATAAGACCTACCTGTTTGGGTTACTTCCCTGGGCCCCGTACATATGAAATTCAATTAAATTGTTCTTCTGTTAATCTCTCTTTGAATACAGGGGGTTGTCTCGGCCAAGAACCTAGAAGGGTAGAAGTAAATTTATTTTCCTCCCCCACAGTGCGTTCTTTCTAAGGAATGAACAGGGAAACCTGGCGGGGAGAGACAGCGAGCTCACAAAGAGCTTGGGCAAACAGGTTCCAGCCTGGCAGACCTAAAGAGGGTAACTTGCTGGTGGTGGCTTGTCCTTGTGGGAGCAGGGACAACGCAGGCCTTTCATTAGCAGGTAGGCTGGGTTACACAGCCTCACTTGGACTGTGGCAGAAACTTGGCTCAGGCTGGATCGATCTCTCTCTTTTTTTAAATTTGATTTTATTTATTTGAGAGGGAGAGAGAGTGCACCAGAGCAGGGTGAAGGGCAGAAGGAAAAGCAAACTCGCCGCTGAGCAGGTAGCCCAAGGTGGGACTCGATCTCTGGATTCCCGGATCATGACCTGAGTCAAAGGCACATGCTGAACCCACTGAGCCACCCAGGCACCCCCCAGGCGGGATCTTTTAAGGAGAAACAAAAAGAGGGAGAGCAGCATCGTGCTGGGCATTTGCCTGTGACCCCCCAACCATACCCCTGCCTCTGCTGCCCACCAGCCCCCGGGCAGACAGAGGCTTTGAATGTCAACTCATTCTAGGTGAGGCCTCTCAGGTGAGAAACCAGTCCTGTTCACCAGCTCAGAAAAAACTGAAATGCTCCTTACAATTCTCTGCAAAGATCTGAAATCCCAGCCCTTGGGGGGTGCGGTGGGAGGAGGTGTTTTCCTAGTAGCTGGCAGAGAGCCGGCAGATTTGCAGAAAAACAAGGATTAAAGAAGCAATTAGAGGTTTGACAGCCACTAATCAGGGGAAGAAAGCAAAAAGAAACCAGCCGCAGGTCAGCGGGAAGCCTCAGGCCCTTCAAAATTCAAACAGTTGCAAACCCAAATAAGCCTTTCTTCCCTCACGTACCAGATCTGACAGTAGTGGCTTAAATGGGGTAGCCTCTAAATGGGTCTGCTTGTCTAACCATCTGTCTGCACCCTTCCTTACCCCTAAACTTGATACGTTGTACATATATGTACACCTGCAGTCAGCTTTGCTTTTTTCCTTTCTAATCAACCTTCTTGAGATAAAATTTACATACAGTAAAATGCACCTATTTTGCTGAATTTTAACAAATATGTATACCCTGATCAGAATAGAGAACATTTTCATCACTCTAAGAAGTTCTTCTGGCCTCTTTGCAGTCAGTCCCCTTCCCATTCCTAGCCTCAGCCCCAGGCAGATCAGTCGATGCCTGGGGCTGAGGCTAGTTATGGGAAGCTTTCTGACCCACTAGTGGACAGTTTTGCCTTTTCTAGATTTTTATGTAAATGGAATTATGCATTTCTTTATGTCTGACTTCTCTGTTATTGTTGCCATTGTTCTGATGCTGTTATAAATAGAATTTTTTAAAAATTTCATATTGAAATTTTGCAGCTATCAAAAGTTATTTCTTGTATATTGACCTTGTCTCTTAGGATCTTACTAAACTCACTAATTAGTTCTAGTACTTGTTGTATAGATTCCTTAGGATTTCCTAGTAAATGATGACATTATCCGCAACTAAGAGGGTTTCCCTTCTTCCTTTCTGATCTTTATATCTTGTATTTATTTTTCTTGCCTTGTTGCACTGACTGGGACCTCTAGTACCACACTGAACAAGTGGTAAGAGCAGACATCTTTTCTTGTGTCTGATCTTAGGGAGGAAGGAAACAATCTTTTACCACCAAATATGCTGTTCGCTATAGGTTTGCTGTAGACACCCTTTCTCAGGTAGAGGAATTCCCTCTTAATCCTGGTTTGCTGAGAAAAATGGGTATTCAGTTTTGTCAAACGTTTTCCTGCATCTATTGATACGATCATCTGGTTTTTTCTTTTTTTATTCTGTGTGTATGCTGAATTATGTTGATTGACTTTCAAATGTTAAACCAACCTCTCATTCTTGGGACATACCTTGTTTGGTCATGAAGTATAATTCTTTTTGTATATCGCTGGATTTGAGTGCTACAGTTTCTTTTTTTTTTTTTTTTTAAAGATTTTATTTATTTATTTGACAGACAGAGATCACAAACAGGCAGAGAGGCAGGCAGAGAGAGAGGGGAGGAAGCAGGCTCTCCGCAGAGAGCCTGATGCGGGGCTCGATCCCAGGACCCTGGGATCATGACCTGAGCCGAAGGCAGAGGCTTTAACCCACTGAGCCACCCAGGCGCCCCAGAGTGCTACAGTTTCAATAAGGATTTTTATCCCTTTTAATCCCTGATATACCCCAGAGCCTAGAAAATAACCTTACAATAAATATGCATTGAATAAATGAATTAATCAAACTCTTCCTCCATGTGGGGGTCAAAGGATGTGCCCATTTCAACATTTTGGCAAAATATCCGGCCTTCCCTCTGAAAATGTCCCAGGGGTGCCTGGGTGGCTCGGTAGGTTAAAGCCTTTGCCTTTGGATCAGGTCATGATCCCGGGGTCCTGGGCTCTCAGCTCAGCGGGGAGCCTGCTTCCCCCTCTCTCTCTGCCTGCCTCTCTGCCTACCTGTGATCTCTGCCTGTCAAATAAATAAACAAAATCTTTTTTAAGAAGAAAAGAAAATGTCCCAGTCTTCAGTCCCACCAACACATTGCCAGGGGATGAATGCTGGTGCCGCTCACTGGCTTTACAGAAAAGCTGGTTGTTGAGCTGGTCTCAGAGGAGGTCCAGCAGAGGAAGGGGGCATCCTAGGCAACAGCATGTTCCAAAGCACAGAGGCATGAAAGATCATTGCATCAGCTACTAACTAGCTGTGCGACCTTGGGCAAATCCGTCCTGCTTATCCATAAAACAAGAAAGAAAACAACAGGGCTGCCAAACATTGAGTATCCAACGAGATAATATATGTGAAAGACCTTGGAAAAACTCTAACATGAAGGCAGCATTACCATTAACAAGGAGGTGGGGAGGCTTGTACTTGTGTCTAGCACAGCCCAGACCAGCTTAGCAAAAGCAGGCAAGAGGCTGGGTGCTGCCATTGACGTTAGAAGTCTTGGTCCTGGCCTCAGACACCTCCATGAGAGCAGCCAAGGATGGCATCTCCCTGGGAAAGAACCCTGCCCAGAGGGGAGAGGTTCCCTCCTGGTTAATGGGGTCCCGTTACTCTCTCCTTCCTTCTGTTCACGCCTCATAAGTCATCTTCAGCTAAGACCAACTCTGAGGTCACCAGCAACTAAAGCAAAGGTTATGGGAGATCTAGGAAACACAAAGAAACTCACTCCCCCCAACCCCCTTCCTGTGCTTTCTTTCCTTTTCTCTTTTTTTTTCCCATATCATGGAGCACTAGTGTGCCTTTCCCCCTTTCTGAGCTTGGGAATAATGGTTTTAATATGGAGTATTCACCTGTTTGTGTTTTGGATGACTGCACCTAAGAGCTGTTTTTAAAGAGTCCCAGCAATCAAATACCCAGCTCTTGTGTTTGCACACAATTTCCCTTCTGCTTAAGCTCTCTTTGTGTTTACACACCAGACATCTAGAAGCTTGGTCTGGTCAAAGTACTGCTTTTAACAGCTCTGGAGATTGAAAACACAGTGCTGGTATATTCTGAATTTTGTGCTCTTGGAGAAGGGATGGGAAGGGGGGCCGGATGACAGACGAAGGGGTAAAGGGGTGGCCTGTGAGAGAAGGCAGAATTTTTGCTACAAAATAGGTGAAAGGCATGAAAACCTCCAGCAGCAGTAAGGACAGGAACGCAGAGAAGGAGATGGCTTTGGGAGAATTTCAGGAGCTGGAAGTGCCTGGTGAGTGATGGGCTACTGAGAAAAAGGCGGGTAGGGGGCGGAGTCCACGGTAACAGGCAAGTTTCTGGTGTTAGTGGCCGTGCAGATGGTGGTGTCATTACCAGGACAGGAAATACAACAGCCTGGACAGGTGTGGGGAAGGGGAAGAATGGAAAGAGGAATTCAGTTCCGGACATTTATTCATTACTTTCTTGGGCATTCCTAGCGGCAGGTACCTTGCCTGGGAACAGCCAGAAATAGCAGAAACAAGATCCGACTCTCCTGAAGTTTACACTCTAGGAGGTAAAAGGTCAGCTTAAAAGAATAAGTCAGCCAATAACTGCAGAAGCCTGTGTGAGTAAATTAAATGGAGTCATGTGATCGCGGGCTGCAGGGCGGCCAGGGAAGGCCTGGCAGACCTGGAGGTAAGATGCCAGGCTGGGTTTGACGGCGACCCAAGGCCATGCAAGGGGAGAAGCGGCTTGAGCTCAGAAGTCTGGGCTGCACATGATCAGAAGGGGTAGACCATAGAAAAATAAGAACGACTCAACAGTATACTAGGGGTACACTGGGTGGGGGTGGCGCCCTGGGCTGTCCTGGTCCCGTGTTTTCCCTCGGCGGGATGTCGAGTACAGAGCTGCAATACGTAATTGCTAAACCCTTTGCACATCATATCACAGAAACTAAACTGAACTTAAAATAGACTAGAAAACGGGAGGCAAGCGCAGGCCCCGGGTCTCCCCAGCTTTTGGCAAGCCGGGTCTCTCCGCTCGGAGCGGGGATCTGGCAGCCTCGGCCGGTTCTCACTCCCGGCGCATTGACCCAAGCCGGCCCCGCCCAGCCGTGCGCTCTGAGCAGACGTCCGCCCACACCGCTCAGTCGCCCCGCCCACGTCCGACGCCGGCCAATGGGCGCGCGGGATCGGGGCCCACACCCCCGCCGCGTGCGGCTCCGGGCTCGCGCAGCCGCGTGACGACACGGTCCGGCCCCCGCCACGTGACGGCCGCGCGCCGGACTCCGGCTGGTGTTGGGCTGGCGCCGCAGAGGCCGGTGAGGAGCCGGCGGCCACGCTGCGGAGGGCGCGGGGCGAGGGCGCGGGGCGTCGGGGCGCGCGCGCATGGAGGCGGCGCCGGTAGCCGCCTGAGGGCAGCGGGGCGAGCGGAGCGGGCCTTCTTGCGCATCCCTCGAGCCACCTCGCGTTCGCGGCACCCGGCGGCGGCGGGCCGCGGAGCCGGCGCGGCCATGGCGACGGGCACTCAGCAGAAGGAGAACACGCTGCTTCACCTCTTCGCCGGCGGGTGAGCGTCGCGGCCGGACCCCGCGCACCCCGCACCCCGACCCCGCGCCCTCGGGCGCCCCGGCCGGTTACCCGCCCTCCCCCGGGCCGGAGCGCCGACTCCGGGAGGAGGAAGTCTCCGCGGAGTGGGGAGGCCCCGGGGGCGCGGGCCTTCCCCGCCCCGGGCCGCATCTCCCGAGGGTGGTTACCCGCGTTCCCACGCGCATTCCGCTCCCGCGGGGTCTCCTGCTTTTTCTCCTTCTGAACAGTTAGAGGCTGGTGTGACGAGTGTCACTCGGGGGCAGCCCTGCCTGGCCACTGTGGCTCGGTCCGCCCCACATCCTCCCAGCTGGCGGCCCTGGTCGTGCTGCACTCGCTGTCCTTCTGCCTGGGTTGCGCTCCGGGGCCTCTCTCCGAAGGCCCTGGGCGGCACCGTGGATGCTGGAGGTTGGCGGGGGGCTGGGGGGTGCTGGCGCCCAGGACGCCCGGGACGCCCGGGACTTCCTCAGGGTAGCGCAGCGGCGAGTTCAGACAGTCTAGAGGGCTGCAGGTGTTGGACATGGGCAGGGGCCTGGAAAGTGCTGGCGAACCGTGATGCTGGACAGCAAGCAACCTGTGGGAGGGCAGCTGCGGGATCCAGGGGGGTGGAATGAGGTCAGGAAGATGTGTTCAAATGCTTCTTGGGGCGCCTCAGTCGGTTAAGCGTCTGCCTTCGGGTCAGGTCATGATCCCAGAGTCCTAGGATCCAGCCCTACACTGGGCTCCCTGCTCAGAACCTTTGCTTCTCCTTCTCTGCCTACCTGCTTCTGTTTGCTTGCTCCCTCCCTCTTTCTGTCACTTCCTCTATCTGTCAGATAGATAAATAAAATCTTTAAAAAAAAAAAAAAAGGGAAAAAATGCTTCCCACCTGCTAGTGGACGCATGCACCATAAGATGTGCCCTGTTTTTGAGAGCTGCATTTTGTTGGTCATCATGCGCCTGGTATTCTTCAGTGGTGGCAAGGCATGGTGAGGGAGATTGAGTGGTAGGGGGTTTAGGAACAGAGCTGATTTTTTGTTTCTTCACAAAATAGTAGTGAAAATTAGTATTAGTAATTTTCTTTTAATAGAGCTAGTGGGTTTGGTTCCTTTTGGAGTTCAGATAGTTTGTCTTGTGTGAGGACCTCACAAGCTTGGCATAGCAATTTTTAAGTGTAGACATTCTGCATAAAATATAATTTATTCTGGATCATCATCTTGGCTTGGATATTAGATGCACCTTGGACTGAGGGATGTTCCTTACTACAAATGAGTAATGGTTGAGAACTTACCTGCAAAATAACTATGATGAAAGTGTTGGTACTTCTTACTGTATGTGACCACCCACTCTGTTTCTCCAACCAAAAAATTTTGGTTCTTCATACAGAGGGAGACTTTCTCATTCATCTCTTCTCTGCGGTTCCTTCATCTTTTCACTTTAACTCCCGGTGTTTCCTGAAAGTCACAGGGGAGGGGGGAGCATTCCTAAATTAATACAGTATACTAACGGGTCATTCTGGGGGAATTTTAAACAAGTTGCCCATGTTAAAGTCATTTCTCAAGCCAAGGAGGGTAACTTCAAAATGATTTTATACTGCATGATTTTGATCTCATGTTGTTAGTGAGGTGGGCTTTTAAAAAATCCTTTGCACTCCAGACAGGGAAGAGTTACCTGCTTCGGAGCAGCCTCTGTGAGGTTTGCTGCATAATCCATTGCCCTGTCTCCATGAATCTCCCTACCCGCCCTTCACAGTGCCCTCTGGCTGCTAATTCTCCTACGGAGCAGCAGCGTCTTAAATAAATTGTGATGGAGGAAGGCGGCAGTCGCCGGCAGAAGTCGCGAGGACTGATTAGAATGTAGAGGGTTTATTAGCGTGGTGCCTGAAGCCATTGTATCTAACAGGTTCCTTCTTCAGCAGCTGCTCAGGATTCCTTGCAGATACTCTGGAAAGAAAATAAATCTTCGAATAGGATGCCTTCAGAGTAACTGATTGCATTTTGATTCATTCCCACTAGCTTTAAATATATTACTTCCATTTCTTTTAGGAAAGAGCATTAAAAGGAGCTAAGTATTGAGTGCTTATTATTTCATAGAGTTAAAATCAGTAAATCCAGTGGTCCCAGCTGGTCCAATGGGAGATGAACTGCTTTGCTCTAGGGAGCTGGTTTCTACTGTTCTTAAACTGGCATCTTTCCAGAAAACTGAAATCCCTGGTCTTTGAAAAGTTAGAGCCCTGTGTGTATAAATTTGTCACATTTCTACTGTTTGTTGGATAGCCTTTGGAAATTAACATCAAACAGGTTTAATGCTATCACTAATTAGTGATACTGAATAATTATTTTTAGCAGCTATAAGAGGCTTAGGAATCATTGAAAATTAATTTTAGAGCCTGGGAAATAAAAGCTACGTCCCAAACAACTCGAAGTCTTTTAAATTTATTTATTTATTTATTTTTTAAAGACAGTTTCTTGGGCTCTTTGCAAAAGCAGAAATATTCCTTTGCTCTCTAATGGTTATCTTTTTAACACTGTTACCCTTGAAGAAGAGAAGTGGAGGAAGAACCACCCACAAACCGACACCTAAACAAGGCACTTTATTTTTTTAAAGATTTTATTTATTTGACAGAATCACAAGTAGGCAGAGGCAGGCAGAGAGAACAGGGGAAGCAGGCTCCCTGATGAGCAGAGAGCCCGATGCAATGCCTAAACAAGGCACTTTAGAAAGGTTATGTGTGTATGTACCAAATATGATTCCGTAACTACTTTAAAATAGGCTCCTATTCTTTAAATTGCTTTATTCTTAGTAATACATTAATGGCGACATGATAGTGAATTTTCTCAGTACACCTCTAATCAGTCCTTACTGTTTAGTGGTTGCAGTGAAGAAGGCAAATATGGTTCCAAGCCCAGTGACTGGAATGTGGACTGAGGATGTTGTAGTAAATTTATGACAGGGCTACCGGTTTTATTCTGACCACATAATTTCTACTGAATCTTATTTCCAATTTTCTGCCAACATAAATTACTGGATATCCTTACGTCTACCTGTGTAGTTCCCTGATTACTTCTTTTTCTTTTTTTTTTTTCCCAATATTTTATTTATTTATTTGACAGAGATCACAAGCAGGCAGAGAGGCAGGCAGAGAGAGAGGAGGAAGCAGGCTCCCTGCTGAGCAGAGAGCCCTATATGGGACTCCATCCCAGGACCCTGAGATCATGACCTGAGCCGAAGGCAGCGGCTTAACCCACTGAGCCACCCAGGCGCCCCTCAAAACACATTTTTAAGGCTTCCCATACCTCCCAGCACTTCCGTAATGAGCTCTGATGGTGTTACTTCTGCGTGAGGAAAGCAGCATTCACTTCATGTTGATTTTTAGTATCTTTAGGGACTGTTGTTTTCTGCTTTGTTCCTTCCTGTCCCAAAAATCTGGGTAGTGTTGTTGTCAAAATAAAAAACGTAGTCAAACAGATTTTGTCACTACATAACCTACTATTCTCTTCTACTGTTTAGACTCTTCAGTGAGAGAGACACGGAAGTCCTCTTAAGTGGCCCGTCTGGTACTAGAACCTTAGGTCTGTTAAGAAAAATCCTTTAACCTTTCTTTCTCAAATGTCTTAGGGTTCGGGTAGTACATAAGCGTTAGTGATGCTGTTCACTAACGGAATAAGCAGTGACAGCGGGTGAGAACTTGTAGACACGCTCAGCACCTGAAATAGCTGGACTGAGCTGGCACTGGTTAGAGGTGAAAGGCCCAGACTATGCTTCACTGGTATTTCTGGGCACAATTTTTTCTTTTGTCATCAAATATACTCATATAGCTTTTAAAATGTATTTTAGTGGGAACGTATGTCTTTTAAGAGTTTAAAATACATAATCCAAGATATTGTCAAGATTCAGTGATTTTTGTCCCTGCCCCCATTATGGACAGCTGTCACCTGGTGTATATGCTTCCATACTGCGCTTGCCTCCGTGAGTATGGTCTGTATCAGCTATTGGTTACTTTGGTAGTGTCAGGCACATGTTCATGTATTCGCCAGGGGACCAATACAGAGAAGATGCAAGACTTAATTGAAATCCTTAAATTTTGGTAAGACAAGAGCAGTGTGCATTTTTTATGTGATATTTTATATAGGGCATGTATACCAAGAATATAAATTGACATTTATTTCATTGGTGTATTTTTTTTTAAAGATTTTATTTATTTATTTGTCAGAGATCATGCAGAAGCAGGCAGAGTGGCAGGCAGAGGCAGAGAGAGAAGCAGGCTCCCCACGGAGCAAGAAGCCCCATGTGGGAATCGATCCTAGGACCCTGGGATCATGAACTGAGCTGAAGGCAGTGGCTTAACTTACTGAGCCACTCAGGCTTCCCTCTTTGGTGTATTTTTAATATGTTGAGAAACATTTTTAAATGCTATGTGGTGTTTGTATGAGATTCCCATTAGCATTAAGCTTCATGAGAATAGCAGTCATGTCTGTCTTTATCACTGGTACATCTTGAGTACAGTACCACACTTGGTACAGATGCTTAAACAATACTTGTTTAATGATTAACTAAGTGAATAAAAGGTAGTGTGTATCTTATCTGGGGGTTTAGATTTATGTGGTCTGTTAAATTGTGCTAAATAAAGGGAAGCGGTACTTTGATCATTTATGAATTGTGAACATGGTTCTATAGGAAGATTTGCTGAGACCGTGTTGGCATAAGGTAACATTATTTTGGATTTGTGTATTTGTGAATAATAAAAATTCTCTTTAGGTTCGTTAAGTACTAGAGGGCTTTTTTATTCGTTTATAGGGTGCTATTTAAGTGTTCTTTTCAGATGTGGTAGAATATAGGAAAAATCTAAAAGGTAATTAGCTGCATAGAAACTAGGCATTTTGCTTTGACTGAGTAAATACAGATTTTGCATGATCAAAATCCTCTAAGCCCTGTGCTAGGTATTCAAATTAGACATTCCAGAAAATTATAAAGAAGCACTAGTGTTTTTTCAAGTAGTGACTGTAGAGTTAGTGAATGAAAAGGAGTTCCTGAAGACTCCCTAGATTTAGGATCAGGTGGTCTCGCGGTGTCATTTGTTGGTGGTAGTTATGTGTAAGCTATGAATCTGGAAAATAGTTTATCACCAGTTGGGTAGCAATTACATTAAAGAGTATTTCAGTCTTGGCTTTAGTGCCTGAGGTGAGTGAGTGTGTGTGTATATAGGAAACAGGTTCTTGTTGAAAATGTCTAGTTTTTGAAAGGTGTCCTTATTACTTGACACTCAAGAGTTAAAATGCAAAAATTCGTGTGAGTAATTACAAGTTTTTGTGTCTCTGGTCGCATGAAGACGAAAGAAATCCAGTGTCTCTGTTGGAGTAGTGAGTGATAGTCCAGTTTTGTTCTGCTATAAACCGGAGGAGAGGAGCCTAACCTGGCGGGGTCGGGGGTAAGATCAAGGAAGGCTTAGGTGGGGAAAGAGAAAAGGTTGAATCCAAGTTTATGTACTAAACAGTGTGACTTCAATTCTGGGCAGAAAAAAGAGAAAGTGTGGGGAGGGCATTCAGGAATAAGTAGTAAGAGTAGGAAAAGGCACAGAAAAATCCAGGTAATAGATTTTTTAGAAAATTGGGCCAATAGATTCAGAGAGCAACTCTTATGACTGCTCCCAGACATGTAATTTAATGGCTTGCTGTTCGTAGCCTTTCTTCTGCTCTGTTCAAACCCGTTCTATGGTTTCACTAAGAGGAATATCCCATAGAGAATTATCTCTGAACTTTGGCATCAGTGGTTAGAGCAGCATTACCTTAGGAGCAAAATTAATATCCAGGGAGTTTTCTTGTAGCTGTTGGAAACATAGCGTACTAGCTACATGAATCCTAACTACTTTTTGGAAAATTATTGATAATAGTAAAATTCTATAAGTGCCTTCTTGGAAAACGAGGGTGTGAATTTTTTTTTTTTTTAATTAACTAGGCTCAACTTAGGAGGCTTTTCATATGTAAGTAATAAAAACTCACTTCCATCTGGCTTGATTATTGGCACATACACCTAAATTCTAGCGAGAACAGGCTTTGGTGAGGGCTTATTTAGATGGCTTGACACTGTCACTATGAGACCCCTCATTGATTCTTGTGTTCCAGAAATATCTGCATGATCCTAAGATTTGTCCCTGCATGGACACAGAATGGTTTCCAGCAGCTTCTAGTGTTTCTCCAGCATTGAAAAGTTTTAAGCTTAATCTGATTGGACCAATTTGGACATGTGCCCATCTCTAAACTGGTCACTGTTCCCAGGAGATTATTATGCTGTTTATTTTGGGCTGAATCATGTGCCCATCTCTGAACAGATGACACGGCAACATAACTGGTATTATGTTGATTAAGTGAGCCAGGGCTAAACTAGAAATGGGTTCAAGTGTTATCCAGACTATATGACATAAGAAATTTGGGGTCTTATTAAGACGGGAGGAGGGGAATGGATGCTGGGGAGGCAGCCCGCAGTGGCCTCCACAGTGGTGGTACTGCCTTCAATTGATCTAGAACAGAGGTTCTCAGCCTTGGCCAAATAATTGTTTGGGGAGGGGCAGGGTATTGCTGTGTGGTTTCCTGTGCAGCCTGCGTAGGATGTTTTAACAGCAACGCTGGTCTCTGCCCACTAGATGCTAGTACCTCCTCCCCTGGTAGCAATAACCAGAACTGTCTCATGCATGACCACATGTCACTGGGGTGGGGGGCATAACTGCCACAGCTGCGATTAGTCTGGATTAGTGCTCTGCAGACTTGGATCATAGGGTCCTGAGATTAAAGTGTTCATGCGTATCTGCATATATATACCCTTTTAATTTTATATGTATTGTAAAGCATATACACAAAGTAGAAATTAAATGGTAAAGATTAGGGGGCACCAGGGTGGCTCAGTGGGTTGAAGCCTCTGCCTTCGGCTCCGATCATGATCCCAGGGTCCTGGGATCGAGCCCCACATCGGGCTGTCTGCCCAGCAGGGAGCCTGCTTCCTCCTCTCTCTCTCTGCCTGCCTCTCAGCCTACTTGTGATTTCTATCTGTCAAATAAATAAAATCTTTAAAAAAAATAAATAAATGGTAAAGATTAGAAATAAGTTGAAATTTTATTTTTTTCTGTTATTTTTTCCCTCTATGCCAGTATTCCATTGTGCACATTAAGACTGTGTCCCCTGCTTTGGAGATTAGTGGTCTGAAATATTGGTATCCAGTCAGACTTGCATTCCTGACAACGTGATGTCAGCAATGTCACCACGTAATTGGATGTTGGATGGGACTTTTCCTGTTGACGTGCATTGGCTGCTGTGGCCCTCAGCTGAACCAAGAGCCTACCCTAAGACTTAGAGATGCCAGAATCTGCCTGACTGCTTTTGACCACCTCACCCCAGACTGTATATACAGAGCAGGCGGGTTGTATTTGTCAGCACTGTGGCATGCATGTGGAGTGTGGAGAGAGGGTTTTGCTGTCAGGGTCCCATACCCTGTTCCCAGTCCCTACTGGTTTGGGCTGTAGATTGAAGGAACTTGAAAGGATCGAAGACTGGTACCTTGCTCTCTGACCAGTGCTTCCTGCAGGTGGAGGCCACTGCCTTAGCCCATGCCAGCTGGATGAGAAGGAACTGGTGTGGTGTGCTTAGAGCAGACATGGGAGTGACTCCCACCAAGTGCCGATTTTGCTGCCTCCTGACGGACATGGAAGAACACTCCAGTGGACCCGTTGGCTTGGTGTCCAGGAGCAGGGGGACCAGAGGAAGGAAAGGCACCACCTAGTGCTATCCGCAGGGTTCCCGGCCAAGTGAGGCTGAAAGGAAATCGGGGGATGGACTGCTGGTGGGACCAGCATGGGGGTTCCCAGTGAGATTGAACACCACTCCAAGAAGGTTTGCACACCATCCACACTGAAATCATCACATTTTGCTGAGGCTGTTAACGTAACATACGGCCAGGTGGACCCACAGCAAGACAGAAACCAGTTACATAAGACCATGTCACTCCTCTGTGTCCTCATGCCCAGAGAACCCTTAAAATAAAGGAAGAAAAAGAGCAGTCCCCTCAAAAAGAGCAAAAAGACCAAGTCCCCTCAAGCCATTCGGCTGCCGGTGCTGGAGGAAGGTTCCGGTTGAGATTTGAGATTGAAGTTTTAGACGGGCCTGAATTTGAAGACCTGGAAGTTCCCAGATAGCTGTCCATGGTGAGCTCTCCACACAGTGAGAGAGGGAACACAAGCAGGGGGAGTGGGAGAGGGAGAAGCAGACTCCCCACTGAGCAGGGATCCTGATGTGGGGCTCAGTCCCAGGGCCTGAGATCACGACCTGAGGATGCTTAACGACTGAGCCACCCAGGCGCCCTCAAGAAGAGGGGAATTCAGTAGAGGGCAGCCGAATAGCAGAGATGGGTGAGGACTGGCAGACAGAGCTAATGACTTCTTCTGAATTGAGACTCACAAAAAGCTCAGTTAATGACTACTGCCCAGAGTGGACAGGGGTTTATCTGAGCTGAGTGACCATGGTTAGGAGCCAAGCTAATACCGAAGGTCGTCTTTGTATCGAATTGAGAATTGACAGGAACCTTTGACTACAAATAATGTAATTTGTTGTAATTGCAAGTGCTTTGGACCTAATATGATTAAATATTAAAATATTAAATATTTTTAGAAAAACTTGGAAAGCCAATTCAGAGAAGTCCCTGTTTCTATTCATACTCCCAGACTGATGACTGTCTTATACGTGCTGGTTCATGAAGAAAGAAAAAGAAGTTGAGCTGAAAGATACTCTAAAAATTCTTCTACGGGACACCTGGGTGACTCAGTCAGTTTAAGCGTCTGCCTTTAGCAGGAGTGGTGATCTGGGAGTCCTGGCATTGAGTTCTGCATCGGGCTCCTTGCTTGGCGAGGAGTCCGCTTCTCCCTCTGCCTGCCACTCCCCCCTGCTTGTGCGTGTGCTCTCTCTCTCTTTCTGTGACAAATAAATAAAATCTTTAAAAATAAATAATTCTGCTGTGAAATGTTTTAAATTTCAGGAAGAATTTTGTCTGGAAATTGCAGTTTGGTATCAGACCTTCTTCTAATCAGGAATATTTTAGTGACAATGTATCCAACATAGCTTAATAACTTTAAGTATTTTTTGAATTGAATTATTTTTAGTGAATTAAAAAATGATTGAAAATAACTGAAAATCAATGCCTGTTTCTCATCTAAGGCTTCTTCTTTTTTTTTTTTTTTAAAGATTTTATTTATTTATTTGACAGAGATCACAAGTAGGCAGAGAGAGGGGGAAAACAGGGTCCCTGCTGAGCAGAGAGCCCAATGAGGGGCTCGATCCCAGGACCCTGGGATCATGACCTGAGGTGAAGGCAGAAGCTTAACCCACTGAGCCACCCAGGTGCCCCTCATCTAAGGCTTCTAGTAGGTAGGGAGGGGCTCGCCTGCTGAAGAGTTACTTCTTTTTTTTTTTTTTTTAAGATTTTATTTATTTATTTGACAGAGAGAGATCACAAGTAGGCAGAGAGGCAGGCAGAGAGAGAGAGAGGAGGAAGCAGGCTCCCTGCTGAGCAGAGAGCCCGATGCGGGACTCGATCCCAGGACCCTGAGATCATGACCTGAGCCGAAGGCAGTGGCTTAACCCACTGAGCCACCCAGGCGCCCCTGAAGAGTTACTTCTTACTGCTGGTTACAGTTGGCGGTGTTTTCCCCATTTTGTCATTTCTTTTTTTTTTAATTTTAAATTTTTTTTTTAAAGATTTTATTTATTTATTTGACAGAGAGATCACAAGTAGGCAGTGAGGCAGGCAGAGATGGGGGTGGGGAGCAGACTCCCCGCCCAGCAGAGAGCCCGATGCAGGGCTTGATTCCAGGACCTGAGATCATGACCCGAGCCAAAGGCAGAGGGTCAACCCCCTGAGCCACCCAGGCGCCCCTCAGTTTATCATTTCTTACAACACTGAGGCAACATCACTCTGTCTTGTAGAAGAGGTGCCTTCGTTTGTCCTCCCGTGAGTCTAGAAGGCCAGGTGGGGCCTTTTTACCACCACCACACTGGCTCCTGCCATGGGCCCAGGGTGTAGCGTAGAAGAGGGTGTGTGGTTGTGAGTGTGGTCGACCAGCCTCAAAGAGCTCACTGGCGTGCTGTCGGTAGGACGCTTGCTTTGTGGGGCGCGCGTACTGGCCTGTGGGTCGTCCTTTGATCAGTGGCAGGCGTTTGGTTGATGGTTGGCCAGAGTGAGGAATGTAACTGACATGGGACAAAGGGGAGGTGGATGACCTATGTCGTGTTTGAACTTGTTGACTTTCTTATGAAAGACTACCCAGAAATCCTGTTCTTTTTCAACAGTGTGGAATCACATTATTGAACGTAAATTTCAGATTTTTTTTTTTTTTTTTTTATTTGAAAGACAGAGATCGCAAGTAGGCAGAGAGACAGGCAGAGGGAGAGAGAGGGAAGCAGGCTCCCTGCTGAGCAGAGAGCCTGATGTGGGACTCGATCCCAGGACCCCGGGGATCATGACCTGAGCCGAAGGCAGAGGCTTTAACCCACTGAGCCACCCAGGCGCCCCAGATTTTTTTTTTTAATCTTACTCTGTAGTGTATGAGTTTTCCACTGTTTTTAAATAACCAAACCTTTTAAACACATGGTTATTTTTCTAATAGGTAAGGGTAATTTTGTGTGAATGGACATGAGTGAGTTTTTATCTTTTTTTTTTTTTTAAAGATTTTATTTATTTATTTGGCAGAGAGAGAAACCTCAAGTAGGCAGAGAGGCAGGTGGCCGGACGGGTGGGGGGGAAGCAGGCTCCATGCTGAGCAGAGAGCCTGATGTGGGGCTTGATCCCAGGACCCTGAGATCATGACCTGAGCAGAAGGCAGAGGCTTAACCCACTGAGTCACCCAAGCGCCCCTGTATCCCATTTTCTTTAGACATATTCCAGTGTTTAGCTAATTATACAGACCAGTATTCAGTTTAGGCTCACGAATTTTCCTTGGTGCAGAAGAATACAGAGATTGATTGAGATTTTATTGATTTGAGAGAGAAAGCAAGAGTGTACATGACCCAGGGAGAGGCAGAGGGCGGGGGAGAAGCAGTATCCCCGTTGAGCAGGGAGCCCCACTCAGCTTGATCCCAGGACCTGAGCCAAAGGTAGACACTGAACTGACTGAGCCACCCAAGCGCTCCAAACACAGAATTTTATTTTATTATTTTTTAAAATATTTCACTTTGTCTTAAGATTTTTATTTATTTGATGGCGAGAGACACAGTGAGAGAGGGAACACAAGCAGGGGAAGTGGGAGAGGGGGAAGCAGACTCCCCACTGAGGAGGGAGCCTGATGTGGGATCACTCAGATCACGACCTGAGTCAAAGGCAGATGTTTAATGACTGAGCCACCCAGGCGCCCCCAAACACAGAATTGTAAAGCCCTTGTTGTCAAATCAGCTATTTGCCAAGTAGAGGGTGAATGTAAATAGTCTAAATTAACTAATGAAACTATCTTTCCAGGGGCATCTGGGGGACTCAGTGGGTTAAGCCTCTTGCATCAGCTTGGGTCAAGATCTCAGGGTCCTGGGAGCCTGCGCATCGCATCGGGCTCTCTGCTCAGCAGGAGCCTGCTTCCCCCTTTCTCTGCCTGCCTCTCTGCCTACTTGTGATCTCTCTCTGTCAAATAAATAAAATTAAAAAAAAAAAAAGACATCTTTCCATTATCCTTCCCAAGAGTATAGTGGGAAGAGCCTTGAGTTTGGGTATCTATCGGTTTAGCCCCTTAGTCACTTTGAGGGTCTGAGAAAGTGTATGGCTTGAGACCAGGATTCCCCATCTCAAAAGTAAGGACAATACCAGTGGCAAAATCCTTGAGGGTTAAATGGTAGTTGTCTGATATACATCAAGTCCTTTCTGCCATTCTCCCTTCCCATTCTGTTTGTGATCCCTAAATTGCTTTCGTGGTTGATGGGCTTTTTTTGGCCCACAGTTCGGAAAACACTGTGCTATGTAAACAGTTCAATGTACTGTGTCTTATCATCATGATCTTAAAGCACATTTGCCTAAATAGTCAAAAATTACTATTTCCCTCTCTACCCGTCCCCAGTCTGTACATTTCCTTCCCTTTTACTGACATTCATCCTCCTCATGGTAAATTGGGGGTGAATAGTAATGGCTCCTCCCTCACAGGATTGTTGGAGGACTGAATGAGTGTCATAAAAAAGTCCCTGCCAGTGACGCTGTTTTTTAAACTGCTAGCTTCCAGCTCCTGGTTATCCTTATTTTACTTGCTCTGTGGAACTTCCTGTGTAGAGTTTGACTTCGTTCCTTGCTTTAGGGTCTGTGCTGGGTGCTAGATTCACTTCCGCTTTGCCAACATTTACATCTGGTGGCTTAGGGCAGCTACCTTAAGAACTGTCTGTCTGCCAGCACCTGTCCTCTCCTGTTTGTCCTGTCTCCCAGTCACAGGTACTGGTGCTCATCGTTTTTTACTGAGCCGCCTGTTGGCCGGGTTCTGTCCTCTCTGAGTAAGAGTATGTGACTACACAGCCCCTCCCTACATGGAGCTCCCACGTAATGGAGCCTCGACAGAAGGCCGAGTGTGTGTGCGAGCGTGTGTGCTACTTTTCTTTTCTTTTTTTTTAAGATTGTATTTATTCATTTGACAGCACAAGGGGGCAGGGAGAAGCAGGTGGGGTTCCATTCCAGCACCCTGGGATCGAAGGCAGATGCTTAACGACTGAGCCACCCAGGTACCCTGAGAGTATATGCTATTTTCAGACATTTAGATCCCTTGAAAGACATTGTCCTTGAAATCTCAGTTTAATAATTCCTTTGCTTAGCAAATACTGTTCACACTTGGAAGTCCTGATTTTGGGGGATATAAAGACAAGTAAGCCACAGGTCCTGATCCTCAGTGTTTTCCAAAGAGTAGAACATTGATCGATGGTGGTGGGATGGTTTTAGATGGTACCTGACATTGTTAATTATAACTAGCCCATCAAACATGTATTTCATGGAAATTATTGTTTAAGAAAAGATGTGGACGGCCTGGGTGGCTCAGCCAGTTGAGCATCTGATCTTGGTCTCAACTCGGGTTTTTTGTTGTTATTTTTTATTTTAAGATTCATTTATTTGAGAGAAAGAGAATGCATGTGTGAGGGCTCCTGGCAGAGGGCAGTAGGGGCTAGGGAGCTGGATGTGGGGCTTGATTTTGTGACCCAAGCTGAAACCAAGAGTTAGATGCTTAGCCAACTGTGCCACCCAGGTGCCCCTCGACTCAGGTCTTGATCTCAGGGCATTGAGTTCAAAACACACATTGGGCTTCATGCTGGGCTTGGAGCCTACTTTAAAAAAAAAAAAAAACCTAATAAAAAGAGAAAAAGAAAAGATCAAAGTGGGTCTTCTAGGACAAATAAGTGAGTTATGTTGAGGAAAAATATTTAAATTCTTAATTCAGGTAAGGACAAATTGTAAAGGTTGGTTAGGGGAACCCTGATCCCGGGAGACTGAGGGACGCTTGAGGACTTCATCATTAAAAGGAGCTTTAGCTTTATTTTCAGTGGAGTCCAAATTAATCATATTTTAATGGAAGTCTGTGCTGTAGTAAATGTTGATTTCTCAAAATAGTAGCATTATCTGAGTAACTTTTGGCGGTGCAAAGATGCGTTGTCTAGAATATTCACTGCAGGGGAACCTGGGTGGCTTAGTTGTTAATCAGCTGCCTTGGGCTCAGGTCATGATCCGGGGATCCTGGGATGAGGCCCACATCAGGCTCTCTGCTCAGTGGGGAGCCTGCTTCTCCCTCTGCCCCCACCCCCAACAAATAAATAAAAATCTTAAAAAAAAAAAAAGTATTCACTGCAGCATGGCAGCAAAGTTGGAAACAGCTGAGGGTACTAGTGGGGTAAAATGCTAGACCTCAGTGCAGAGTACTAGTGTGTAGACATCACAGATGGTATGGTAGGTGTAGATGCGGCCACAGAGAACCATCCAGGGCATCCAGGTGAGTGGGGGAGGCGAGGTGAAAAAGCCAGAGATTAAAAACCTAAAGGGTGCGCCATCATGTTGACAGTGGTTCTCTCCCTAGCTGCTGAGACTTCAACAAATTCTTTTTACCTCCCAGTATGTTCTAACTATGAAATTATGAAATAAACAGGTGCATTTTTTCTTAATAGAGAAAAATGAAACTTCACACTTCACGGGGATGGGGAATAGTGTGGCTTTACTGATCCTGTTGTGATTTCTTCTCTTAACAGGTGTGGGGGCACGGTTGGTGCTATTTTTACTTGTCCACTAGAAGTCATTAAGACACGGTTGCAGTCTTCAAGATTAGCTCTTCGGACAGTCTATTATCCTCAGGTTCATCTGGGGACCATTAGTGGAGCTGGGGTGGTGAGACCAACATCCGTGACACCTGGACTCTTCCAAGTTCTGAAGTAAGTTCAGTGCCCGAGCGGGACTCCAACCCCCACAATGACTACAGAAGGTTTGTCAAGCCCATCAGATGGGTGTCCTGTTTGCAATCTCTGTCCAAACTTGAGAATTAGGTTTCCGCACTGATACCTTTGAGCTCTGACCTCCCTTGGCAGCGGGGGTTCGTGTGATCATCGTCCAGCGACAGTCAAAGTAAACCTAACAAAGCAAACCAAAAACCCATGTTTAAATTGTTGCATCAGAATGTTTCTCTTGCCCAAAATCTTTTGAGGGCTGGCAAGATCTGGGTTGGTAGAGTGACATTAAAAATTTAAAGACTGAGCATTATGTAGAGATAAAATATTCTGATGTTTTTAATTTGCTGTTTGGAAATAATTTTACATTTATAGAAAAGTTGTAACATATATTTAATGAAATAGTTTTTTAAATGTTTGTTTCATACCGAGGCTACCTGCTTAGTGTGTTATTTTTACTGCATTAAAAAGGTCTCATTTGCTTATGAAGTGGCTGAAGATTTTGAAGGCTGGAGTTTGGCTTATCACTCTCCATGCTTAAGGTAGAATCAGAAACAAAGAAGAAGGCTTGGTAATGCCTGAGTTTTAGCTTGGGGCCGTGTACTTTCATAGAGGTGTTTAACAGGGGTTCAGTTTAATAGGGCTCAGTCGGAGCACACGACTCTTGATCTCAAGGTTGTGAGTTTAAGTTCACGTCGGGTGCAGAAATCACTTAAAAATAAAAAATCGTGGTGGCTCAGTTGGTTAAGCGTCTGCCTTCAACTCATGTCATGATCCCGGGGTCCTGGGATCGAGTCCCGCATCAGGCTCTCTGCTCCGCGGGGACCTGCTTCTCCTTCCGCCTCTCTACCTCCCCCGCATCCCGCTCGTCCTCTCTCTCTCTCTGACAGATTAATAAAGTCTTTCTTAAAAAAAAATAACTATAAAAAAATCTTTAAAAAATGAGTGTAAAAGGGCTGTTTCAATGAATAGTAGTTGAATTTAGCTAAACAGGACGTTGAGGTCTCTGAAACTTAAGCAGAAAAGGGTGTGTTCAAGAAAGACATTGCTATTTTGTCACTGTACGATGTTGAGTTGGGAAATGTTAGGAAAAGATGAAATAAAACGGAAATGTTCTGTCTTACTAACCATTCACTTTAACACTTTGGACAGAATTCAGTCACATTTTAGATAAGGTGGAATGAATTGGAAAGTTCTAAATTTATTTTTAGTCACGTTTTGTTTGTAAAGTCTACTAATGAGTCACCCAGGCCTCCATGCCAGATGTGTGTATGAGAGTGCGTCTGAGTTTATAGAGTGAAATTGGACAGCAGACCGGCTGCTGAGGGCAAGGTCCCAAGTGAGAGTATCCAAAACCCAGCTAGGGAAAAGGGGGCTGGTACCCAGGACTCCAGGACCATCAGCCGAGTCCGTGAAATACCGAGAAGGGGCTTGGAGACACAAAAGACAGAAAGCCTACCTAGAGACAGGCCCAGAAAAGAGAAACTTGGAGATAGGGAGGCACACTTTGATCCAGGTAGGGAGAGAGACAAGTCCACATGGTTAAAACCTACGACTGTGGAAACATCCCCATCCTGGTTTGTCTTTTTACATGTTTAGCCAGTGGCAGTGTCTCACATGACAACCTTCTTCTGAGGAACACACAGTGCTTTGGACATAATGAAATAGGTAATTTGCCAACTTTACTGACATCCAGAAAGAACTTCCTCTTAACGTGCTTGCCAAATAACTCATGACTAGTGGATTTATCTATTTACTGTAGCTGGAAACTGTTACCCAGAAATTGTGGGTGTCAGCAGGGCCAAGCTTGTAAGGTAAACAAAGGTAAATGGGATGTTTCTCTGGTGGCAGTTTTTAGGCTGCATGTTCTGCGTCCCTAGTATCTCTGTCTCTCTCCTATAAATCTATCTTTCTTTCTGGTTCTCTATGTACATATTTCCCTCAGTGAGGACGGTTGTTACATTAAAATGTCAGTCAAAGGAAAATAGCCTTCCTATCTTATAAAATACCGGAACAGTGCCCACACCACACCACACACAGGCCAACTCCTTTCCCCTGGGGACCCCCAGCAGTCATCAGTTCACACAGCCACAACTACACAACTAGGAGACGTTACTGACACATGAATACTTGTTAAAACCGCGTGTTCTGGGGGCCTCTGGGTGGCTCAGTGGGTTAAAGCCTCTGCCTTCGGCTCAGGTCATGATCTCAGGGTCCTGGGATCGAGCCCCACATCAGGCTCTCTGCTCAGCAGGGAGCCTGCTTCCCCCCTCTCTCTCTGCCTACCTCTCTGCCTACTTGTGATCTCTCTGTCAAATAAATTAATAAAATCTTAAAAATTATAAAAATTAAAAAATTTTTTTAAATCGCATATTCTGTATTTACATCAAAATATGCTCTCTATTCACATCAAAATATGCATAATGGAAGTATTAAGTAAAATTTTTGTCATAATATTTTGTTAGAAGAGTGTTTGTAAAGTGATGTTTTTCACTCAAAAGCTGTTTCATTAAGCTTTATTTCCTCAACTTGATGTATATATACACCTTGAAGATTGTCAACTGATCTTCATTAGCTTTCGAGTTAAAAAATGATCACGTTTCTATAGTATTACTTCACTCAGTTTTCACAGGAACTCTGAGATCAGCCCTCAGGTGTGAAATAATTTTATAGACCCTTACTTTATAGATGAGGAAGTGCAAATTAGAGGTTAAGTGACTTGCTCAATGTCATTTCAATGTATATTCACCTTAAAGTAGATTTCTTTTTTTTTTTAAAGATTGATTGATTGATTGATTGATTTGACACAGAGAGAGAGAGAGATCACAAGTAGGCAGAGAGGCAGGCAGAGAGAGAGGAAGGGAAGCAGGCTCCCTGCTGAGCAGAGAGCCCGGTGCGGGACTCGATCCCAGGACCCTCAGATCATGACCTGAGGCAAAGGCAGGGGCTTAACCCACTGAGCCACCCAGGCACCCTTAAAGTAGATTTCTAAGGAAGATTTGAAGCAGCTAAGAGCAGACAGTGACAGCCCCCTCCCCGTCCCTTCCTCAACCCCCCACCCCACCCCCAGCACAAAGCTCTGCTGCTTCTTTCATGTGGAAACAGCTGTGGCTCCAGCTCGGAGCCGAACAGGACCACCCTCGCCGCACTGGCCTCGGCTTCTGCGTGGTTGCTGAGTCTCCGTGACAGCCTGTTGATGTTGGAGGCCCCGGGGCTCCCATGGTGACCCTCTGCCCTGCTCCTGCCGCCCCGTCCAGGATAGCTTCTGGTCTTGGGGCTTTAAGTACCACCTGTAATGACAGCGTTTCTCCCGAGCGTCACTGTCGTCCGCTGCCTGTGGGACGGCTCCGCTTGGGTGGCTGCCAGGCGTCTGGAGCGTTGCTGGCGCTGCTCCGAGCCTCCCCCGCCGTCCCCAAGTCTTCTCGGTGTCTGGGAAAGGCAGCTCCGTCCTTCCCACTGCGGATCTGAAGCCCCAGAGTCACCTGAGATCTTACCTCTCACTGCCCTGCAGGAGGATCTCCCACCTCTGCCTCCGGCGTCTGTCGGAAGCTGACCCGCGGACCCCTGGGCCCTCCTTGCTCCGCCACCGCCAGGAGGATGGCCGCCACATGTCCCCTGTGCTGCTCCACGGGCGTCCTGACGCCCGTTCCTCAGCGTGTTCTCCACGGAGCCCTCAGGGTCCTCCACGCACCAGCCACGTATAGCCCAAGGACCAGAGTCACAGTCATGCTTGCCACTCAGTAGGCTCTCCCGGTGGCCGCCCCAGTGTCCCCCCCCGCCCCCCCATCAGTTCCCCTCCCGCACCCAGCTACACTGGCCTCCTTTCTGCTCCTTCTCAGCCTTCTATCCTAGGAGCAGTGCAGCGTTTGCCGCGGAAGGGCCTTTGTGCTAGGACGCCTCTGCCTGGCTGACTCCCAGTTGTCGCCTCTGCGGGAAGGCCTTGCAGTGACCATGCTATTTAAAACTGGGCCCCCCTCTTGCCCCATGCCGCCTTCTGCTCTGTTTCTGTCTCCAGCACTTACCCTCCATCCAACATGCAGTGTAGTTTACATGTTTATGTCACTTACTTTCTCTCTGGCCCATCAGAGTCAAGGTTCCTTGAACACAGGGACTTTGATTTGTCTTGGTCTCTGAGGTATCCCCGTGCATGTAGAATGCTGCCTGTCACATAGTAGTACGCAGTCAGTACCAGTAGAATGAATGAATGACTTGGGGCATGTCATAAGATACGGGATATAAAGGGTTCAGCGCACACACCGCACCATGTAAATCATGAATGCTAGCCACTGTCAAAATATGTACTTCCTGCACTTTTTTTTTAAAAGATTTTGTTTGTTTATTTGACAGACAGAGATCACAAGTAGGCAGAGAGGCAGCCAGGGAGAGAGAGAGGAGGAAGCAGGCTCCCTGCAGAGCAGAGAGTGGGATGTGGGGCTCGATCCCAGAACCCTGCAATCATGACCCGAGCCGAAGGCAGAGGCTTTAATCCACTGAGCCACCCAGGCGCCCCACTTTCTGCACCTTTTTAAACATAAGATTTATAACCGAGTTTCTTGGTGGCCAAGGCAAAAAAGGGCGACTATCCTATTACATAATTCTCATCTGAAGAAAGTGTACTTGCTCTGCAGGGGAAATATACGTCTTTCCCTATTATGCATTCTAAAAGCAACGTGTTACTCAGCACTTAAATGCGGAGAGCGCCAGCATGGGAAGCATGGTTCCAGGGTGCTGGGACAGGGCAGCTGTCTCTCTCTCTGCCACCACCCTGCTTGAAGCAGCCCTCCCCTCCAATGTAGGCTACCAGCTGGCTTTCTCCTTCCCTGAACGTAGCTGAGCCAAGGGCAGCAATGGGCATCTACAGAGAGGGCTTTTTTTTTTTTTTTTTTTTTTTAGATTTTATTTATTTTACAGAGATCACAAGTAGAGAGGCAGGCAGAGAGAGAGGGAAGCAGGCTCCCTGCTGAGCAGAGAGCCCAATGCAGGGCTCCATCCCAGGGCCCTGGGATCATGACCTGAACGGAAGGCAGAGGCTTTAAGGCACTGAACCACCCAGGCACCTCCAGAGAGGGCTTTTTATCTGGTAAATGACAAAAGGAGGACAAGAATCAGGCCTTTTCTCTATAGCACAAAGCACATCAGGGTTGTCTGTTCACAGTTGCAGAGGACATTGAGTTACCAAACACCCAAGTGAATAAAATAATTATTCACTTAACACTAAGTAGCTTATTTCTAGTCTTATCTTTCAGGCAGTACTCCTTTAAAAGACTCAACCAGGCAACAGAATTTCTTTACAGGAAATACATTTTTCAAAATGCAAATCAGTGTTTGCACATGGCTCATGTCAGGGTAAGCTGTTACGGAAAAAAAAAATTTATCCTCTACTGGAGCACCAGTAGTAACCTTTACATTTCGAATATAGTTACTTAAAAAGAAAAAAAAAGGCAAGATGCTAGCATATTTAGGTTCTCGCTGTTAGATTTGCCATAGCGATTACTAATACATCCGTTTATCTCTGGTGTCTGCTTTACAAAGTCTTCAGAGGGGGCACCTGAGTGGCTCAGTGGGTTAAAGCCTCTGCCTTTGGCTCAGGTCATGATCTCAGGGTCCTGGGATCGAGCCCCGCATCAGGCTCTCTGCTCAGCGGGGAGCCTGCTTCCTCCTCTCTGTCTGCCTGCCTCTCTGCCTACTTGTGATCTCTGTCAAATAAATGAACAAAATCTTAAAAAAAAAAAAAAAAAGTCTTCAGAGTTCATCTTTTTCTGTCAGAGCTATTCTGTAAACTACTCAGATACCTTATTTTTGTTGTTTCAACTACTTTTTTAATCTGGAAAGTAATATATTAGGGAGGTAGTCTCTGTCTTAGAAAAACTGTGTTCAGATGAGATCTTTGTCTTGGATTAGTCTGCAGTATGCATATTGTGTTTAAACCTAGCGAAGAGAATGAAACGCTCCAAACAAGAGCCTAGTTTTCTTTTGCATTTCTTTTCTAAATTAAACTCGATATGACTGTGGGAAAATTAGTCTGGATCCTGACATGCTTTATTATGAAGCCGAAGCATACCATTTATAGTGGGAACTTGATTGTTCCAGAAGAGTTTTGTAAACATCCAGATAGGTTAGAAGTTGGGATTATGTAACAGATTTGACTTTTTGCCCACTGTTAGTATGCGTAGCTATGGAGACCGTCTTTCTGCAGTTCTTAAAAGGCCTGAGTCACTTGAGGACACCAGTTCCCTACTGCATTATAGATGAGAGGCTTGGGGCTTCCTGGAGCCAGAGTCCCTTAATTATGCTCAACTGCCTCCTGCGCCTGGCTCTGCACCCTGGCCATTAATGGGACCACAGACAGAATCTAAACTTGAAAAATGTTTGGCTGCACTGACCATTTGAAATCTTTTATATCTCTTATAAGTTGTAGGTCACTTAAAGGTGTTACTTGAGAGAGGTTTTTGTTCAGAGAGCTTGGCTTTTTGAAAGCCCCGTCCTGTTCTGAGCAGGAGTGAAAGTAAAGTATTTGCAGTTGAAAACACTAAATTCTCCTGCCTAGGAAAAACCGAGTGGCTTGTTTGAACCAGTAGGAAAGTTCACTCTAAGTGCAGGAACTTCAGTTGACGTGTTAGGTTTTACAGAAACCCAAGAATTGTCTTTACCCCACCCCTTGCTTCTGTGACTCTGTGGGCTGTCGTCATGAGTTTACTATTTTTATAACCTATGACCTATAACTTTTTTTTTTAAAGAACTTTTTACTTTGAAATAATTTCAAACAGAAGAGTTACAGAAATGGTACAGATTACTTGGTTATATTCTTTACCTCAGATCACCATTTTGTAACATCGCCACATTTGTATTTTTTCATTTTTTTCTGTGTATATATATATATTTTTTTTTCTCTGAACCATTGGAAAATAGATTACATGCATTATACCCCTTTACCTCAGTTCTTCAGCTTTTATTTCCTAATAACAAGGGTATTCTTTTCAAGCCACGGTGGTTTTCAAATTCAAGAAATTCGGTATTCATATACTGCTTTCTAACTAACCCTACAGTCCATATTCATTCCTTTTATTTATTTGAGAGAGAGAGAGAACAAGAGAGCGTGTGCCTGGGGGAGAGGGGGCAGAAGGAGAAGCCGACTTCCCCTGAGCAGGGAGCTTGATGCAGGGCTCGATCCCAGGACTCTGCAGTCATGAACTGAGCCAAAGGCAACATACTGAGCTACCCAGGCACCCGTGCTCTGTTAATAGATCTTTTCCAAGGATGCTTTCTTTTCTCCTTGCCGGGTGGTTTTTTGGTTTGTTTAACATTAAGATGTAATTCGCATACCATACGGTTTACCCATTTAAAGAATACCATTCAACTTTTTTAGTATGTGCACAGTTTTGTGTGACCAATGCTACTAATTTGATCTTAGAACATTTTTATCCCCAAAAGAAACCTCTCACCCATTTGCAGTCATTCTCCTACTGCCCAGTCCGACCGAGGCAACCATCCACTATACACTTTCTGTCTCTAGACTTGTCTCCTCTGGACATTTCATAGAAATAACATGAAACAGGGGCGCCTGGGTGGCTTAGTGGGAGCCCACATCGGGCTCTCTGCTCGGCAGGGAGCCTGCTTCCCTTCCTCTCTCCCTCTGCCTGCCTCTCTGCCTACCTGTGATCTCTGTCAAATAAATAAAATCTTTAAAAAGGAAAAAAAAAAGAAATAACATGAAACAACAATATAGGGCCTCTTGTGTCTGGCTTCCTTCGTGTAATGTTTCTTGAAGGTCATCCTTGTTTTTGTGTTTATCAGTGCTTCCTTCCTTTTTATTGCCAAGTAATGTTACATTGCGTAGCTAGGTCTCATTTTAAATGCCTTGCTTTTACATTCCCCAGATGCCATCACAAAAAAAAAAAAAGAAAGAAAGAAAAAGGTACACTCTACTTACAGTAGATGTGTTCTCTAATGATGTGGTATCTCAGACAAAGGCCCTTCATGTGATGCTCAGGGCTGGCCGGAGAGTTCAGGCAACCCAAACAATAGTGCGTCATGGGATCCCTTGAAAGGGCCTGGATTGATAACTGCCAGTAGGGAAAACACTGTATGATTAGAAAATAAGACCGTTGTTTAAAAAAAAAAAGAGTGGGGGGGGCGCCTGGGTGGCTCAGTGGGTTAAAGCCTCTGCCTTCGGCTCAGGTCATGATCTCAGGGTCCTGAGATCGAGCCCCACATCAGGCTTTCTGCTCAGCAGGGAGCCTGCTTCCCCCTCTCTCTCTGCCTGCCTCTCTGCCTGCTTGTGATCTCTGTCAAAATAAAACAAAATAAAATCTTAAAAAAAAAGAGAGAGAGGGCGCCTGGGCTGTCATTAAGCGTCTGCCTTAGGCTCAGGTCATGATCCCAGGGTCCTGGGATTGAGGCCTGCATCAGTCTCCCTGCTCAGCACAAAGGCTGCTTCTTCTTCTCCCACTCCCCCTGTTTATGTTCCCTCTCTTGCTGTCTCTCTCTCTGCCAAATAAATAAATAAAATCTTTTTTTTTTTTTTTTTTAAAGAGAAAGAGAAAAGAAAACAATTGTCTCCCTAATATTTTGTAATAACAATTCAGATGGAACTAGGGTGCAGTTCATTGCTTTTTATTTTTTATTTTACTTTCTTTTTTAAGATTTTATTTATTTATTTGACAGAGATCACAAGTAGGCAGAGAGGCAGGTAGAGAGAGGAAGAGAAGCAGGTTCATTGCGGAGCAGAGAGCCCGATGCGGGGCTCGATCCCAGGACCCTGGGATCATGACCTGAATCGAAGGCAGAGGCTTTAACCCACTGAGCCACCCCGGCACCCCAGTTCATTACTTTTTAAAAGAATAGCTTTATTGTGTTGTTATTCACATACCATAAAATTTACCCTTTTAAAGTGCACAATTTAAAATTTTAAAGTGCAATGGGTTTTAGTATAGTCGCAGAATTATGTAACCGCAGCCACTATCTAGTCCTAGAACATTTTCAGCACCCCAAGGAGACATGTACCCATCCATAGTCATTCCCAGTTCCCCCTCCCCCACCCTGGCAACCGCTGAACTACTCCATCTCCCTGTGGTTAGGAATATTCTTGACAGCTGTTGTAAATGGAATCCGTTTGTATTTTTGTATTCAGATTGTTCATTGCTGCTGTGTAGAAATACAGTTGGTGTTTGTGTATCGGTCTTGTTCACTGCAACCTGCTGAACTTGTTTTTTCGTTACAGTAATTGTTCAGTGAGTTCCTTAGTATTTCTGTGTATGAGAGTGTGTTGTCTGAGTAAAGAGCTTTGCTGGGGCACCTGGGTGGCTCAGTCAGTTCAGCCTCGCACTCTTTTTTTTTTTTTTTTTTTTAAAGATTTTATTCATCCATCAGCGAGAGAGAGGGGGAGAGAGCGAGCACAGGCAGACAGAATGGCAGGCAGAGGCAGAGGGAGAAGCAGGCTCCCCGCCTAGCAAGGAGCCGGATGTGGGACTCGATCCCAGGATGCCGGGATCATGACCTGAGCTGAAGGCAACTGCTCAACCAACTGAGCCACCCAGGCGTCCCTAGCCTTGCACTCTTGATTTCAGTTCCTGTCTTGATCTCAGGGTCATGAGTTCAAATACCTTTTATTTCTTTTCTCTTATCTAATTGCTAACCTGCCATTTTTGAGCATAGCTCTTACAGGTACAAATATTCTTTCATTTTCAGGCAATTCAGATATTTTATAAACATCCACAGATTTGAAGAAGAGAAGCTAAGATTCACATTTTTTAGTTTGTACAGTCAGGGACTCTAGACCATGAAAAATTACGCTGACTTGAAAAAAGGAAAGAACAGGAAAGAAAACTATGAATGGATAAAAGTTGAACATTATCCAGCATGCCAGGGACCAAAACATCACCTTAACCTCTTCTTCACCAAAAATTTCAGCTTTGTTTCTAGAAACTTTCCTGTATGGGAAAAGTGGAAGGTGGTAGAAATAAAATTGGCAAGGATTCACTTTACCAGTAGCTTTTCCGCAAAGTGGAAAACAACGTTTTATTTTACCTTCAGTGTCATAATGAAGGTAAATATTGTATAAATAAATTCTTCTGACAACAATACATTTATTAGTGAGCTAGATAAACTTAGAATGCTGTCAGATTGGACAGACTAATTACCAGGTGCAGAAAAATCTGCAGTAAGAGAAGGAAATGAAATTAGAGGGGACCTCAGTGTAATGTAAATTCCCTTGGATACCATGAAAATTGAGCCATTGAGGGGCGCCTGGGTGGCTCAGTGGGTTAAAGCCTCTGCTTTCGGCTCAGGTCATGATCCCAGGGTCCTGGGGGATCGAGCCCATCGGGCTCCCTGCTCAGCAGGGAGTCTGCTTTCTTTCCTCTCTCTCTGCCTGCCTCTCTGCCTACTTGTGATCTCTGTCTGTCAAATAAATTTTAAAAATAATAATAATAAAAATTTAAAAAAAAAGAAAATTGAGCCATTGAAAAGAATAAATTTAACCAACTTGAAGAGTCATTACCTTGGAGCGGGAAAATACCTCTAAAAGAATGTTCTACACAGTCCTTCCTTAGTCACCTTTTTATTTATTTATTTAAAGATTTTATTTGTGTATTTGACAGACAGAGATCACAAGTAGAGAGGCAGGCAGAGAGAGAGGGAAGCAGGCTTCCTGCTGAGCAGAGAGCCCGATGCGGGGCTCGATCCCAGGACCCTGAGATCATGACCTGAGCCGAAGGCAGTGGCTCAACCCACTGAGCCACCCAGGCGTCCCCTTTTTATTTTTTATTTTTTATTTTTTTTCCCCCTTTTTATTTTTTTTAAGATTCTATTTATTTAGGGTTACCTGGGTGGCTCAGTGGGTTAAAGCCTCTGCCTTTGGCTCAGGTCATGATCCCAGGGATTGAGCCCAAGCCCGGCATCGCATGGGGCTCTCTGCTCCATGGGGAGTCTGCTTCCCCCTCTCTCTCTGCCTGCCTCTCTGTCTACTTGTCATCTCTATCTGTCAAATAAATAAATAAAAATCTTAAAAAAAAAAAAAGATTTTTATTTATTTGACAGAGAGAGAGAGATCATAAGAGAGCCCGATGCAGGGCTCCATCCCAGGACCCTGGGATCACGACCCGAGCCCAAGGCAGAGAGGTCCAATGCACTGAGCCACCCAGATGTTTTTTTTTGTTTGTTTGTTTTGGTTTTTTTGAAGATTTTATTTATTTATTTGACAGAGAGAGTAAGCACCGCGCACACGCACACAGACATACTCACTCACTCACTCACTCACTCACTCCGGGAGAGGGAGCAGCAGGTTCTCTGCTGAGGAGGGAGCCTGATGCAGGGCTCAATCCCAGGACGCTGGGATCGTGACCTGAGCTAAAGGCAGACGTTTAACTGATTGAGCCACCCACACCTCTCCCTGCCCCCAGTCACTTTCAATGAGAAAACATATTAACACTTTTTTTTAAAGCACATTGGCAGGGGTGTGGAAAAATGGAACCCTTGTCCATTGTCGGTGGGAATGTAAAATGGTACAGCTGCTGTGATAGCATGGCAGATTCTCAGAAAATTATACATAAAAATTACTGCATGATCCAGCAGTTCCCCTTCTGGGCATGTACCCCTCAGAATTTAAACTGAGGACCTGAACAGATACTTGGACACTCATGTTCACAGCAGCATTAATCACAGTAGCCAAGAGTGGAAGCAACTCGAGTATCTACCAACAGATAAATGGACAAACATGTGGCCCATGTACAATGGGGTATTATTCAGCCTTAAAGAAAGAAGGAAATTCTGGCATATTCTGCAATATATATGAATGTTAGTGACACTACACTGAGTAAAATAAACCAGCCACAAAAGGACAAATACTGAATAATTCCACTCCTCTGAGGTCCCTAAAGCAATCTAATTCATAGAGACAGAAAGCAGAATGGTAGTTGCCAAGGGTTGGGGGAGTGGGGAGGGTAATAGAGAGTCAGTATTTAATGGGTATGATTGCAATTCAAGGAGATGAAGAAGTTTAGGAGATGAAGTTTAGATGATGGTGGCACAATACTGTGGAACTACTGCACTGAACTGTGCACTTTAAAATGGTAAATTTGTATGTGTATGTTATTATGATCATTTTTTAAACAAACAAATCTTTTAAAAAACAATCATGGTAACATACACGGTACATACATACATGGTAACTTGCACTTTAAAATGGTAAATTTGTATGTGTATGTTACTTGGGACTCGATCCCAGGACCCTGGGATCACGATCTGAGCTGAAGGGAGACACGTAACAGACTGAGCCACGCCGGCGTCTCTGTTACCATGATTTTTAGAAATTAAAAAGACACAGTCTAACCTTTGAACTTGAGATACTATGCTGTGCTTTGGCTTTAAAAAACATTTCATCCAGCCCTTGAGAATCATTTGGTCTTTCTATTCTGTGGATCCCTGATTGGGGCCCTTCTACAATAAGTAAAGATCTGGAAGATAGGACTATTAGAAATAAGGAGTAAATCCAAAAGAAATAGGACCCAAATAAATCTCAGAACCTTTTTCTCAGTGAATTTTGTTACCATGAAGATGTGATTCCCTGGATCAGTTGCTTTTGCCACTTGCTCTTCCTGCCTCGCTGAGATTTTATCATGTAGTGCAGACCCTGAACATCTCAGTCCTTCGTGAACCAGGGAAAAGGCTTCTTGCAAACAGGTCAAACTGGTGCTTTTTTCTTTTTTAAAAGATTTTATTTATTTATTTGACAGACAGAGATCACAAGTAGGCAGAGAGTCAGGCAGGGTGGTGGGGGGAAGCAGACTCCCTGCAGAGCAGAGAGCCTCATGCGGGGCTCGATCCCAGGACCCTGAGATCATGACCTGAGCCGAAGGCAGAGGCCCAACCCACTGAGCCACCCAAGCACCCCAAACTGGTGCTTTTGAAACATGCTTTTTCACTGTAATGAAAGCAGTATGCTTCAACCTTCTGATGCTGTACTGTAATATGATATAATCAGATAAGAGTCTGGGGTCTTACAAACATTCTGTTCTGTATTTACAGAGCTGATGTGAAGGCTGATGCCTCGCTGTTTTGCGTAGGCCCTGCCTAAGGATTTTAAAGATCTTCTTTCATTATTCAGGTCAATCTTGGAGAAGGAGGGACCAAAGTCACTTTTTAGAGGCTTGGGTCCAAATTTGGTTGGAGTTGCGCCATCAAGGTAAGCATTAAACATTCAGCTGGCTTGCTGCATGGAATATATAATACTCCTTTTGTACTGAAGTGCAGTACTGCTAGATGGCCAGTTTCTTTTCTCTGTGGGATTTGCCTAGATGCATTTGACATACGGAATAGTGACAACTGCTGATGCGTCTTTTGGGGTGTGTGTGTGAGAGAGAGAGAGTCTAGTTATTTTATTCTTCAGTGAAAATTCGTCTACTCGCATCTCCTGGAATCTTTTTCTAAAACAGTCACCTGCTACTTCAGATAGCAGCAGTGGCCAGCAGTGTTGGCATCACCTGGCGCTCGTTAGAATTGCGCCTCTTGGACCGTACCCCAGGCCTACATCAGCATCCGCATTCTAGCAAGATCCACAGGTGATTCATAGGCACTCGGTAGCACTGAGCTGAAGCAGTTTTAAAGGCTTCTGGGCTTTACTTTATTTAAAACATCCTTATTTCTGTATCTCTTGAAAGCTGTTGGATAAACGTGAACAGTGAGAGTGTGTGTGTGCAGCCTGTTGCTGAAAAGTGGATAAGAAGCTGCTTCTCAAAGTTTGTGTCCTGGGTGGGGAGCTAGGTGGCAGGGGTAGGGCACTGACATTACTTTATGCAATACTGCGATAGACTTCAAAGAGAATTCATCTTGGTAACAAACAGGAAAGTGTTGTTTTCTGTAAGGTGAAGGCTGGAAGCTCCCTGGGTTCTTGCAGATTTGTGTTCTAGTTCATACACAGATCACCTGAGGATGTTGTAAGAATTAAGATTCTTAGTTAATCCTTTTGTTCCTTTAAAATTTTGTAGCATATGTGTTTCCTCTATTTAAAAATAAAAGCACTAGGCTGTGAGATTATATGGGGTCCGCATTATAATAGATGGCGGACGTACTGCATATGTATAGTAAATAAAACCGAGTTGTATGTCCTTGTGGACACTACTCATTTGGTGACACCTGTGAATCTGATGTAGCTTCCTGGCCGCCACACCCATTTAGAACAGTCGGGACCCGGAGAAAACAGAATACTGTTATGTAAGGCAGTAATGACAAGTAGTCCAGAGCCTAAGTTGAAAAATACATTCCATGATTGATGCTTTGACCAGCCAAAATAAAGAGGCATTTCCCCTGGCATTGCTGGTGAAGGAGCAGGGAAAGTATGAACCAGCACCTACTCCCCAGCCCCAGTAAGAAAGAAGTCAAAAGAAGGGAAGCAGACCAGAGCCAGGGCTTGGGGGGAGGGAGGGTACCTAGACTCCACCTACAGGAGCTGCAGGGTTGGGGGAGGCCAAGGCGTATTTACTGGTGGAAGCTTGATATGAAAATGTGCGTTTGATGGTTGTTCCCTTCTTGATCCTGAGTCATAAAAAAAAAAGGGGGGCCAAATTACATATGATATAGTCACTGTGGTAGAAGGCGGGTGTGGTGTATTTTAGAAGTATTACAAATTTTAGAAGTTTCAGTATAGATTTTGGTGCTTAAAGAATTGACACCCAGGACGAAGAAGAATATACATGGATTTTGTATATTACCCAAGTCTCCTCCTCCTTAGTTACCATGGCCGCTTCTACCGTCACGGAACACGTTCTGAGGGACAGGCAGGAGCTTTCTGCAGGGGCCTGCAGCAGCTTTTGGTCTTACAGACAAGGTCAAGCTTTTGGTTACATGTGAACCTCCTTTCTCATAGTTTCCTCAATTTTTCAGAGGTTGCAGAGGGATGTGTGTAGTGCCATGCCAATGTCCGTAGCGTTCTCTCTTTCTTCAAACAGGGCTGTGTACTTTGCGTGTTACTCCAAAGCCAAAGAGCAGTTCAATGGCATTTTCGTGCCTAACAGCAACCTTGTGCACATTCTCTCAGCTGGCTCCGCAGGTATGTGACCCCCGTGAGTGGAGAGGAGTTTCTCACTCTCCCAAAGCACGTGTTGTGCCACACAGCTTTTTCCAGGAATTAGAAATTAGCTCTCTGCTGCTTCTGCATCTGAAAGCATTTTTCTGACGCTTTATGTCAGAACTAATAAAAACATGAATGTTTGCGAATAGTTTGTAACTCGGTTCCCTTTTCTTTGACAATTAAAACTTTTATTCTGCCTCAAAATTTGCCTGTGCTCATGCATGCTGCTGGTGAGTGTTATGTTTCCTTTAAAGGAATATTAATGTGTTTTCATGTTTTTCTGTTTCATTAAGTTATTTTAAAGATGGAGCTTTTTGTGTGTGACTCTCCGTGGTGTCCAGCGTCCCCTGCGGACAGCTGGCATTTGTATCCCCAGCTGGGTTCTGTGACGAGGGCTCGGGGCTGTGGAGGAGATCTTAGGTGGGCTAGTGCCAGATCAGGTAGTACAGGAGTCTCCCCACTTACTATAGAAAATTCATAACAGGATTTGTTCCCCCAGAAATACTTGGGAAATAACCATGGACTTGTAGGTTGCTGAGAGAAGGCTCTGTCTGTCTAGGTACCATTTTGTGTCTCTTGTAAATAGAAGAGTATTCTGGAAAACTTAAACAGGCACTCTGTGGAACTTGGCTGCCTCCTGCCAGCCTGTAAGGTTTTGTCTGCCTCTGTGACTCCAGATAAAAGTTCTCTTATCCTATCTGAGTAGTTACAGGTCACAATTACTAGACCCCAGGTAGAAGATGGCATATATATACAAAGCCGCTTCACACAAGAAAGGAGTTTCTACCAAACACAGAGCTCTGAGGAGGAAATGCAGAGTGGCGGAACAAACAGGTCGGCCCTCATTTGTGAGGGGGTAGTGACTGAGCTGTAAGCTCTAAGCCATTAATTGGTTTTGTGACTTTTGCAAAATTAACCTAGAGGAAACATTGACAAATAAAGCAGGCCTGGAGGGAGTTCCCTAAGTCACTATCTGGGGTCCCAGTTAATCTGCTTAGGACTGTGGAGGGGATGAGGCATTCAGAGCTCACTGGGTGTCAGGCTGATACCACTGTACCGCTCGCTCTTTCTGGTTGGTCTAGAACAATGAGCAATATTAAGATGAGGAAAACTTGAAGAATGGTTCCTGTGAGCAGCTCAGTCTTTAAAACTTCCCATTTCCTGACATGATTAGTGAGCTACTAAAATGCGTATGTTCAAGTTCCAGTAAATTCGGAGATTTGGTGGCTTCTGTTTTAAGTGTGATATAAGGCAACCTTTTGGATTAGATAACCAACTTTTTAAAACAAATTATTTCTGGACCTGAAGCTTATAAATTGAGTTTTAGAATAGTTTTCAGATTTATCATAGGAATTGCATTTACAGAAATACCAACAGCACCATCTACAGGTTAGAAAGACTAGACTGGGCTCTAGAAAATGGAGATAAATCTTTTAGGTCCAGCATATCAAAAGATGTTACATTTTAAGGGACTGCACCTTCCGTCTGCAGTCTGGAGCTGTAACTGCTTCCTACTCTTCCATTTTTATTGTGAAGCCGTTTAAATCCTGATCTCAAAGTTTATCATATGAAATAGACAGCTTTAATAAGCCTGTGTTCAGTAATGACATTTTCTGTTTCTTTTTTTTCTTCTTCTTCTAGCTTTTGTCACAAATACCTTAATGAATCCTATATGGATGGTTAAAACCCGGATGCAGCTAGAACGGAAGTAAGTTGTCAATTGTTCCTTCCTTAATATTCATGGAGATTTGCTGCTTCCTCCCAGCTCCAGTTGTGGGATGAGGTGCACAGAGCCCTGAGGCATCCCCATGCTTCTTTTCTCCCGAGCATAAGCTATACGTAGAAACACTTTCTGGTTTGAGCTGCATGCTGCCAGCCACTGTGGGGACATGAGGGCCGACGAAGTCAACACCCAGGGGGAGGCTGGAAGTTTGCCCACTCCTGACCTCAGATAGTTGGTGGGTCTCTGGTCTTGGCCGACCCCACCGGCAACTGGAGCTCTGTGGGCTCCTCCAGATGGCCTGTCTTTTAAGTGGGAAGATGCCAGGGAGGGTCAAATGGCAAAAGGTCATTTTAATCTCCAAGGCCCTCAGATATACTGGATTTCTGCCCTGAAACTCTGGCCCTTGGTTCTGAACGGTTTCATGCTGTGGATCCCTTCGGCAGCCTGGGGAAGCCTCTGCCACGGCTTTTCACAGTGATCTCTTCGAAAGCAATGGAAACTGGTTGTTGAAGTTGTCAGTGTTGTTTTAAAATGCAATATAGTCATAAGCTTGTTTAACACAGTAAATAACAAGATCAAGCAGTGATCTGTTATAACCCCCATAATATCAAAGACATCATGGTGATAAGGGACATTGTCATCAAGTCCTAAGAACCCTTGTGTAATGGTTTGGCCTGGAAATGCGGGGGAGCACTGGAGGCTTTCAGCTAGTCCAGCTGAAATCTAAGCAACCTGTAAAGAAGAGAGAGAAGCAGCAAGAATACCATCCCCCCCCCCCCCCCGCCAGGACGTGTAGCCACGGGTCTGCTTTGTTTTTTCTATTGGTGTCAGGTTCCATGTTCCCCCTCCAATCCATTCTGTGTGAAAGAACCTTCTAGAATCCATCAGATCTCATAATTTTGGACAGATTGCTAGCACATAATGCTTCGATGAATCTTGCTTACTCTGACAGTCAAATCCTAACTCCTGGGCTTAACAGTCAAGGTCCTTTGCAGTTTTCTAAAACTGTCCTGTGCTCTTAGTCTTCCATTTCCTTGAGTGTGCTGTCCCTCACCAGGAATCCCTCTCCCCCTCTTGTTGCTCAAGAACACCTACTTGTCCTTCAGGCTTCTGACCAGCATTCTCTCCTGGAAACCTTTGGTAATCACTCCCCGTTCCAGTCCTGGTAATCATTCCTCCCTAGCAGCAGGTACGCGCGCAAGTCAGCAAAGAGCCCGGACAGGCACTCTTTTAAATCTACCTCATAAGAGTCCATGCTCAGGACATAGTATTTTTTACCTTTTTTTAAAATTTTAAAATTTTTTTTAATTTTAGAGAAAAAGTGTGTGAGTGGGGGAAGGGGCAGAGGGAGAGAGAGAGAATCCTCGAGCAGACTCCCTGCTAAGAGATCATGACCTGAGCCCAAATCAAGAGTCAGATGCTTAACCAACCGAGCCACCCAGGCACCCGAATGCTCAGGACATTTTAAAGTTTTGTTTGGGGGGCTCTGTTAACCAGTCTTGAAACAACACGTATTTGTTGCATGCTTGCTATGTACTAGTCACTGGGGAAACAGCAGGAAATACGCCATGGGCCCTGCCTTCCAGAAGCTCACAGCTTCACCGAAGATAAAGAACTGTAGGCTGATGAAATAGGGGCCAGAACTGCTAACCCTCGAGGGTCCCTGATGCCGTCCAGGCAGGGCGGGCACAAGAGGGCCTCCTGTGGCAGAGATGTCCACCCTACTGTCTGAAAAATACTGGGAGCGGGGGGCTGTGCACTGCACGGGCTTCAGGCCGAGAACGGAGTATGTGGAAAATCTAGACACAAGCAGCCTCCGTTTCTGGGGCCCTGAAGGCAGGGAAGCGTGGTTGGAGTGTGCTGTGTGTGTGTGCGTGTGCTGGAGGAGGGGGGATCACAGGCAGCCAAGGCTGCAGAAATGCGTGGGTGGAGGGATACAGCCTTCAGAACCCTGGCAGGGTCTTGGTGTTTGGCTTCGGGCTCTAATTTGAGGGTTGAGGGCTATGGAGAGCCATGAGAGCCCGGGTTTGGGTGAGAGTGGGGAACGCTCTTCCCCCCAGGGGACATTTGACGGTGTCTGGAGACTTTTCCAGTTGTCACAACTTAGGTCGGATGCTTCTGGCGTCTGGTGGGTGAAGGCCGGGGTAATCCCAAACATGTTTCAGTGCAAGGACAGCTTCCACAGCAGAGAAGCATCTGCTGGAAAGTGTCAGTAGTGCCCAAATGGAGAAGCTCTCCATCAGAGGCTTTCAAGCCGGGCCGTGGTGTGGTTGGATCTGGAGTAGAAAGGCTGCTCCGGCTCGGGTGTGGAGAAGGAGCCTTGGAAACACGCCGTGAAGAAGGGAGAGCCTGTTGGGATGGGCTGGAGCTGGGGTCGCGCTGGGCTTCAGCCCCGACGGAGGGCTGTGTGGGCGTGCTGTCGGGCCCCGGGGTTCCCTCTGCGTCAGCCCGTTCAGGATCCTTCCCGTCACGAGCCGGGGGCAGCGAGCCTGAAGCCTTGAATTAGTTACTGTGTAGTTTATTATTCCATAAATCTAGAAATAATGGAACCAAAACACACCGTCTGGAGACTAGAGTTAGGAAAGCTTGCTAGTGTACGCGGCCTTGCGCTTCATGCCGGGTCGGAACGTTGGAGAGGCTTTTCCTGCGGCATTTTGGGACCGTGTGTTTGCGCCGGGAGCGTCGTGCCAGCTGCGTCCCGCTTTCCGCGCGGCCCTCGGCAGCCTTCTGCCCTCACAGCCGCGCTGCTCACAGGGTGTCCCGGTCTGCTGGTCTGCTCTGTTCCTAGAGACGCGGGTTGGTGGATGGTGTGGCTGTTACGGCTTCCTCCTTGGTGAATGTCTTCGTGCGTTCGGCGCCTTCCGAAATTCAGTCGGAGGCTGCAGATCGGTGTCCGCGACGCCTGCTGCGGACGCACGTACTGTTCTGTGGCCCGTCCCGTGTCCCGGCCGGCGGCCCCGGCTCAGCAGAACACAGGACACGGAAGACACGTGTCACCTGCCGTCTCATTCCTCCTTATGCTCAGCGCTCATTTCTTCAGCTTGATGCGGGAGCCAGGCTCCTCCTGAGTGCGCCTCGTAACGGCTTCTCGTTGATCTCCACAGAGTGCGAGGCTGCAAGCAGACGAACACGCTGCAGTGCGCGCGCCATGTTTACCAGACCGAAGGCATCCGTGGCTTCTACAGGGGATTAACGGCCTCGTACGCTGGTATTTCCGAAACGATCATCTGTTTTGCTATTTATGAAAGTTTGAAGAAGTATCTGAAAGAAGCTCCACTCGCCGCCTCCACAAATGGGACTGAGAAAAATTCCACAAGTTTCTTTGGACTTATGGCAGCTGCTGCGATTTCTAAGGGATGTGCTTCCTGCATCGCTTATCCACATGGTATGTTTTGCTTTTTCTTCCAGAACAGGAAAACAGCTGTGAGGTCCGTGTCATTGTCCTTACGTCTCGACCTCTGCCGCTCACGCAGATACACGCAGGCCCTGAGGTGACGGAGCGCGTGTCCGCAGGTGACGCGAGCGGCGGCCACTCGCCTCTGCTCAGCTCCAGCTACTTGGGGCCAGAAGTACTGTGCAGAGTGTGGGCCCCTTGTTGTAGAACTTCGGGTGTTTTCAGAGAAGCCAAAAGTCTGGATTTATTCAAAATTCCTCAATTTAAAAAAATAATATGGGAGCCAGCCCTCCCCCCCAAAAAATCTTGGCTTCCACTTCGAACGGAGTGCTGAGTGAGGCTACTCTTGCTAAGTCTATTTTTTAAGGAATCAGAGACCTAAAGTTCCACTGACCTACTTAAAAAAAGAATAGCTTGGTTTATTGTACCAAGAAAAACAGGTTTTGTTTTCAAAAGCTGCTGCACTGTCAGCTGTGACGGATGTACGCGGTCAACTCCCAAGCAGGTAATTGAGCCCCTGTCACGTGCTGGGGCAGTAAACGGCCTCCCAGGGCTGAGGGACGAGTTTGAGGGGCCCCCCGCGGGCTGGGGAGGCGGCCGCGTGTTGAGCCGGGACAGGTGTCAGGCCGCAGGGCGCCTGCGTCACGGAGGGCCCGGTGTGCAAAGGTTTGAAAATGCAGGAGGCAACTTTTGAGCTGGAGAGAGCTGCGGAGGAGGGTTTTAGTAGGAGAAGTTGGCAAGTACATAAAAAAAGAATCTTTCTGATGATTTGCCATGCTTAATACAAATTACACCTTCAGTGAAATTACAGCATTCACTTAATTGGGAATGGAAAACCACAAACAATCTTAAAATGAAGTCCCATTCAAAGTAAGTTTTTACAATCCCTTAAAATTTATTTTGTACTATTGTCTGTATATGTAATATCCCTAATTGACCATTTCCCAGAATTAAAAAATGTTCTGAAAGGATCGCAGCTTTTTATTGGGTCTAAGGGACTTCGGCTCTCCAAGTCGAGCTGCGGTGGCAAATACCCAGAGATGTACATTGACAGTTACAGAGCCGTGTGCTTTGAATGCTCTCATTGTATTGCTTGGTGATGCGGTCGGTTTGTAGCATAAAGTGTGTGTTTCTCTCTGCAGAAGTCATAAGGACACGGCTCCGGGAGGAAGGCACCAAGTACAAGTCTTTTGTCCAGACCGCTCGGCTGGTCTTCCGGGAAGAAGGTTACCTTGCCTTTTACAGAGGACTCTTTGCTCAGCTCATCCGGCAGATACCAAATACTGCCATTGTGTTGTCGACCTACGAGTTAATTGTGTACCTGTTAGAAGACCGTACCCAGTAACAGGCCAGAAAATTGTGCTCTAGAATAAAATTGAAAAACTCTAGAGAAATTTTTTTTTCCATTGATGTTTAGAGTGTATGAGACTAAAATAAAACAGGAAAGGCCATAAAATATGTGGCCTGTATCACCCATTGGACATTTCCTTTTGGATTCATGTTTTCTGGAAGGTTTAAATTCATTAACTTTAATAGTTAATTATAACTTTTGTTTTTTTTAACTTAAGAGGATTCAGGATTAAGCAGCAGCTAAATTAAATCACGCTACTTAATTTAAGTATAAATTTGGTTTGTGTCCTCTTTTATGCTCACTGTGCTATAAACTTCCTGTAGATACATCAGTGAAACATGACCCTAGAAATGCAGAGAAAACCCACAAAATCAAAATACAACTTGTTGTTTCATCTGACACTGCACTGCTGAACAGGTAAGATGTGTCACATTTTGGTGGCACTGGGTGGACCAGGAAAGACTTCTAGCCATTTTTCTTATCTGTACATTTCCAAGTCTCATGCAAGTTAAAAATTTAAGCCTTCAGGCTGCTGAGTTTAAAAAGTACAACTTTCTGGGCGCCTGGGTGGCTCAGTGGGTTAAAGCCTCTGCTTTCGGCTCAGGTCATGATCCCAGGGTCCTGGGAATGAGCCCCGCATCAGGCTCTCTGCTCAGCAGGGAGCCTGCTTCCTCCTCTCTCTCTGCCTGCCTCTGCCTGCTTGTGATCTCTGTCTGTCAAATAAATAAAAATCTTTAAAAAAAAAAAAAAAAAGAAGAATTCCGTTTTAAAATAAATAAATAAATAAAAATAAAAAGTACAACTTTCTGATGCTAAATATTTTGAACTGTAAACATTTTTCTAAAGTTATCTTTTGTTCCAAGTTTGAACCAAAGACAGGAATTTTAATGAAATGTTCACCAGTTGTCTTACTCCTGGACCTATTTCCAGAAATTAAGCCTGGTCAAGCCCAGGTACCTTGTAAGTGTCAGCTGTGAATGTGGAGTAGGGTGAATAATAGACCTTTCCTATCAAGGTCTTTAACCCTGTTCTTGGGTCCCTGGCACTGGCAGAGAGGGCTGTGACTCGGGTTGACTGCCCACCTCCCAGTTGACTTTTGTTCTCACAGGAGGTGTGTTTAAATACCCTAGTTCAAAAACAAACAAACCTAGGAATGACAAATGACCAGAATTTTAGCCACACCTCAGCGCTACCCACTTTTAAAGGAAATTTAGTAAGGGACAGAAGTCGGGTAAGTGGGATGGCTTTCCATTAGCTCTTCCACTGGAATTTGCTTAGTGTCCGTTGAGGTTAGTTTTCAGTCTGAACATCTAGAAAGATACTGGATTCTAGTAACTGATGCATTGTAGTGTCAGATTCAGAGGCACTGGTGGGGATGAGAGTAGGATATTTTCAAATTGTATTTAAAATGGAGTTTGATTTTGCTCACCTTTAGGCATGAAGGTTAGTTGGTGTGCTTGAGCTCACTGGCAGAATTTGCTTCAACTGTCCACAGCTGTGTAGAAGTCCAAATAAATCATTTTAGTCAAGCATCAGTGCTTGTAAACCACATGGCAGCCAAGAGATTGCTATTCCAGGAGCTCAGTTTAACTGTTTGATAGGATAACTGTTAGCAACATCTTCCTATTTTAGTATTTATATTAAAACCTGAATTTTTCCTCAAGATCTGAAGGTTTAAAAATTAGGTTGCTTAATATTCTCGAATTTGGAGTGAGAATTATTGGAAAATAATTTTCATTTCTGCATTCTTGAATTAATAAATTTGATGCTGACCTAGGATCGTTTTGCTCTCCGATTGCTTTTCCTGTACCAGGACATTGAAATGAGAAGGGGGAGTGCCAAAAGTTGGAAGAAAAGTAGGAAATTCTAAAGGGGCATCTCATATTTCAAATGGGAATTGTCACTGTTTGAGCTGTCCATGGCGAGGACCCATGATTTTCTTTTTATTATTATTATTAACATACAATGTATTACTTGTTTCAGGGGTACAGGTCTGTGTCAGTCTTTTTTTTTTTTTTTTTTTTTTTTTTTTTAAAGATTTTATTTATTTATTTGACAGAGAGAAATCACAAGTAGGCAGAGAGGCAGGCAGAGAGAGAGGAAGGAAAGCAGGCTTCCCCGCCGAGCAGGGAGCCCGATGCGGGACTCGATCCCAGGACCCTGAGATCATGACCCGAGCTGAAGGCAGCGGCTTAACCCACTGAGCCACCCAGGCACCCATGTGTCAGTCTTACACAGTTCACAGCACTCACCATAGCACATACCCTCCCCAGTGTCCATCACCCAGCCACCCTGTTTCTCTTGTGCATAAGCTCAGTCATTGGGATTTCATTATTTTTAAGTCCCCATATATATAAGACTTGGAAAAGCCCTCATTGCTTACCACTGGGTGCCAAGCTCTGTGTAAGATGTTCTGTATTTTCTCATGTCGGTTATTTCTGCCACAACCTCATGAGGCAGGTGTTACCATGATCCACATTTTACAAATAAGAGAGGCCAGAGGTTTAATGACTTGCTTGAGGTCTGAGAGGGATGGTAAGTTGTAAAGTGGCTGGTCGTGGGTTTGCAGCGCTTGGGTAGATGAACGTAAGTTAGAGGGGGCATCTGAGCCTGTGGAATGGTCTGACCAAAGCCAAGGTCCAGCAAACTGTTGCATTCACTCAAGGGTGATGAGCCCACAGGCACTACCACTGGTGAAGGTGCGATTGTACTGGTAACACCCAGGACACGGTGGTTGGGCCGCTCTTTGTCCGCCCTGTGAGTGGGACATATCACAGACTCTGAATCTTCCTTGGAAAGAAAATGGTACATAAAGAACCATGCCCCACATTCTAAGGGAGGTTTCACTGCTATTTGTTCATTTGTCGGAGAGCCCCTGCTTGGCCAAAGAAAGGCCTTGGCTCTGACCCATGTGGAAGAAATAGCAGCCCCTCTCGCCAGCGCCTGGGTGCTGTGCCCTGCTCGTTGCCCTCTCTGCAGCTCCTAGGAAGGCCGGGGACTATGAATTGTTAACAGGAAACAACGGTAACATTTGCTGCCAAAGAACCCCACGCTGGCACCGTCCACCACAGGCAGAACTCCAATCCTGACCTCAGAAACACTGGAAAAGCGTGGACACCAAAACACGTGTCATGTACGGATACGAATATTTACAACCAGCTGGGTTTTTTGTTTTCTTCTTTTTAGTTATGAAAGTAATTTAGCTCAAGCCATGAATGAAACTGGCACAAAGTGAATCTTCCCTGAATCCACGCCCCTGTGGAACCGCAGCTCAGCGTTGACAGCCCTCGACTTGGGCAAGCACACACGTGCTAGCAGTGTCTTCATTCAAACTTCGTTATTCCCAAAATCAATGTGCACGTTCCCTTTATTTGAGCCGTGTCCTCCCGCCAGGCCAGCACCCGTAGCCCCCGCCTTGCTTTCCAAAGTTCGGAGGTAGAGCTGTACTGAGATGCATTCGACCTCGCCCCTCTGGACGGACGTTCCTGTTTCCAGTAACTAATTTTTTGTTGAATGGAGTAGCTTAAAAGCGCTGCAACTTGCAGAAAAACAGCTGTTCGAGCTCGAGCCGGGCTTGGCCAGCGCTGGGCAGAGCGGACTAGCGCGAGACTTCTCACCCCCAGCGTCCCGAGGCGCTAAGGCAGCCGGACTTCGCAGCCGGCGGCGGGCGCGGTGGAGGGCGGGGGACCCGGCGCCGCGCCGCCTCCCACCTCCCGCCGCGCGAGGGCGCGCGCGGCCCGGTGCCGCCGCTTCCGCCGGCGCCCCGCCCCCCGGGCTCGCCCCGAGCCCCGATTGGCTGCGCGGCGGGAGCGCGCCGAGTCAGGGGGCGGGCCCGCGCCGGCTACAAAGCGGCGAAGGTCACGGCGCGAGGAGGCGCGCGCCGCCGTCCCGCGTCCCGCCTGCGGCCCTGGGCCCCCAGCCCCGTGGCCCGCCGCCCGCCGTCCGCCGCCCGCCGCCCGCGCGGGGAACCATGGAGGGAGTGAGCGCGCTGCTGGCCCGCTGCCCCACGGCGGGCCTGGCCGGCGGCCTGGGGGTCACGGCGTGCGCCGCGGCCGGCGTGCTGCTCTACCGGATCGCGCGGAGGTGAGTGCGCGCGGCCCACGCGGCCTCGGCCCGCCGCTCTCTGCCCGCCCCGGCCGCTCCGGGACCGCGCGGCGCCTCCCTGCCCGCGAGGCCGCGGCGTGGCGGTGGGGGCCCGGCCTATGCGCCCACGCGCCGGGACCCGCTCCGCACGCCCGCGTCCCGCTGGGGGCTGGGCTGGGAATCTTCGTGCTGGGGAAGCGGCCGGGGGGGTGGGTTCGGGGATCCCAGGAATGCGGGGCGGGCGAGGACGGCCAGCGCGTGGGTTACAAACTTCCTCCCCCACGGAGACGCGCGCCAGCCGAGCCGCGGGATCTGCGGGGCCGCCCCACGCCCACCCCGGCCCCCACACCCTGCGGGAGAGTACCGCGGAGATGGGGACTGCGCTCTCGCCCGCCTTCAGCCCGACTGGGCGGGCACACGCGGCGATGGACTGACACTAGCCGGCACTTTCTGGTCGGCGTCCGCCGGCTGGGGCGTTGTTCTGATTTCACAGGGGCCCAATCAGAGTCACGACCCCGGCAGCCCCTGGAGAAGGAAGCCCAGGGACAAAAGAGCTGAGTAAATTGTCATTAATTAGAAGAACCACCGTGTGGACTGAAGCCGCCTAGTCCTGGAGCCCGCATTGCTAACCCCTGGGCTACACTACGTCCAAGAGCAGGGAAGCCTAATATTCTTTTTTTTTTTTTTTAAGATTTTATTTCTTTATTTGACAGAGATCACAAGTAGTCAGAGAGGCAGACAGAGAGGGGCTGGGGGCGGGAAGCAGGCTCCTTGCCGACCAGAGGGCCTGATGCGGGGACTCGGACCCAGGACCCTGGGATCATGACCTGAGCTGAAGGCAGACGCTTAACTCACCCAGGCTCGGAGGAACCCTAATATTCTTAAACCAGCCGGTCCTGCTGCCCCCGCCGCTGCTGCTGCTGAGCTGGGTCAGTGGCTGTCCCAGGCCTGGCAGGGCTCAGAGATCATGCTGACCCCGGTGTTCTGAGGGCCCTCCGTGGTGAGGGAGAAAGGGGGAGTGGTCTCTAGTTCCGCAGGGCCTCAGGGGCAGCCCAGCTGTTTCCACATCTGATCCGGCCTCTCAGAGAACAGGGGGAAAAGACAGGGTCGTGAACACAGCCTGGGGACAGAGTGGGTGGGTTTGTCATTGCAGCAAAGGACCTGCAAAGCTCAGGTGCCAGGTAGAAGAAGAAAAGGAACTGGGCTTGCGGTCACGTGGCCGCAAGTGGCAGAGCTGGGATTTGAACCTGGGCGGTCTGGTGGTTCTTCCTTAACCGCCACCATGTGCTGCTTCTCACCCAAGGGAGAAAGACAGGAGGGTGACTGAGTCACAGGTTTCCTGGAGGAGGAAGGGTAGGAGGGACATCAGCTGTGTCTGCAGGGTGAGCCAGATGGGCAGGCTGAGGAGGGGGTGGCTTCCCAGGGGAGGATAAGCAGGGGATCGATGGGGCTCCGGTTCCGGGGCTCCCTGACACTGCAGGCCTCCCCCTGTTCTGGTTCCTGCCCAATTTCTGGAAGCTGGAGGGGCTTCCAGGACCAGCTGGTTTAAGGTGGTCATTTTGTACATGCGGGAACCGAAGTGCAGGGCCATGTGGCAGTCTGCTCTGATTCCCAGGGCATGTGGACAGCAGAGGGGAGCTCAGGGCCCGGCTTGCCTCCCGGATGCCCTGGCGTGGGGGGTGGCACGCCAAGGATCAGAGCCTCAGTCAGGCTTCAGTTGTGTTGAGTGTGGCTGAAGAATTTGGGCTTGCTTCGCTCACTACTGCCTCACACTCCTGTGTCTTTAGCTGTGGCTTTTCTCGGGGGTCCTGTTCTCTCCTCCTGGGCTGCTGGCTGCAACTTCCCCTCTGCCGGAGATAGGAATCTGGAGACTCAGTGCTGTGTGGGGTTCGCTGGTTCAAGGGCAGCCCGGAGGGTACCTGGAAGGCCTTTTCACTCCAGCAGCAAGACACCACAGAGTCATGGTGTGGCTGGGGACCTCTTTCCTGGTTGGCCTAAGAAGGACCAGACCTCTTCCAGGATGCTCTGAGATTGTCAGAAAGCACGGGCTTTTGTCTGGGCATCGTAAAGTGGCCACTGTCCCTCTCCAGAAGCAAGACAGCCCTACAGAGACTGAGTCCTTCTCCCTCTCGCAGGAAGATCGCTGTGACAGCAAGGATCGTGGGCTTTCGCTCTGTGGGTTTTGAATGAGGAGAGTTGTTTCTGGAAAGCGACTTGGGAGGGTCAGGTGGTGGAAATTGGCTCAGGAGCCTGGGGAAGGGGCCGCTTCTCGGAAGTGCTGCAGCCCTCCCAGAGCCTCCGTAGTCCTGCCCGGATCGTTGGTAACTCGGTGCTAACAGCATGTGGTGGTTCGGGCACACCACCTCTGGAAGCCCATTCTCCAGGTGAGGGAACTGGGGCCTGGAGAGCTTGGGCTCGTGCCCTCCTCTGGCCTCTGTTGAACAGCAGATCCACTCCAGCCCTTCGGGTCCTAACCAAGCCCCACACTGGGTCCTCGCTGAACGCGTGCAGGAGGCCACCACTGTCTGCCCGGGCTGGGAGCATGAGTTGCACTTTGCGGGGCCAGCTTGCCCGGCCTCCGGGCTCCTGATGGCTGCCTGCTCCTGCCCCTCGACTCCGGTCTCCAGACTCTGCTGCTCAGTATTGTGTCCAGGATCTTACCTTCTGCTAGCATAGCCCTGCGCAGGGCCTCCCATGTCACCGCCCGTGGCACCCTGGGTTTTTACTGGCATGTGTACTTTCTGGGGTTTAGAGACGGAGAACACCAGCCTCCCAGGTTGGGCAGCAGAGCCTCATCCTGGCGTCCAGAGTCCCGGTCTCCCGCCCGCCTCCGGCCGCACTCTCCTGCCACCGCACACCAGCCCAGGGGCCAGCCCTCCCCCCCTTGGCCCCGCCGCCCCGCCTGTCTGAATGCCATCTGCTCATTGTGCCCTGCTGACCAGCAGACCCATTCTTTAGGGTAACGGCAAATGTTCTGCTGGTTGGCCTCTCCAGTGACATCTGTCACCAGCTGCCCTGTGGACTTCTCTGTTCTCCTCCTCGTGTCCGGGTCAGAAGTGGAGAGCCTTGCTCGTCTCTCCCTCGAACCTGGCATGTGCTCCGTGAACGCAGGAGGTGCTGGGGCGAAGGTGGGCGGTCCGCCATCCCCAGGCCATGTCTGTCCCCAGAGAGGTGGGTCTGGGGGCTTCCCGGCTTGGTGCCGGCAGGATGGCCTCGAGGCCGGGCGGAGGCCTGGAGGCACCAAGCTGCTTCTTGGTGTCGCTGGTGCGGCGGCCCCAGGGGCACCTGCTCGGACTCTCCTGGCTAGGGCAGCATGTGTTGCCTACTTGGGGCAAAGAAGAGCAAGTGAGGAACTGCCTGGAGCTCGAGCGAGGCCCGCTCACCTGGGAGGCTGTCCCACGCTGTCTCTCGGGGCCCTGCCAGGGACTGCCCTCCTGGCTTCTAAGGGAACCGGCCTCCCTGTCCTGGAGACCGTCTTCCAGGGTTCACGCAGCCCGCCCGCAGTTGGGGTCAGAAGCAGTCTGCCTCTCGGGGGAGGCTGGGCACTTCTTGGGGCCCGGTGGAAACATGGACACAGGTCTTCCACAGACGCTAAGCCCGCTTGGATAGGGATGGAGCTCATCCTTGTGTCTCCTCGGTGTGACACGGTGCTGGGCTCCCGGCAGGTGTCGAGGACCTGGAGCTGCGTCCCTCAGAGTGGTGGCCCCTCCCGGAACAGATGCCCCTGTCCCATGTGTAGGAAATGTCAGGACAGGAGCTGTGTTTTCACTAGATGCCCATCAGAGCTGATGAGGTGGTACCATTGTTGAGGGCATGTGTTTTTTGTGTGTCTTTTGTGTGTAATTTTTGCCCCCGGTCTGTGGGTTCGGGGCTTGTGGAGGGCTCCGTCCGGAGAACGTAGCTGCTCCTTGTTTCTCCCAAGGGGCTACCCTGCTCCTGGCTGCTCTGGGCCTCCTCTGGCTCCAGCAGAGCCCAGGAGCTCCGCACGCTGCAGCAGAGGCTGGGTGAACCCCTCCAGGCGCCCCTGTCCGCGCACCTGCTGGGGCCCAGGCTTCCTCCCTCCAGCCGCCTTGCCAGGGCCCATCTCCTCCTTGCCTGTGGTACGGAGCCGTGCTGCCTTACTCTCTCGGGTGTCGCCCACTTCTCAGAGTGGTTTGTCCTAGAGCCTCCCTGGGGCGGAGGTTGTTGGCTTGGGGAGGAGAGGTTTGGAGGTTTCATGAGGGGACCTGGGGGGCGTTTTCCTGAGCAGGAGCAGGAGGGGCGCTAAGCTCTCAGAATAGACAGACCCTCACACTCCTTTGTCAGGCCTGGTCCAGGCAGAGGGGACTGCAGCCCTCCGGGGCCCAGCGGCGCTGGCCGGGAGCTGATGCTCTTCCCCTGGCACCCCGCTGCTTGCTGGGCCCGCCATCGCTCCCAGGCCCCGGACCCTTTCAGGACTGGTTGCAGGGGAGCCGTTGGGGAGGATTTGGTGGCCTCTGGACCCCCACTGTCACCCCCACCCTGGGCAGGGATTACCAGGGGGTGACAGCGACAGGAGGCAGAGCCGGCCCCAGGGACCAGAGCTAATCCCCCGCCACTCCTTCCTGCCACCCGCCTCCAGGCCGGGCTCATTTCCTGCGCTGCGGAGCTGGAGGCTCGGAGTGGAAATGATGGATTCCTGGGGCAGGAGGGGCTCCGGGGGCTCCCTGGGACGGAAGCTGCAGGTCCTGCTCACCCGCGTGGGGTCCCCGGGGCCGGCGCCTTTGCTTGGCTCCTGTCCCGATCACCCTTGATTCCGAGGCTGCCGGCTCCTCTGCTTGGTTCCCCAGAGGCCAGGTGGGGCCTGGTGGGGGGTTGAGGAGGCCCCTGGTGAGAATTGGGGGCCCCGGGGGCAGGTGAGAGAGGTCTCTCGGCCTGCGTCATCACTCAAGGGGATGTGGCCCTTCACCGAGACGCCTGTGAACGGGCATGAATGAGCAGAGGGCAAGCCAGGCGGCAGCATCTTGGCACGGCAGGTTTCCGCACCTCTCGCCCTGCCTGGCGCCGCCGTCCCCCACTCCGTGCGTGGAGCCCGGGGCAGCTGTCCGAGTGCCTTGCACCAGCCTCCTGCCAAGCTCAGCACTTTCCTAAACGCCCTGGTTTGATTCCCTCAGCAGCCTCTGTTTGGGCAAGGATTATCATTATCCCTGTTGTCCCCTGATCAGTGGGGGTTCCAGGAGGTAGGTGACTTTTCCCAGAGGCCACACCACACAGCCGGGAGCACGGGGCTGCACCGCCTGGCCATTTCTAGGCCTTACTCTGGCCTCTTGCTGTTGACAGGACATGGTGGGCCCTTGTCCACTGAGAGGGCTTTGGCCTGAACAGGGGTAGAGAGTGTGCTGCTATGGTTGCTGGGGGCAACGCAGGGTGCCCTCTGTACCTTGGGGCCCTTCCTTGCATACCGTCGCCTCCCCCAACACCTTCCCAGCCTGACCACCATCGATTAGGCACTTAGGCGGGCATTGTTCTGTACTTCCCACCCTTGATATGCTCGTGTCCCCAGGTGACAGGTCATAAGGCTGCCTGCACGACCCTCAAAACCTGCCGGTGGTCGGGGGTGGTGGTGAGGGAGGGGCCAGGCCAGGAGGTGGCTGCGGTTCAAGTCCCCGGAGCTGGCCCTTCGCGCTGCAGAGCATGTTTGTGTGTCTTGTGCCATTGGGTCCTGGTAACACGTGGAGGCGCCGGCTCTGTGATGGCTCGCACTTGGCAGCTGCAGGCCAGGCTGGGTGAGGACAAGCTTCCTGGGGCTCACATCTAGAACTGGCAAAGCCAGGGCCTCTGGCTCGAGGAAGCATGAGGTCGTGGCTGCCCTGTGGAGAGCACTCGGGTGTGGTGTGAGTGCCCACACAGCGGGGCCCAGGCAGCACCCCAGAGCTGGAGGTGGCCTCTGGAGGAGAACAGAAGGGACAGGGACCATGAGGCCAGGATCCCAGGGCTCAAGCAGCTGCCATCCATTGCCCACATGGTTTCTGGATTCCCTGGGACCGGAGGGGTTTGCCCCCCCCCCCCCCCCCCCGCCAGTGAACTGGGTGAAGGCGCACAGAGCACAGATCCCCCAGTGTCTGGGCTGGGATTATCCTGCAGACCCCACCTGTCACCACATGTGTGGCCAGCCAGGCCCCCTGTGGATGGCCTGCCCTGTCCCCTCCATCAGGGATGCTTGGCTCCAGTCTGAGCAGCTGTCTCTAATCCCCGCCCCTGTGTCTCCTTGGCCTCAGTCTCTTGGGGTTTTCATCTGTGGAGCACAGGACGCTCCTGCCATCTGGAAACTCCCAGAAGAGCACCGTTTCTACGGCCCAGGGGGAGGCCCAGGGTCTGCAGGCCTCAGGAGGGTGGTCCTGTTTCCCCCCTGCCTGAGCCCCAGGACGCAGAAGGGGGGTGGCCCTGGGTTCCCACATAGACTAGCGGGAGCCAAGGGGTCTCATGCATCTTCAGGTGTTCCTGGGGAGGTGGGGGGCAGGTCGCGGGAGCACAAGCAGGTGGACTTCACCTATTGGCCTTAGGGGAAGCTCCACCTAGCCTCAGCCTCCTTGCTGGTCCTCCTGGTGAACCCTCAGCACGCAGCCAGCCCCTTGTCCAGACATTTCCTCCAGCCTGCTGCGTCCCCTGCTCTGGGTCCCCCATCTTGCTTCCCATAGTGCAGGTGGCAGAGCTCTTCTGGCTGACACGACCCTGTCCTCGTCCACAGGATGAAGCCGACGCACACCGTCGTCAACTGCTGGTTCTGCAACCAGGACACAGTCGTGCCCTATGGGAACCGCAACTGCTGGGACTGTCCGCACTGTGAGCAGTACAACGGCTTCCAGGAGGTGCGGGTGCCCCTCCACCCGGGAGGACGACGTGGGCCTGGGAAGCAGGGGTGGCAGCGTCATACCCCTACAGTGGGGGGTTGGGGTGCACACCCAGGTCTTTCTGGCTCCGGGCCCATTCCGTGCCTTGCATCAGATCTGGAGTCGGCAGGCTTCCTGCAGAGGCCGGGTCGCACAGCTGTGTGGGCCATGCTCTGCAGCTACCGCCCGGCTCTGCCAGGCCACCAGACACCTGGGTCAGCGAGTGCAGGGTTGGGGGGGGGCGCTGCTGCAGTGCAGGGAAACTCCGTGCACAAACCCAGGCGGCCAGCCCACAGGTTGCTGTCCAGCTCCCTGGAGCCGCAGGGTGCCACAGGGTTCCCAGGGCTGCAGGCTGTGGGGAGGGGGCAGGCTGCACTCTCGGGGCTCCACGTGTCAAAGCTTCTGCCATTGCCTGCAAAGAAAGGGGAGGCTTGAGGTCGCCCCCCCTTCCCTGGAGTGGCGCCAGCTGGGGCTCCCCCACTGACTCCACCCATGCACCCCCGTCCCCCAGAACGGCGACTACAACAAGCCCATCCCCGCCCAGTACATGGAGCACCTGAACCACGTGGTGAGCGGCGCGCCCCGCCCCCGCGCGCCCTGCACAGCCGCAGCAGTGGGGTGAGCAGCCAGGTGCTGCTGTGCCGCAGGTGCAGCCACCACCAGACCACCAAGATCAAGCAGCTGGCTGCCTTCGCGCCGCGGGACGAGGTAAGGGGGGCGGTGGCGCGTGGTGGGGGGGCCTCCTCCTCCTCCTGCCCCACGCCAGCCCCACATCCCAGCTGTTCAACCTCTTCCACCTCAGTCGGGGCACACTTCACGCCCGCAGGGCTCCAGGCCAGGACGGTCGTGGAAACCCCAGCGCCTGCCTGAGGGCTTTGTCCTGGGCAAGGGAGAGGTGGGGTCCTGGGGCTCCGGCGCAGGCCTTGTCAGACTGTCGGATCTGTGTCTCTGCGTTCGTCCTGTCCAGTGGCCGGCCCGGCGGGTTGCTGTGGGGTCGGTGGAAGGCGCTCCCAGCTTCTGGGAGAGGAAACTAGGCAGAGCCCAGCAGCCCGTGTTAGGGATTTGCCTCGTCTGGGCCCACTGTGGGGCCCAGCAGGCCGGTTAGCTAGCGCAGCCCAGTCTAGGGGTTCCCTGGCCGCTGGAGAGGAGTCCACCTGGGGCCCAGAGACCCCGGCTTACCCACACGGTTCTGCCGGCAGGAAGGAGTGTAGCACAGAGCCGTGGCTGAGCTCAGCCGTGGCTGAGCAGGGGGACCTGCTTAAAGAAGGGAAGGCGGGTGCAGTTTGGCAGCCGGAGCCGCTGCTCTGGCATATTCGGTGCCAGTAAGAGACCAAACCAGTAACTCTCCGGGCCGCTGCAGGCTGGAGTGTTGGGCTCCCCCCGGGGAAGGAGAGATGTGCTACTGCCTCTTGAGCCTTGAGTCTTCTGGGCTGTTTCTGAAGCCCAAAGGACCCTTCAGCTCCCACGAAAGCCCTCGGTCCTCTAGTGTTTTCTGGATCCTTTGTCTTAAGGGCAAGGGCAGACCCTGCCTCTGGGCAGGTTCTGTCTGCATCTAAGTAGCATCAGCCTGGAGCTGTTTCTCCTGGGACTCCCCTTCCTTCCCGGAGCCCAGGAAGGGAGGCTGCGGTAGGGACCACGTCCCAAGTTCCTGGCCTCCTGGTGCCCCCTGTGCGGTCACAGAACCTGGCTGGAGAGGCCCCTGTCACCCGTGGGCCTCAGCCACATGCCAGGTTCTGGGCTGGACCTGCCTCTCGGGCCGGCATCACCACTGCAGGCCCTCCGTCGGGTCGGGCAGGTACCAATGGGGATGGCTTGCTCGGGGTCGCCCCCGGGGGACGCTGAACCTCTGTCTTGCATCTGTGCCACAGGGCAGGTACGACGAAGAGATCGAGGTGTACCGCCACCACCTGGAGCAGATGTACAAGCTGTGTCGGCCGTGCCAGGCGGCTGTCGAGTACTACATCAAGCACCAGAACCGCCAGCTGCGCGCCCTGCTGCTCAGCCACCAGTTCCGGCGCCGGGAGGCAGACCAGAGCCACACGCAGGTTGGCGTTAGATGCCCCCCACCACCACCACTACCCCCACTGCAGCGTTTGGGGAGTCACAACCTTGAGATGGGGCGGAAACCCCCGGTAGAGGGCTGAGCCCCCGTGAGCGGAGGGCAGCTCTTCAGAGCTAAGGACCTTTTCCTGGAGGCAGGAGCCTTTCCAGGGGCCCCATCCCCACCCCTGTCCCTGTCTCTTCCTGTCTTCAGACCAAGCAGGGGTCCCAGGAAGAGTGGCTCCAATTGTGTTGGTTTGTGTTTGTGTGCTTGAGCAGGGTGTGGGGGTGGGTGTCTGGGCTTCCCCGACACGGGCACAGTCCCCTACGGCGCCCTTCATGGTGGGTCTGCTGTCCCGCCCCGGGACCCCCAGTTACAGCTGGAGGCCAAACTTCGGGAGTTTAAATAACTTGCAGGTGGGCACACACCAGGATTTGAACCCGGCCCTGTCTAGCTGAAGCTATTTTTAATTATTATCACTACTAGGTTGATGGAATGTTCTGGTTTGGAAACTCTGAGGTAATAGCAGGTGGCTTTAGAAGTAAAAGCCATCCACCCCAGGGACACCTGTGGGGGGCTCAGTCATTAAGCATCTGCCTTCAGCTGAGGTCATGGTCCCAGGATCCTGGGATTGAGCCCTGCGTTGGGCTTCCTGCTCACTGGGGAGGCTACTTCTCCCTCTGCCTGCCCCTCTTCCTGCTTGTGTTCTCTCTGACAAATAAATAAAATTAAAAAAAAAAAAAAAAAAAGGCAAAACAAAACCATCCCCCCCAGAGGCATTCCTGCCCACCCTCTCCATGCCCAGCTGGTGTGGTTTCAGGCTGCACCCAGGCCTCTGACCACAAGGCCACGGCCACGGCCCGCATGCCCACTTCTACACGGCAGGAAGCCAGACGCACTGACCTTTGGCTTTGCTCCTCACCACCGTGTTCCTAGACCAAACAACATGGCTGCTGTGGTTTTTTAACTTCATTTTGGCCTGAGTTACCGCGGTGTTATAATTCCATTTAAGATCACAGTAGGAACTTTCGATGAGAACTTGACAAAAGGAAAAACTTATTAGAAAAAACGGGTCACCGTAATATCAAAAGCGTTTCTCTAGAGGACATGGGAGAGCGTAGCCGACCCAGCACGGTGACGTCCAGGGTGGGTGAAGGCCGGGAAAGGCAGGAGGCGCGGCAGTGGAGCCCGGCAGGAGACCGAGAAACAAAGCTGGGAGTGCGGAAGGACTGAAGACCCACTGAACAGGCTGTCTCTGACCGTCAGGAAGCAGGTGGCGGTTTGGTTTGGTTTGGTTTTGTTCAAGTGGAGCTTGAGCTTAGGACCCTAAGAGCGGAGATCAGGATTCGGATGCTTAACTGGCTGAGCCACCCAGGCACCCCTGGAACCAGGTGGATTCTTAAGCAAGTGCTCTGGGGCCCTGGCCAGACCCCCCATACAGAGCGGGCCCCGGGGATGACCGTTGGTGGCACCGGCCGTCTCACTAACCGGTCTCTCTCCCCCTCAGAGCTGCTCGTCTGCGGCGAAAGCCCCAGTCCAGGTCATCGTGCTCCGCGCCCTCGCCTTCCTGGCCTGTACCTTCCTGCTGACCCTCGCGCTCTATGGCACCAGCAACCCCTTTGCCCCACAGGCCACCCTGCCCCCAGCCCTGCCACCTGGTGGCAACGGCTCAGCCGCACCCGACAACAGCAGCGCCCCCGGGCCAGAGGGTTGGCAGCAGCTGCTGGGCCTGCTGCCCGAGCATGCAGCCGAGAAGCTACGTGAGGCCTGGGCCTTCGGGCAGAGCCACCAGATGGGCGTCGTGGCCCTGGGCCTGCTCACCTGCCTGCTGGCCATGACTGCTGGCCGGCCCGCCTCAGGTGTGTGCGGAGCCCGGCGGGGGCTGGACTCGGGGGGAGGAGGACACCCGGAGTCGAGGCCAGGAGGCCCTGCTGGGCACGCAGCCGAGGGCAAAGCTCCGTGGTGTGGCTGGAACGAGACACAGTCCGTCTTCTCCGGCCGCTGGGAGTCGGTGGGGGCAGGGTGGGGGGCAGGTGTCGAGAGGAAACGCGTGTGGCCTGCTTGAGGGCGTTGGCGGCACTTGGAGCCGGCCTGCCCCTCCCTGCCGTGTGCTCCGGCCACCTGGCGTGCTTCTGTCTCGGGCTTCTCTGGTGCTGAGGCGGGGTGATGGGCCCAACTCCATCCCTGGTTGTCTGGGGACCGAGTGGGGCCCTGGCTCCCCCCGCCCCGTGCACTTGGAGACTGTGGTGAACCGTGTCCGTGTCATCTCGGGGGCTCCGAGGGAGGGTCCGTAGCCTGGAATCCTCCCATTCAGAGTCGTGCAGCACGTGGGTGTTGGAAGTGGGAGTCCGAGGCCCCCGTTCTCCTCGTGGCCCCAGACTCTGTGCTGTGGGCAGGACCAGGGATGGACACGGGAGACTGGAAGTGGCCGGAGGGAGCGGGCTCTTCCCCTGCCCGTCCTGGGCCCTCAGCGCCGCCCTCCTCTGTCCCGCAGGCTCCGGAGGATCGACGCCTTCTCTACCTGCCTGTGGGCCCTGCTGCTGGGGCTGCACCTGACGGAGCAGTACCTGCAGGCCGCCTCGCCCGGCTGGCTGGACACACTCAAGTTCAGCACCACGTCCCTGTGCTGCCTGGTGGGCTTCACGGCAGCCGTGGCCACAAGGAAGGCGACAGGCCCGCGGAGGTTCCGGCCCCGAAGGTCAGAGAAGCAGCAGTGACTGCGGGGGGAGGACGGACAGACGGACAGGCCCGGAGCAGGGCCCCTCTGACTTGCGTCTTACCTGCCTCACTCCTGCCCTTGCCCACCCTAGAGCCCCTGTCCTTTCCGGCACCATCAAGCTACCCTCCCAAGTGCCCTCTAGCTGCCCACCACTGCCGCTGTCTTTCTGGCCAAAGACACCCCCCCCCAACACCGCCCCGAGACTGGATCCTTGGGGCGCACCCACACAGCCTGCCTCTGACCCAGGGCCTCTGGCTGGCAGCTCCAGGAGCCCTGGCCACACTCTTTCCTGCTTTTCACACCAGGGGTGAGGGGCAGGTCCCTGCTGTCTGCTGCTCCCTTCACTTTGCTCTATCCCCGAGCCCCTGGCTCGGACTGGTGACGGTGGCTGGGGGCAGGGCCTTTGCCGCATGGCCTCCTTGGGCTGCTTGGCATGGACAGGTGCTGCTGAGCACGGGCCAGAGCAGAGCCCCCCTACCTGGTTTCCACGTCACTTCCCTGGTCTATCCTTTTGGTCGTGACTGTGGTCCAGCCAGCCCTCTCGGAGCCGGGGAACCAAGAGGACACAGGGCTGCGCCCCCGGGTATACGGTTCAGTTCCGGCTCTAAGACCTTCCTGAGACACATGGTCCCTTGGCCTCCTTCCCCAGGAACGGAGAACACTGTTCTTGGGTCCCGACTGGGCCTGACCTTGAGTGTGTGGGGTGAGGCTCTTGAGGGGGACGTAGAGAATCCTGCGGCTCCTGGGGTCAGTGACTATCTTCTCAGAAGCCAGGCTGCTGGGGGCGTTTGCCCGGTTGGGGGGGATCTGAGCAGTTTCTTTGCAGTCTTCTGCTTTTCGGGCAGTGCTCCTTCTGAGATGCAGCTGGCTTTGCCCTTAAAGGCCAGGGCCCAATCCCGGTGGTGGAGCCCTGTGCACACACACCCCCCCCGCCCCCGCCGCAGGGGCTGGGGTACAGGCCTCCCGAGCAGAGGCTGCCCCACCTGGCTGGCAGCAGAGGCCTGAGTCCTCTTGGCCTGCTCCCCTGCCCCCTGCCTGCAGTGTCCCACTTCCTCCACTGGCCCCTGTAGGATGCCTGGGGAAGGTTGTCACTCCCTGCGGATAGCACAGGGCAGGGGCCCAAGACTGGCACACAGGACACTGGGTCGTTTGTCACCTTGTCCCTCTCTGTCCTGTCACTAATCCTCCTGGCACCACACCTGGAGGCTGCTGAGGCTCCTGCTTCCCGGTTCCCTGTGGGGCAGGTGGGAACACAGGGACAAAGCCACTGCTCCCGGGGAAGCACGCCTGCTAGTCACTGGCTGCTTCCAGCCAGGCCCTGGGCTCTTCCAAGCGTCAGTTTACCATCTGAGACAAGAGGTGGGCCTTTCTCCAGGGCCCCTGAGTGCTGATCTTGGTGTGGACACACTGTGGGCACGGAAATGCCACCCACATACAGAGGAGGTCGTTAGCCTAGGGTGCTATCTCTGAGCGCCACCCCAGCAGGCGGGCAGGCCCAGGGCCGCCCCCGTCCAGCACTCTGCACTCTGATGACTCCCTCCAGGGCCGGTGTGGTCCACCTCCCATCACTGAGTATCAGTCCCCCTCCAGATAGGCGCCAGAGGGTGCCAGCCGCTCCCCGTTACTTATTGGAGCTGGGGGAAGGCAAAGCAGAGGACATGCCCGTGAGGGTCACGCTCAGCAAGGGGCCACCTACTAACTGAGCCTGAGAGACAAGTGCCAGGCCCTTCATGAAGTCTGGGCCCCGCCATCATGGTCCTTATATGCTCACGGGGTCCTAAGAAGCCACCCCACCCCACGCACATGCATGTGCAGCAGCCAGGGCACCGCCCTGCACCCGGGGTGGGAGGGGGTGGTCTGGAGCTGCCTCCTAGCTGTGTGGCCCGTTGGAAGCCCCCGCCTGGCTGGGCTTGGCTTGTTCTCTGCAGAGAGGGAGGTGTAAGGTGACCGTCCAGGAAGGAGGAACTGGAAGCGAGCCCTTCAGGCCTGGCTTGGCTGTCGTCGGGGGAGCGGGGAATGGCCCACTGCCCATCCCTTCATTCCCAGTCAGCCTGCCGGGGAGGGAGAGGCAGCGGCAAGTGCCAGACCAAGAGCCGTGGTCTGTTGGCTGTGTGTGCCCTCGTGTACGGAAGCGCCCGTCCTCAAGGAAGCTAACGGCGTGATGCTAATGACGGCTTTTCTTGGCGTTGAGTAGAAGCAGGACATCTGTGTGTATGTGTGTATTTAAGTTAAATTATTTATAATAGCCACAACCAGCTCCCGTGCTGGCCAGGAGCCCCCGCTGAGCAGATGTCTTTCCTGCCCTCTAGCGGGGAGGGAAAGTCACCCTCATGAGATGGGCGTCCTCGGAGTGCGGCGTCCTGGGCTTTTTAGAGTTCTGTGTGACTTTTTTTAAAATTACCTGTCTGTCCTTTGAAGTGTGTTGCTTGGAGTGTATTCTACGCCTTCTGATGTTTGCTGGCAACAGCTGAGGGAGTGCAGGCAGCACTGGGATCGGGGCTTATTAACTGGAAATGCGTCGCCCTAACCTGGGACCTCTGTCCCCTCTGCTGGGGACCTGCGTTTGGGGTTACAGTCTCCAAGATGTACGGGTGGGGGCACTTGGCTGTCTTCTCGCTCCAAGTCTGGGGTCCCCACCATGGGCGGAGCAGCTGCCTCGACAACACCCGCCTGGGGAGGAGCCCATGTCCCTTCTGTCCGTGACTGTTGCCACGTGTCTCGCCCTCTCTGGTTGTGTGGTGACCTGTGGAGGACTGGCCAGTGACTCTGTCTTTGCTGTAACCGTAACTCCGGCCGTAGATGTTGTGTGTTTCATGCTGTATTCTCAATAAATGCCTCCGGGGCTCCGCTCCCACCGGCAGGCGTCAGGCACCATGTCTTGTTTGTTCTTTCACGTTCCTTCAGAGGCTTCTGGGCCGGGGCAGGGGACTTGAGGGCACAGGCGTGCCCACGGGAGTCAGGTTTGGGTGCTGGCGATGCAGGCCCCAGCGGCTCAGGGCTCAGCTGTCATCGTGTCCTGCTGGGTCCTCTTTTCCCCTGTCTCAATAAACTGCTGCTTAAAATGTAGTCCTTTCTCTCCTTCCGTTCCCGTCTCGGACTGGGATTGGGTCAAAAGAGACCGGGTGGCCCCCTTAGCGTCAGATGGGACATGCTGCCCGCCCCGTCCCAGAACCCGTTGATGCAGTGGACGTGCAGACTTGGATTCAGGGCTCAGTGCCTCTCTGAGATGGGGTTTGAGGGTGCGGGCTGGTTTGTGGGGGCTGCTTGCCAAAGGAGGCGTCGATACCTTTGCGCTCGCTGGAGCCTGGCAGAGGTTTCCAGGGACCGTCTGCTGCAGAGCCATGAGAGGAGCACCCTTGGCACTTTATGAGGCTCTGCTAGGTGACTGATGTCACTGCGTGTCACAGCAGGAGGGGTCAGAGCAGAGAACTGGCTCCTCAGTGCCAGTGTTCTCGGAATCAGAGATTGGGAAGAGCTCCCGTGCCGGACGGCTGAGAGACTCGAGTTCTAAGCCCCAGGTGTGAGCAGGATCTGGGGAAGCGGGTAAGAGCTGGAAGGACCCTGGAAGCTTCTCCTGGGCACAGCTGACCACCTCTGAACCCTGCAGCCTGATGTGGAGCCGCTCCCCTCACTTGCCGGGTGGGGGAAAGTGGGGGTAGTGGGCTCTGCGGTGGGGGCGGGCACAGGAGGCCCGGCACCGAGTGCTGCTGCCCTCTGCTGGACAGGCCCGCCCTGCCAGCCTACCAGGTCCCGGAGGAGGCGCAGGCCCCCCGCAGGGGACAGAACTTCACACGCGATCAGAGCAAACTGGCCAAAGGTCCCAGTGTGCCTTCCCTGCCCCTGCAGTGAGGCGGTGGCCCCCTGCCTCTGGCTCTTCCCCCACAGTGGTGGCATTGTCCTGCCACGTGGTATCACTGTTCTGCGGTGACAACAAAATTTATCTGTGTAGAGCCAGAACCTTCCACAGGTGTCTGGGGGTGGGGGCAAGGAGGTGGGGGTCTGATGGGCTTGGGCGGAACAAGTCAGTGTGTGGCGTGCGGGCGCATCCTGCGGGGAACTGGCCAGACACTTCTGGCGACGGGCTTGATGATTTCCTGCCACAATTTCCCCACGTCCCCCAGACCCAGGGGCCCTGCCTTTGCTTCTGATGTCCAGGTAGCCTCCTGGTGTTTTGGAATGCACCAAAAGATCCCATGATTCTCTTAGGGGGCAAGGGCGGACCCCACGCTTGCCGCATGGAACTTGTTGAAAGCAAGGGCTGGGAGTGAAAAACAGGGACATCAGCAGAGGGTGGCTCTGCTAGCGGTGCCCCGAGCATTTGGTCACGAGGGGCACAGGGTGGGTCCCTTAGCCGGCCCCCCGGCTCTGCTGCAGGGCCTGAGCCGGCCTGCCTATCCATCGGCACCTTGTCCATGGCCCCAATTGTCCCTTGGGACTGAGGTAAGGCTGGACCTCCCCCAGCTCCGTCCGAACGGCGGACTAATGTATTAACTGCCTCTGACCCTCCCCTCCTTCTGTAATCGGTTGCCTTAATCAGAAGCATGGTTGACAATCTGGCTTGGGGCCACCGAGTCCTCTTGTGTGATTTGTCCCATTCTCGAGTTAAAGAGACACTGTCACCTTACGTCTTTTGGGCAGCCTTGCGATCGTTTACTGGTCTTGTCTAAGGTGGAGTTAGGCTTGCTTCTCCAAGAGCCACTTCCTGGGGGTCCCCAAGCCTGATTGCCTCCCTCTCCACTCTGCAAGCGGCTTGAGACGAGTGAACGAGACCAGAGAGCAGCAGTGGGATGCCCGGAGCCGGGTCCTGGGGAGCAGGGGGCTCCCCGAGCTCAGCCGCCCCGTCAGGAGGCTCTGGGCATGGAGTGCCAAGTGGCCGCGGGGAGCCCAAGGCCTTTGGCCTTCACCGGGTGCCTGGCGCGGGCACGGGCATTTTCGCTTCAAGGCGAAGGGTTGGCGTGAGGTTGGCAAGGGCGACAGTGTCCCTTTAATCCCGAGACCAGTAGTGGAACTAGTGTGCTGTGAAGCTGAGGGGGCCCGGAGGGGGCATGCCGGGAGGGCTGGGTCACGCTGGCGCCTCCAGCCACCCGCTCCTAATGGCGTGAATGCGGTCGGGCTGCTTTTCCGCTTCAACTAACGCACGCCTCCCTGGGACCCCGACTCCGGCCCCACCTGGCACCAGGGGAGAGGGGCCGGGACCTGGGCGGAGGCCGCCTCAAGAGCCCCCCCGGCGCTGACCCTCCTCTTCTCTCCCGCGTCCGACGGGCTTTTGCAGGTGTGCCCCACGCGTCGCGGCCGGCCTCGGCCCCACGAGCCCCGGCCTGGCGGTGCCCTGCCCGGGCCCGGGCCCCTCGCCGTCTCTGCTCATCCCCACCCCGCCCGGCTTCCTGCCGCTCGCCAGCCCGCGGCTGTTCCGGTCTCCGCGCCGGGCCTCGCCCTCCTCGCTGCCGGGCCGTCTCAGCCGGGCCCTCTCGCTGGGAACCATACCCTCCCTGACGCGGGCAGGTAAGGGGTGCGGCGCGGGCGCGGGGCGGGCGGGCGGCTGCCGGAGCTCCTGCCGGCGGGGCGGGCGGGACGGGGCTCGGATCCTGGTGCCGTGTCTGCTCAGCAGCTGCCTTCCTGCTCTGAGCCTGTTTCCCTCCAAGAAAACGAGGCTCGTAGCAGAACCTGCCTGTGGGTGTTAGGGTCAAACAAGGTGACACTTTCAAAGCACCTTCTCGAAGGGCAGCGGGCGCTCGGTAGATGTCCACACGTTGGCCGTGGCCTTTCACCGCTGTTCTTACTGTCCTCAGGACTGCCACGTTTTGCCATTCTAGCTTGGGGGCTGGAACATTTGCCCGGGTTTATTGAGTGCTTGCAGCCTGCAGGCCCCGGCACGACCAGCACCTGGTCCCTGTCCCAGGACACCTCTCATCCTTCACCTTTTGCAGCAGAATCTTCCTGGGAAGTCAGTGATAAACTAAATCTGGTGTTTTCTCCTCGGACCCTCGCGGGAGCACCTCTGTGAGGGTCCTCGGCGCTCTGGGAAGCCCCCGGGCGGCCTGGGCTTGCCGCCTCCTCGGGCTGCATCCTGGGGGCTGGCTTCCTGGGTGGCGGGTTTGGAAGTGGGAAGCCACGAGCCAGGATCCCAGCCTCCAAGAATGTGGGCACTCTCTTGGTTAATCCGGGTTTGGTAATCTGCAACTGGTGTCTCGTTTAAGCCCCACAGCAGCTTTGCTGGGCTGGGGGCTCTGGCTCCAGTCGGGGTCCCCTCTGAGATTTGGTTCCCCGCCCCCCGCCGACCGTGACTTGCCCAGGGTCCCACTGCAGCTCAGAGCCGGGCTTTGTGCCCTGTTGTCTGGCTCCTGAGCTCAGGCATCCTCCTGGATAGAGGGTGCGTCACACCACAGGAGGGACAGGGCACACCGTGGGTAGGGTTCACGGCCTTTCGGGTAGGGCCGAAGGTGTGATTGTCCGAGTACAGATGCCTGGACTCCAGATGGTTCTGTGTAACCAGAAGTCAGCGGGCTTATTGGATGAGCCACCCTCCTCCGCTCATTCAGCAGAGCTCCTGATCCCCTGCTTGTGTCCCTGGGGGTGGTCCCCGGTCCCTGGAATTCCCTGAACGTGGGAACCTGGGAAGCCCAGCAGCTGGGCCCTTCCCCTAGAATGTTCTGTGGAGCTGTTCATCAGGCCTTCTGGGTAGGGGTGAGGGTAGGGCTGGTGGAGGCCAAGGTGGGGACAGGGACACAAGCTCCCAGGCCTCTGTAGGACCAGTTCAGTTCGGGTCCTGCCAGGCCCTTCTGATGGCCGTCTTGGGGACAGAGGTGCAGACTGTGGGGGAAGGCTGCCTCTTGTTTTGCTCTTTAAAATATGAAATGAGGGGCGCCTGGGTGGCTCAGTGGGTTAAGCCGCTGCCTTCGGCTCAGGTCATGATCTCAGGGTCCTGGGATCGAGTCCCGCATCGGGCTCTCTGCTCAGCAGGGAGCCTGCTTCCTCCTCTCTCTCTCTCTGCCTGCCTCTCTGTCTACCTGTGATCTCTCTCTGTCAAATAAATAAATTTTAAAAAAATCTTTAAAAAATAAAATAAATAAAATAAAATATGAAATGAGCGGGGCACTTGGCTGGCACAGTTAGTAGAGCATGGAACTCTTTATCTCAAGTGCCTGAAGAGAAATGACCAGTTAATGTCCCGCAGGGTGAAAGGCAGGGACTTAATCTCCGAGGGGCCCCTTACTGCTCCTCTTGTTCCCTGTAGGGCAGACGCAGGGTTGAAAAACAGCCCCAAGCCCCCCTCCCTACCCCTGGAGAAAAGCCCACCAGCTGCCAGTCTGTTGGAGGCAACTTGGGGGTGCTCAGGCTTCCCCATCTCTAGCCAGGCTAGTGCTGGAACCTGTTCTATGGATGCTCTATGAGCTCACAAGACCCCCAGGCGCCATGGGGGTCTTGTGAGCCCCTGATGTGGGCAGCTGAAGTGCCAGGAGTCGTCAGTTGGGAGCAGCCAAGTGGGTCGCCAGCTCCTGACCCTGGGAGGGCCTCGAATCAGAGGCCGTACCTCAGTCCTGAGGTGGGCGTGACATCAGGGAAGCTCCTAGAGCAGGGTCCTCAGCAGACGGGGCTGCTGCTGTTATTATGGGATGGGAGTACGCGGAACGGTGATGACCAGCGGCTTCGCTCCTCCAAGGTAGTCAAAGGCCATTTTGCTTATATCCCAAGTTCATACTCGGATGCTTTTCCTTTTCCCCTGAGCAGAGACGTCCATCTGTTCTCTGTGACCCCTGAAGAGAACTTGGGGTGGGAGTGGGCAGACTGCTGAGGGCACCAGGAGCCTGGCACCTCCCAGCCCGGAGCAGCCCATACTACTGGGACAAGACTCCGAGACTGTGCAGGACTCTCCGTGCTCGCCGGCCCCGGGGGCGAGCCGGGGGGCTTCCATTTCAAGCGCCTGGGGAGCTGTGGGTGGCATCCCAGAGCCAGGGCAGGCCGTGGGGGCGGGATTTCCCACCCATCACGGAGGACCCACAGTCTCCCTGTTGCCCCCGGGGCTGGAGGCAAGGACCGCAGGGCACCTCTGCAGGATGCAGGCCTGTCTCGGGCCGTCTGGTGATGGGCGGGATCCCACGGCCTCCCTGCGGGGGGCGGTGAGGATGGGTTTTTGCAGCTCCTTGCCTCCGAGAACCAGGGTCCCATTTCCTGTGTCTGTCTGGCTCTCGCTCTCGCTCGCCTCTACTCCTCCCTGCTTCCGGCCTTATCCCTGCGTCCCTACAGCTCGTGCCCAGCAAAGACACTGCTCTCCTAGCATCCATAGAACAGGTTCCAGAAAGGCCATGTGGCCACGCTTACCCAGACACGGCTTGGCCTGGGCCTGTGTCCGTGGGCCTTGTAGGGGATGGGGCAGGGGACCCTCGGGGCCCCGAGGGCGGTGGAGCAGCAGCCACTCCGGACAGCACGTGGTGGCCGCTGGATCTTCGCACACTCAGCTCTCAGCCGAGCGCTGGGGACAGGATATGTGAGGTGGGGTCTCCGCCCTTGGGGGGTGCTTAACTGAGGAAAAGCAGCGTGTTCGGTGCTCCCTGCACTGTGCCTGCCGGCCCGGTGCAGCCCAGGCCGGCGGGCACAGGTTAGCAGGGGGCGGGGACCCCAGAAGGCTGAAGGAGTGGCTCTGGGGGAAGGGGGCCAGGGTGACTTTCCCCACGAACTGAGAGTGGGCGAAGCGGATCTCGGACAGTAGTTCATGGAGTCGCTTGAGAGCCCGTGTTTTTGTGAAAGCCTGACGTGAGTGACAAAGGTTAAATGTCAGCAGATCAGGGACTGGAGAGTGGAGGGGGTGGGCAGCTGTCGTTTCCACGGGCCCGACACGTATCACCCTTCCCTTTCCCTCCAGACTCGGGGTATCTGTTCAGCGGGAGCCGCCCCCCATCTCAGGTGTCTCGATCTGGAGAGGTTCCTGTTCCAGGTAAGGAGGACGGGGAAGCTGCTTTCGATGGGGGGGCGGGGGGGGGGTCAGTGTGGGCGGGAGTTTCCGGACATCCCGTGGATAGAACAGCAGCGTGGCAAGCGTGAGCTGTAGGGTCCGAAGGGGGGCGGTGTTCAAGTCTCAGCTCTGTGCCTCCAGCAAGTGCAGCCCTGGGCAAGTGACTCATATCCTGTGCCTCACTTTTCTCTTCTGTCAAATGGGCGCAACGGTTTCCAGGATTCGATAGAATGCTGTCGCCCTTATCGGTGATGACTCCTGGAGGCGCGCACTCAGGACCCCGCCAGGAGCAGGGCTGGGGCTCCCCAACCTTAGTTAAGTCAGGAGTGCCCTCAGGGCAGCCGGGATGTGGCGAAGGGTCTGTGATCCTCTGGTCGCCCTCAGCCCCCGGCAGGCTTCCCTCTGTCCCCTGTCCTGGTGCAACCTTGCCTTTCTTCCCGGGTTACTAGAGGAGAAGCCCCAGGACCAAGGAACAGCAGCCACAGCAAGGGTACCTGTGACAGTGGGTAACGCTCACGCCTTGTAACCAGTCTTACCAGAGGTCATCGTCTCTGTCCTCCTGCCCTCCAGATTACTTCTCTCTGCTGTCGGGATGCTATCCCTCCTCCCCGCTCCCCTCCCCAGCGCCTTCCGTGGCTGGCTCCGTGGCCTCCAGCTCTGGCTCTCTGCGCCACCGCAGGCCCCTCATCAGCCCGGCCCGGCTCAACCTGCAGGGGCAGAAGCTGCTGCTGTTCCCATCACCCCCAGGGGAGGCCCCCAGCACGCCCAGCAGCTCCGACGAGCACTCACCCCGCAACGGCAGCCTCTTCCCCCTCGAGCCGCCCCAGGTCCCGCAGAGATCGCCGGCGCAGGACACGAAGCTCAACATGGGTACGACCCTCTGACTGCCCTCCTGGCCAGGCTGTGACAGGGCCGCTGGTCACATGCAGGTGTGGGACGACCCAGCAGGAGGTCACACACAGCCCGTCCTTGCCCTTTCCTGGGCATGTGAGGCAACTCTCCTGAGCTCCAGACACTCCCGGCTGGGCTTCTGGTGCCCTTGAACTGTCATAGATATTGCCCTCTGTGGGCTGATTTTATTTTCTTCTTTTGCAATTGACCTTGAGGGGCCTTTGTTTTTTGGGATAGATCAAAAAGGCATCGTGCCTTGCTAGCCTGTGCCTGTCTGGTCGTAGATATTTTTGTTTTGCTCAGATGGTGGTGTTCTGAAAAGCATTTTGAAATTTTTTATATCAGGCCTTAACCTTTACAATGTAGAACTTTCCCCTGAATGTGTGGATTTGCTGTGCTTCTTACAGCGTCAGAAGATTTGGCCACAGTGGGCCTGGATACTGGCCAGACAGGTGGAAGGACAGGCTGACGTCCCACGTCCCAGCCTTGGCCACCCCCCTGCCCCACCTCCTGAAGCCTCGCTGTGGCCATCATCTGCCAGAGCCTGCTGGGCACAGAGTTTGCTGCTCCTGGTCCAAAACCAGCTCCCCTCGTGGCAGCTACGCAGCCGGGTTATGAACGAGGACCTGGCCTCCCATTGCCCAGGGTTAGGGCAAGTGGGCAGGGCCACGTCCAAGGACGGTCCTGGGATTGGAGGTGGAGCCACCCCACGTCTGTCCCTGGGGGTGAGCTGTGAGCACCCGCTGAGACACCCCTTTTCTCTGCAGACATGAGGTCGGGGCCAGAAAGAGGCAGTGCCTGCAGCAGCCGGTCCATCAAGAAAGAGGACGACTCGTCCCAGTCGTCCGCCTGTGTAGTGGACACCACCACCCAAGGGTGCACAGAGGGGGCCGCCACCTGGAGAGGTCTGTGCTCCGACCTGGGGGAGGAGGGCAGGGTGGCTCGGGGGGGCTGCGGGTCTGCAGCCCCCGCCTCTCCTGGTCTGTCAGAGACCCTGAGAGAGAAAGCTTTCCAGGGCCCTCAAGGGCCAGAAGTCCGTAAGATAAGCCCCCCAGCACCTCCGAGTCCAGCCCCACGGGGCAGGCAGACAACACGCCCCGGCTCCGATCAAGGTCTGGATCCGCCCCTGGCCACAGGGAGCTCTCAGATCTGACGGAAGGAACACAGCACCCTTGAGAACATAGTGCCTCGGCTGTGCCAGCTGCGTCTCGAGCACCCCGGTGCCTCAGGGGGGCTCCTGTCGCCAGCGCAGACACAGAGCGCTCCGGCCCTCGCACAGGGTCCCCGGGAGGACACCGACCTGGAGTGCCTGGCCCGGTGCAGAGCTGCGGGGTTCCCGTCCAGCTGTCCTGCGTGCGGGCCGCGGGGCGGGAAGTGAGATGAGCTCCTGGCTCTGTGAAGCCCCGGGCGCGCGGTGGGCCTGCAGGAGTCAGCCCAGGGGCATCGGGGGGCCACGTGTGTGGGGAAGACGGACAGGTGTGCACAGGTGGTTCTGAGCTGACCAGAAATAGGTGCTGCCTCCCACATCTGGCTGGTCTGGGATGTGACTCAGCAGCCTCAAGATTCCAAGCACAGACTTGGGGAGGGAACCCCAGCCCGGAGTCTGGGTGGGGGACTTCTCACTCTGCTAGAGCCCCTGTTCCTGCCTGTGCAGTGGCGGTTGCCCCCCAACCCCCTCCCCGGGGTGCAAGTGCAGGACCCTCTAGTGTCCGTCGGGTAGCGCGGGCTCAGGAAAGAAGGCGCCTCATTGACCAAGTGACCCCAGGGGCAGGGGTCTTCCTGGGCGGGGAGGCCCCTGGGGGCTGGGTCGGTGGTGCCCTGCACCGCAACCCCACCACCCACCGGTCCCTCTTCTGACTGTGTCTCTTCCCTCTCTCTCTCCAAGGTCGTTTCGGGCCCTCCCTGGTCCGGGGCCTCCTGGCTGTGAGCTTGGCCGCCAACGTGCTCTTCACCTCGGCCTACCTGTACCAGGGCCTGCGCTGAGCTGCGGCCCGCAGCCTCCAGGTCCCTGAGGGGCTCAGGGGTGCCCCGGAGCGTGCTGCTCCCACCGCTGCCGGCCTCGGAGCCCTCCCTGGGGCGCTGCCTCTGTCGTCCTCTCCAGGGCCTGTGACCCCCCGGGCCCGTCCTGTCCTCGGGATCCCCTCCTCACCTAACAGACCGCGGGGCTGAGCGTGGGCGGGGCTGAGCGTGGGCTGTGAGATCACTCTCCTTCCTGCCCGCCTCCTCCGCCGACGTCACTTGTGTTTGGTGCTGACCCTGATCCCGAAGCCAGGGATCCCCAAGGGGCTGCGGGACCCTGGGGTCCCCTCCCGCACTGCCCAGCCCGCCTGGCAGGAGGGCCACTACTACTGTAACTGCCCAGGAGCCGGCTACCCTGCGCTGCGGGCCAGGACCACCTCTCTGTACTGTACTCTGGTCCCACGCAGCCACCTCAGGTTCCCTGGGGGAGGAGCAAGGGACGGTCCCTGTGTCACTCAACCTCAGTCCTGCCTGGGGAAGAACAGAGCCCTTGGGCAGGCCCCCTTGAGGACGGGCCTCCCCTGCCCCCTTCTCGCCCTGTCCTATCAGTTCAAAGTCTGGCCTGGCCTCTGGCTCTCCTGGCTGGGGAGGTGGGGGCCTGGGGTCCCCAGCCCAGGGCCCCTCAAGTTCTAGTGTAAGCACTTCTCCCCGCCCCCCTGCCAGCCTCCCTGCTGCCCTCCTGTGCCCCCATTTTGTTACCTCCAGTGACCTGCCCAGGCCTGCACTTCTGGGGCCCTCCTCCGTGCATGGGGCTCCCACAGGGGCCTCGCTGGAGCCCTCCACCTGCATTGCCGTGCAGGACAGGCCCGGGGCAGCCTGCAGGTCTCCAAGGAGACGGAACCCCACACCCTGCCCTGCCACCAACCTGGCCCTTTTTGGCCCCCCAGGACCCTCCTTCCTTCCTCTCTTTCGTTGTGCCGTCACCGTGGGCTCAGTGTGACCTCGGTCTCCGGGCCACCTCGGCTGGCTTTCTCTCCCACCCCACTCCCCAGGCCCCGCCACTGCCCTGCCTACTGCTCCCACGGATTTGCCCCCGCGACCCTCCGCCTCTGTGCCAGGGGTCCCTTCCTGCCCCTGAGCGGAGGAGGGAAGGCCCTTGGTCTGGCACAGGGACCGCCCCCCCCCCAGTGCTGTGAGGACTGAGTGTGCGTGTGCATGTGGCCCTCAGATTTCCCCCACCCCGTCCCCACTGCCCTGGGCCTCAGACACGGGCAGGCAAGCAAGCGTGGACCGCGTGTGTGTCTTGCACGTGCCTGTGCCCCTCGGAAAGGGCCTGGCGGCCTCGGTGAATTCTGAGACTTGCCCGTGGGGGAGGTGGAGGGGAACATTCTCGAGGACAGGAGGAAGGGTCTTTATCATTCAGGGATAAAGTTTAATTTTATTTTTCTACACATTTTTGCCAGGTAAGGCATTCTGCTGCTCAGCGGGATGCCCCCAGTTCTCCCTGCCAGGGAGGTTTCGTTTTTTTAAGCCTTGGGTGCTTTTTTAGTAATTTTTTTTACCATGTGGGGAAGGAGTTGCTCTGACCTCCCCCTCTCTCCTCTTCCCTCCGCTCCTGTCCTGAGAGCTGTTTCCTGCCCTGCCTCCCCGCCAGCACACGGGGCGTGGGGGGCCGGGGGGCCGCACCGGGACCCCGAGTCCGACTGCCAGGGCTGATCCCAACACACAGGTGGTGCTGTTTGGCCCCTGTTTGTGGAGCGGGCGCGTGTGTCAAGTTTTTTAATTTTATTTTTGCCTAACAAAGCCAAACTCCACTCCCGAGTACCCTTCCTCTGGCTCTGAGGAAGCCCCCAACACAGAGCGCCCGCCCCCTCCTCTCGGCCCCTCCTGCCCGAGACCCGAGGTCCCAGCACCCCGCAGGGCAGGGAAGAGTCAGGGTGGGGAAGGGGGCTTGCTTGTGTTTCTTTCAGGCAAAAAACACAACCTTATTTTTCTTTATAAAAGCAAAAAAGGAAACCAAAAAAGATACCAACCTTTGAACTATATACCTCAGTCCTGGTCTTCTGCTCACTCCGGAGGCTTGGGCCTGGCGGGGAGGGGTCCCGGCTGCCGGCCGAAGGGATTTCACCCATTTCTTCAACACAGCGTTGAGAATGGGGTCTTGGGGCTTATGGTGGCGGTGGCAAGTACAGCGTGACCCGTCCCCTGGAGGTGAAGGGATTGGAACCAGGAGATCGGCAGCCTGAGGAGGGCCTGGGCGGGCGGGGCAGACAGGAGCTGGCTGAGCCCAGAACCAAGGAGGGTGTCCCTGGGGACAGCGTGAGCCAGGGCTCAGGCAGAAAGCCTGTCCCAACCAGCAGTCCCCAACCTGACCCCAGAGCTGCAGGGGTGACAAACCTTGTTTTCTCCTGAGCCGCCTCCCAGTGGCCCGCTGACCCTCCTGGCAGCGAGGCTCAGCGCTGATACCCCCCACCCCTGGGTGCACAGCCGGACACTGCCCAGCCTGGGCAAGGAGTCCCGGCTTCAGGGTGTATCTGGAAAAAGCACTCAAAGGTGCCGCTCTGGCCCCTCGCTGAGCCAGAACCCCAGGGGCAGGGAGCCAGGCGTGCCCCTGATCAGTGTCCCCCAGACAAGCTTTGTGCTTGGGCTGCCTGGTGACTGCGGGGTCTGCATTTCTGTGGGCTCAGTTGAACTCTGAAGGTGCAGGCCCAGTGGGGGCATTAAAGCCCATCACAGTGCAGAGGGGCGGCCCGGCAAATGGGAGCGGCCGAAGGGGGGGGGGCTGTGCATGGCTCCCAGGGGTGCTCAGCAGGGGGCTGGGCTGGGCCAAGGACCTAGCTGATCTGGCCCTTCTGAGAGGTGATCAGAAGCAAGACCCTCCTGTTAGGACACAAAGTGATTTGTACGGTAGCATCTCTGAGGACAGTCCACTACCAGGAGTGGAGGAACCTGGGGAAGGCTCGGGGGGGGGGGACCGCCAGCTTGGCTGCAGGGACTGACATGGGATTGGACGCGCTTGCTGGCTTCAAGTTTTGTGTGGCCCCCATTCGCCAGGTGGCAGAGCTCCAGGATTTCCGCAGCACGTTCTTGACTTTATCCATCACAGATCTGCACAACAGTTGTAATAGTGCCCCTGGCACTGCAGGGCCCGTGTGCGTGGCTGTGTCGGGCACTGCGGCTCCAGTGGTGAGCGGAGTCCTGATGGCTCTGTCCCGCGGAGTCCCACCTAGAGCAGGAGGCTGGCCGAGGTCCACGTCCAGTCCACGCACGAGCAGCCGAGGGCTGCGAGGTCACAGGACACCGCGTCTCCAGTGCCAACAGTCAGGAGGCTGGAGGGGAAGTTCAAGGACGATAAGATCACTGCGTGATGGGGGCGGCCAGTGCTTCTGGAAAGGCCCCCGGGGCCAGCTTTCAAAGAATTGAGAGCGCGGCAAGAGACCGCGGAGGAAGGAGAGCAGGAGGTCCCCCGCGACGGGCGCGTTGGGATTTCCAGTTTCATCCCAAGAACAAAGGAACCATGCCGAATTCAAGCGAGGGAGAGATGGGAGCAAATGTGCATTTTTAAAAGGTCGCTCGGGCACAAGAATGAAAGGAGGGGCCGGCAGGGGCGGCCGCCTGGCCGGGGAGAGCCGGTGCAGTGAGAACAGGGGGCGGGAGGACCCTGGCCATTCCCGGGACGAGCCACAGGACTCGGCCATGGGAGGTGGGGGCGGGGCGGTGTCCAGGCGGGCCTCGGGGCTTGCAGCACACGCAGGTGGCTGGGTGGAAGGGCCCCTCCTAACTAGGGAAACGAGGAGGGGGCCGGCAGAGCACGGGTCCTGTGAAACTCAGCTGTGCGCGTTTGTGTAGGATGCTTTGGAGCCGGCGGGTGGCCCCGGGCCCCTGGACACCCTGCCCGGAGCCCTCCTCCCCTCACTGCAGCTGCAGGCACCACTCAAAGGCCTCCTGCTTTGAGAGGTCTCCTCTGTCTGGACCCCCCGTGACTCTGTCCCTCAGCGTCCTGGTGCTTCCCTTGTCCCCGTGGTGACTGCCTCCCCTTTGGAAGGTGACCTACTGGGCAGATGGCTCATAGCGGAGGCTCACGAAATACTGTGGAATGAGTGAACAAGATGTCCACGAGGCGACCAGCGTGCAGGTGTTTCCGGGTCTCAGCTCCAAGGAGAGGTGACGGGAGAGACACATGGGGACCCCCCGAAGCCAGGCGAGAGAGCCAGGTGCTAGCTCAGGGGACTGGGGCAGATGGGGGTGAGCTGGGGATGGAGACCAGGTACCCCAGAGAGGCTTGAGGGCATGCATATTCCATCTCCAAGGGGGCTTCTTCCTGTGCCCCTAGGCTTTACCACGCCGGGGGACAAGGGGACACAGGATTAAAAGAACAGTCACAAATAATGAGCTACTGTCAGAACATCAGGTAGGACAGCAAAGGCCAGGAGGCAGCCAAAGCCTCTACCCACCCCAGAAATCCATGACCCTAGAAGTGGGGGGAGGGGTGTTTGAGGTGGGGGCAGGGGTGGGGGCCATGAGGGTCAGTGGGGGTGTCTCAGGATGGAAACCCAGCTCCAGTATCCTACTGGAGGTCACCGGGGAACCAGCCTGCCTTCCTGGATCTGTTCAGGAGAAGGTGCCTGTCACCTACATTCGGAGCTGAGGCACTTGTGCTGGCTGGGGGTCGGAGAACAGGGAGTCTCTCGGGAGGAGAAAGGGGGGACAGCCATATGCGAATGTCCTGACCAGTCTGGCCACCGACCTGCTGCGACCCGAACAAAGAGAAGGACATCAGGCTGGATCTGCTGGCGAGCCGGGAGGCCCTCACAGACAGTTCGGCGGCAAAGGGATGGTCTCCCAGGGGACCAAGGTCACCACCTTGGCTGCCACCACCAGAATGGACCTCTGACCCCAGCGGAAGCACACAGACTGCGGCGGCTGTGGGTGGAGCCACTTGGCTGGGCCGCGCACAGAACCGGGGGCGAAGCCGCCGCTGACCCTTGAGGTATCTGTCCTGCTCCCTAAGGGGGAGTAAGGAGCCAATGCTGACGATGCTGAGGAGCTGCTCAAGGCCAGGTTTCCCACTTGGTGCAGGCTCTGGGGTTTGGGGAGAGCCTCCAGAGACTGAGTTGTCGCTGCCCAGAGAAAGCACATATGATATCAAAGAAAGAGTCCCCAAGGGCTAGAAGAGGCGACACCTCTATTAGATGCCTTTGGGTTGACAGAGAGCAATGCTGGTTGTGACTCCCAGGGGTTTCTCTGCTTTGCTCAGGGTTAGGGGTGCAGGGGGAAATTCACTGGGGTCTTTTTGAAAGAGTTTTCAGGTGGTGAATTTTTTTTTAACTTAAAAGTTGTTCAGGTTTTAGAGAACCAAAAAAGATCTGAGTCCAAGATCTATATGCAGAGACGTACTTTCCGTGTTTGTTGTTTTCTCTACTTAACTAATCAAATGGTTGCTTAACTTGAGTCCTGTGTGGGAATCAATAAATTAATGCCTATGACATCTCAGCCAGAATCAGGCCGCACAGGTGACAGGGGTCGCACACAGGCTTCTGGGGCCCCTCGGGGCCTTTTGCAGTAGTAATTTCTGTAAATGAATTTAACTCTTCTTTTCAATATTAGTGGAAATTTCCAGATTAATGCATCCAAATGCTACACATTAGCACAAATCCACGTGGCAGGGCTCCATGTTGCAGACCCCCACGCCCAGGACCCACTGGGTGTTCCTTCCCAGCGAGGAGCTGCAGGGTCTCCCCGAGCCCAGGGAGAACAAGAAGGCCACAGCTGAAACACTCCGCGTGCGGTTTTCAGTTTTCCGACGAAGATTGCTACAGAGCCGCTGTCACTGGTCAGGGCATTTTACGACCTTGGGTCCTCCCTACAGCTGCTGAGACGTTTGCTGAGCTAGGATTTTTGTCTAAAAATTTCATTTTCTTTTTGCCTAGACGCTGATAATTTGTCATGAACTTGCAGCTTCCAAACTCACCGTGGCCAGGCTTCCAGGCTTCTCTATTTTGACTTCATAAATAGGAAGGGGAGGGGCGCCTGGGTGGCTCAGTGGTTTAAGCCGCTGCCTTCGGCTCAGGTCATGATCTCAGGGTCCTGGGATCGGGTCCCGCATCGGGCTCTCTGCTCGACAGAGAGCCTGCTTCCCTCTCTCTCTCTCTGCCTGCCTCTCCATCTACTTGTGATTTCTCTCTGTCAAATAAATAAATAAAATCTTTAAAAAATAAATAAATAAATAAAAATAAATAAATAAATAGGAAGGGGGGGTGGATTTAATACTTCATTTTTATTTGACCTCTTAACTCAAACCTGCCAAACTACCAACTGCACTCCCTGATGACTTGTCAGAAGGGCGGATACAAATGTCCCCAAGGGACCCCTGGCACAATGGAACAATCTAGAAAAAGACCAAATTAGTAGGTTGCATCTTCTGCCTTTATACTGAGTAAACAGCAGGCTTGCGTTGGTTTTATATATTTACTTATTGACAGAAAATGCAAGTGGGTTTGGGGCAGAGGGAAAGAGAATCTCAAGCAGGCTCCAAGTTCAGTGTGGAGCCCAGTGAGGGGCTTGATCTTACAACCCTGAGATCATGGCCTGAGCTGAAATCAAGAGTCAGATGCCCAACCTACTGAGCCACCCAGGCACCCCAAGTTGCTTTTTAAAATTTATTTATTTTTCAGATTTCATTCATTTGAGAGAGAGAGAGAGCAAGCCTCCACGCACGAGCCGGGGCTGGGAAGAGGGACAAGCAGACGTCCCACTGAGCAGGGAGCCTGGCGACGCGGGGCTCGATCCCCTGAGATCATGACCCGAGCCAAAGTCAGACACTTAACCAACTGGGCCCACCCAGCGCCCCCAGTTGCTTTTAAACATATTTTTTTTTAAGATTTTTTATTTATTTATTTGGCAGAGAGAGATCACAAGTAGGCAGAGAGGCAGAGAGAGAGAGGAGGAAGCAGGCTCCCCGCCAAGCAGAGAGCCCGATGCAGGACTCGATCCCAGGACCCTGAGATCATGACCTGAGCTGAAGGCAGCGCCCCAACCCACTGAGCCACCCAGGCACCCAGCTTTTAAACATATTTTGTTAAACTGGTATTTCCCCCCACCCCAAATCACTAGGATACATGCAAATGGTATGCGGTTCCTAAATATTATCCACGTAAACACAGAACCTTGTTATGGAATTTCTCTAATAGTGTTACGGGTTGATTCATTTCGACAGGACCACGGCAACAATATGAGATTCGAGCAATCGGCGAAAGCAGATGTGGGGTGCACGGAAACTCTGTTCTAGCTTCTCCGTAAATCTCAAACTATTCTAAACCAAAAAGGTTATTTTTTTTAAGACAGAATGTGGGGAACTGGTCATTTTGTAATATCATTGCCTAATGGGACAGTCACTTGAATATTTTTCTCAGGCACTTTCCCTGACAAATGTCTTCCGTCTTCCGCTTGGTTCCTAACTGATCGCCACTGGGTACGCGCCACCACTGCCTAATTCCCGAACATTTTCATCACCCCAAAAGGAAACCCCGTGCCCACTAGCAGTCACCATGTAGTCGTTAGAGAAATGGAAATCAAAAGTACGTGAGACCTCACCTTCCACCCCCGGGGACAGCCAGAAACGACGGACGTGGACAGCGGAAGTGTGGGCGGGGGTTTGGAGGGGACCTCATGATATGCTACGCACCGAGTTACCACGTGACCCAGCACCCCCACTCCTGGCACAGACCCCACCCATGAAATTCATAGCAGCTTTATCACAATGTCAAAAACCGAGAGCAGCTTAAATGTCCATCACTGGGTGGATGGAGATATCCGCGGAACAGAGCACTGCCTAGAAACGAGGGCCAGGCGGCTCCCGCAGCCACAGCACGGGCAGGTCTCCAAGCCACTATGTTAAGCCAAAGAAGCTAGACACAAAGGAGCATGATGGCACCATTTTTGTAAAATTCTGGAAAACGTAAACGAATTTATAGTAATTAACAACAACACAACCCCCCACCCAGAGCTGTGGCCTGAACTCAGCTCCCCACCCCAGCCAATCCCTGAGAGGGGACGACCCTCTCCTGGCCCACATCTGAGGGCGCTGCTGTCTTCACTTGCAGCCTCCTGCAACTCAGACCTGGGCCATGCCCCCCTCACCCGCCACCACCACCCCACATCCCCCCAACTCCCAATGGGCCCTGAGGCGGGACAGCCCCTCTCTCCCAGAGCTGGCTCCTCCTGGGAGGGTGACGGCGGGGCTGGCCGTCCACCCTCTCCTACTTCCCATCCTCAGCTGAAGTTTGATGAACTGAAATTGGGCCTCTGTGCCAACTGTGTTTTCTTTGTTCTCGATGAATGAATATTGGGTTTTGTAACTAGAAATAGATCTATAACAGACCGGTAGTTACCTGGGACTGGGGCAGAGGAAGGATAGATTCAAAGGGACTCAAGGAATCCAGAGGAGTGATGGGAATGGTCCCCATCCTGACAGACAGTGTTTCAAGGGTGAATACGTTTGTTAAAACTCAGCCAAGGGGCCCCTGGGAGGCTCAGTGGGTTAAGCCGCTGCCTTCGGCTCAGGTCATGATCCCAGGGTCCTGGGATCAAGCGCCGCATTGGCTCTCTGCTCAGCAGGGAGCCTGCTTCCTCCTCTCTCTCTCTCTGCCTGCCTCTCTGCCTGCTTGTGATCTCTGTCTGTCAAATAAATAAATAAAATCTTCAAAAAACAAAAACAAAATTCAGCCAACAGGACACTCCAGATGGATGCAGTTTGCACTACATGAATTATAGCCCTAAAGTTTTATTATTTTTTTTAAAGAAGAGGTTTTTTAAAACTATCATTGTCGGGGCGCCTGGGTGGCTCAGTGAGTTAAAGCCTCTGCCTTCAGCTCAGGTCATGATCCCAGGGTCCTGGGATCGAGCCCCAAATCGGGCTCTCTGCTCAGTAGGGAGCCTGCTTCCCTTCCTCTCTCTGCCTGCCTCTCTGCCTACCTGTGATCTCTGTCTGTCAAATAAATAAGTAAAATATTAAAAAAAAAAAACTATCATTGTCTCAGATGCGTGGCCCCCAACTTAATTAAAGGGACATGGTGGCAGGCAGAATAATGCACGGCCCCCGAAGATGTCTGCACCCTAATTCCTGGAGCCGCTGGACTCGTAGAGGTTGGAGGTGCTGCGCTGCTGGCCATGAAGATGCAGAAGGGTCACAAGCCAAGGCGTGTGGGCCTGTCTGAGCAGCTGGCAAGGGCCAGGAATGGATTCTCCCGTGTCCTCCAGAAGGAATGCAGCCCCAACTCCTGGACTGAGCTGAGCCCTGTGACACATCTGACCTGAGGGACTGTCACATGGGGCACGTGTGTGGTTTCAAGCCACGCACTTTGTGGCTCCTTGTTACTGCGGCTGCTGGGGTCTAACCCGGACCTTCCCAGTGTCTGTATGGACGCAGCCGTCCCTGCACTTGAGCTGGTTTTCTCTCTCACCGGCTGTGGAGGTGAGGCCCAGAGCTCCTGTGACCTGGTCAGGCCACCGGCACTGACCCCACAGCCCAGAGCCAGCCCCCTGCTGAGGGCTCCTCTGCCCCCCCCCCCACTCCCGGCACCTGCCTGACTGCGCACACCTGCTCCGTCCACGCTCTTATCCTCCGCCTGGACGTTCCTGGTGCAACGTTCCCCTGGCGCTGCCCTCTCCTTCTCCTGAGGACTGGACAGTGCCACTGGCTGGGACTCAGCTCGGACCGCAAGCCCCCAGCCCCCCACGTGGAAAGACCCTCTCCCCAGAAAGGCAGCTTGGTCATGAGAAACTGATGAAATAAAGACGGCATCTCTCCAGCAGGTGAAGCATCCGACGGCTGCTGGCAGCAAGGAGAGAGAGCTCTGCACGTGCCGACCTGGACGGACGTCGCCCCACCCCCCACGGTCTGCCTCTGGAGAAATCAGGTAGAGGTAGGTCAGCGAGGCAAACCCCAGAGCAAACCTCTGCTGTCCGCCCTTCACACCGTGGTCCTGGACAACCTGCTCTTCCTCTTGTGTCTCCGTTCCTTCAGCTGTGTAAGGGGGACAAGGACGTTTGGTCCCTAACCTGCGATCCCTACCTCATCCCAGGCCAGCCACGTGCCTGGTTCACAGCAATGTGTGTCATTCTTCATCGATAAAAAAGCAGATGCCGCTTGCAGAATGGCATGTGAGGAGGCTGGCTTTTTTTTTTTTTTTAACATTTTATTTATTTATTGGACAGACAGAGATCACAAGTAGGCAGAGAGGCAGGCAGAGAGAGAGAGAGGAGGAAGCAGGCTCCCCACCGAGCAGAGAGCCCGATGTGGTGCTCGATCCCAGGACTCTGAGACCATGACCCAAGCCGAAGGCAGAGGCTTTAACCCACTGAGCCACCCAGGCGCCCTGAGGCTGGCTTTTTGGACACAGTTAAAGACCTGAACATATTTGGGGAATGCACTGAAGAAGCAAACCAGGAAGCAGAGCTAGCCTTAGCGGCGTGAGGTCCGTGCCGCGACACAGTCCCCCACACTCAGAAGGGCCCCACGCTCCACTACTGGTCTGCTGTGCCATCTTGAAAATCTTCATTATTTTTTAATCTGGGGCCCACCTTTTCGTTTTGCATGATTACCTAGCCGGTGCCGGCAGGAAGGGACTCCCACCGGCCAGCTGCGGTGGCCATCCTCGGGAATCAGGACGGAGGCACGGGAGAGCCACAAGGATCTCCGGTAAAGTTCCGGGCAGTCTCCGTGTGTACAAGCACTCCAGCTTCGGTGATTTCTGTGTGCACATCCAGAACGTGGGAAGAGGAGTTGGGGGACAATCCAGCCGCCCCGTGGAAAGAAGGCGGGCTCGGAAAGGACGGAGCTGGGTGGGATTCCACCTCTACCACTGAGCTACGGGTCCACTCACCTTGGAAAAATTAATTGTTCTGCCAAGACTCCGTTTCCTCCTGGAAAAAGGCAGAAACAAAAACAAACATTTAGGAATCGCTTCCTGCCTCTCAGAAGCTGTTGTGAGCTGGGAAGAGTCCCTAGTGTACAGGAGCCTTGTCCGTTTCACGGGCAACAAACCAGAGCTTGTTACTTCGGGAGCAGGACTGGGGAGGGGAGGGGAAGAGCACAGGAGGACGGGCAGGTGAGACAGAAGACCCTGGGGTCGGAAGCCTCGGCTGAAATGTGCCAGGTGAGAAAGTGGGAGAATCCAGCTCAGACCAGCATCAGCCAGAGAGGCCCTGGGCAGGGGGAGGTGAGGAACCAGCCTGGGTTGTGCCAGGATCTTGGAAGCCCTCCAGGCGGCACTTGGCTAGACCATTTGTCCCTGTGCCTCTCCTCCAGCTTACCCAACTCACTCTTCTCGGCCCCAGTCCCAAAGATGGGGAGCCTGGGACACGGGCCCCTGTCGCTAGGGGACAGGTAACTGGGCTAGGTGTTCGGAACGAGCAGCTGTTCCATGGGTGAGGACAGGTGGGCAGGGGCAGCAGCTGAAGATGGAGGGGCAGGTGCAGACCCACTGGGACCAAAGCCCAACATCGGGAGACAAGCAGGCACGAGTTTGGGTCTCACTTTGGGTCCCACTGTCTGCATGATCATCAGACCCCGAGGGGCCTTCTGCAGCCCCGCAGCCCTGCAACTCCACTCCTGGGGGTGTGCCTGGGGCTCCTGGGGAGACTTTCCAACACCCTCACTTCCCGCCCTTATTCTCAGCATCTCCTCCCCCTCTCCTCTGTCAGCCAATAAGCTTGCTTCCCACTGCACAGAACAAAACCCACAAAACCCAGGCCAGAGGTGGATGGACTTGCAGGTTATAGCACCCGCCTGTGGACAAACTTCCCTGCCCCTGCCCTCCTGCCTGTGGCTGGACTGTCCACACAGCCCTCCAGGGCTGGCCCCTCCACCGGCACCCGATCACCCCGCTCCTACCCCTACCCCACCATTTCCCACCAGACGGTTCCTCCGTTATTGGAAGACACCTTTCTTTAGGGTGTATGGCATTCACTGAGCTACTCTTTCTGCTTTTAGGAGGGTTTGAAATTTTCAAAATATCCATTTGAGGGACTACTACGCTCTCTGCCTCCTCCCCTTCCTTCCCTTTCCTCCTTTACAATCCAGTCCAAAGGGCACAGGGCAGGGGGCAGGGGGTAGGGGGAAGAAAAGGACCTGCCAGCAGCTCGCCTGGGTGGCCAGGTGAGGGTGTCGGACCCCAGGCCTGGTGAGGAGGTATCAGAGCCCGAGGGAATGAGAAAAGAGAGGGAATCCTTGCCTGGGGTCAGTAACCCAGAGAGTCAGAAAGGGAACATGTGGGGTGAGGACAGCAGCTGCCTGACAGGGTGGGGTGGGGTGGGGGTGGGGTGGGATGTGGAGCCCAAGCAGGGTGACGGGGACACCTGGTCTCCTGACCCCCTACCCTGCTTTGCTCTCCGCAGTACCACCCACCTCGCAAGGTATTATAAATGTATTTGTTTCTTATCTCTAAACCATCTGCCCCGGCCCCCACCTGAATGTCCTGGACGCAGGGACGTTTGTCACAGTATCCTCGGGTCACAGGACCGTGTCTGGTGGCCTTTGACACGTGCTGAATGGGTGAGTGAAACTCAGAGCCCCGCCCCTTGATGGTGGCGCAGACCACGAGGTTTGGCGACACCTGCAGCGTGGCAGGGAGGAGGGAGAAGTGAACCGTGAGGCGGGTTTCTGCTTTGGCCACGGGGCCAAAAGGGACCACGTTCACTGAGGCAGGAAGGAAGTCAAGGACTTGGCTAGGTTGGGCGGGAAGCTGGGTTGGGGTCCCATTCGGTCGGAGGGGACTGCCAGACGCCCCGGTTGGGAGCGCACAGGGCTGCAGGGGAGGCGCTGGAGAGCTGGGAGGGAAGCCCTGTGGCGAGGGGAGACTCAGCTGCCCCAAGCCCCGGAACCGCGAGGAGTGGGCGGGCTGGCGAGAGGGGTGGGGGCCGGGCCTGCGCTTGCGCTGCCTGGCCCCAAGCCCGGCCGAAAAGCGGCTCTGGAATCATCTGCCTCTCGCGTGCAGGAACGGAGAAGGAAGAGGAAGCATCGAGAAACACACATTTGCAGCAAAATGAGCTTGCCGCCGCCGTCCAGCAAACCAGCAGCAGCCCAAGCGCAGGCACGCGAGGGTTTCCGCGCTCGCCCCCAGCCCCGGAGGAAGCTGGGCAAGAAGGAAAGGGAACTCCGTGGGCACAGATCGTCAGCTCGGCAGAGTCCCGCCCGGCACAGCTTAGCCGAACGCGCGGCCGGAGCGCGTGCGGAGCGCGGCTGAGCGCGGCTGGGACAGTGGTGGCGTTGACGCCCCGCGGCCACCAGGTGGCGCCCGTGCTTCCCTGGAGCCCAACCAGGACGCCGCGAGGTCGGCGCCCCAGGCGAGAACAGGGGCTGGCCGGCCGGGAGGCCCCGCCCCGGACTCCACCTCTGCCTCTCCGTCGGGTGCCGCCTTGCACCCGGTCCTGTCCTCCTACGGGGGTGGGGGCAGCCCTGGGCCGGTGTGTGGGTGGTGCGGGGTAGGGGGGTCGGTGTGCATCCAAAGCCGGCCTCCAGACCCAGCCTCCTACAGACTTTGCTTTAAATCCCTGTTCAGCCACTTAATACTGCCCGAACGTGAGCACGTGTCTTCACTTGCACCACCTGCAAAATGGGCGCATTATCCTGACCTCACAGGAGTGTCGTAAAGATTAAATTCGACGGTGATGGGGCGCCCCGGTGGCTCAGTGGGTTAAAACTTTGCCTTCAGCTCAGGGCATGATCTCAGGGTCCTAGAATCAAGGCGCACATCGGGCTCTCTGCTCAGTGGGGAGCCTGCTTCACTCTCTCTCTCTGCCTGCCTCTGCCTACTTGTGATCTAGCAAATAAATAAATAAAATCTTTTTTAAAAAGATTAAATTAGATGGTGATGATAATACACACGTACTGAGCCCTAAGGGTCAGCATTGTTCTAACCATGGAACAGACCATTTACATATTTACATGTAACAGATTTTTGTTTTGTTTTGTTTTGAACTAATTTATTTTAGGTAGGCTCCACACCCAGTGTGGGGCTTGAACTCACGACTCTGACTGAGATCAGGAGTCCCAGGCACCACGGACTGAGCCCACCAGGTGTGCCAAAGCTCCTCATTTTAATACTCCCTTTAATGTGGAGTGGCTGGGGACAGAGGCTGGGTGTTCTCTACAAAGGAAAGCTGCATCCCGATGGCCCTGGGGTGCAGCTCAGGCCTGAGGGGGAGCTGCTACCCAAAGTCGGCAGAAGGAGGCAGAGACGCCTCCGATGCCCAAGGCCCAGAGCCTCTCTTGTTTCCCAGCCTTCAGGCCTCAGAGGCAGCCGGTGGGGCAGAGCCCGCCCCCCACTCAGAGAGGAGCAGAGGGACCGGTGAGGCAGACCTTGCCTCCTGGCCTGTCCACACCTGACTTCTGCTGTGGTCTGACAGCCCCAGGCTTCTGGGAAAGGCACCTCTGTCGTGGCGGGTGAGTGAAGGCCACAGCATGACACACTGTGGTTTCAGCCTCAGAGACTTGGGGGGGCGGGGGGGGGGGAAGCAGTGCCTCCTCTGGGGGGTGACCAGGCTTGGTGGGCCTGGGAAAGTCCACTCGAGCGTTCTGTGGAACGTGGGAGGATGTCCAGAGGGAGCTGGAGGTAGAGGCAATGGTCAGGAAGGAGGTGGGTGAAGCTCGGGGCGAGGCCTCCGGTCAAGGCCTGGGAGAAGCAAGGGCTAGAAGGGCCATCTCCCGCCTCGAGGACTCAGAGCTGTGGAAGCCAGGGCCAGGAGAGGCTTGGGCTGGAACTCGGTGGCGGGGGGGGGGGGTCCCCAGAAGTCCCGGTCGGCCCGCTGTGGTTTGTCCTGGCGTGGGTGAGCTGGGTGAACTGGGCGCCACGTCCCGGAGCTGGGAGAGCCGGGTCCACGTGCAGGACTGGGTGGGGTGACCTTCGGAGGGTTCTCGCCCACCGCACCACCCCTCCCCTGTCTGCAGACCTGGAGCCGCCTCCCCTCCTCATGGATTCTCATTCTCATGCTGCCGCTCAGGCCCGAAACTACAGGATTGGGGCTACCACGAGTTCCAGGCCCAAAATGGAAAGAGGGCTCTGGACTCACCTGAAGATCTGAGTAGCGGAGGTTACCGGTCCCTGATTTTACCGGGGTCGATGCCCACCCCCCCATGCTGGTCAGTTGGCTGACTGACTTCCCCTCCAGGGCACGCCCACCCCCTCCCTGACAAAGGGACCAGGGCGCTTGGGCCTTCCCGCTCACACGCCGCAGGAAACCGAGTCTCAGGGGATGAGCCCTCAGAAGCCTTTTCTTACCACCAGCTTAGATGTGCTGAGATGAAGGAGCCAGAAACAGTGCTCCCCCCTGCCGTCCCCCCCCCACCCCCTGCCCACTCACAGGCCCAGAACAAAAACACGCCACAAATAGAAATCAAAGTCTGAGAAAGACTCAAGGAGCCATGACCCGGCCGTGGGAAAGGCTGTGTGGTCTTGGCCAAGTCACTTAACTTCTCTGAGTCTATTTGCTCATCTGTAAACTGGGGGGGATGGACTCACCTTGAGGAGCTGCTGTGAGCTGGTGAGCGCAGATGTAAAATGCAGATCACAGAGGCAATGCTGGGCCTGAAAACAGCCCCTGAAAATACAGCCCAAGGGACTCAACTGGACTGTCCACCTGCACTCCACTCCCCCACCGTGCCCCGACCGCTCGGGCTGGGGCTGTCCCCTCGCCACTTTCCTGTAAGGCTGCGGGTGGAAGGGGCTGCCACATTCGCTGGGGAGAGGCTGGGGAGAGCCACTGCAGGCTTTGCTCTCGGGCTCCACTTCCTGTTTTTCTCCCCAACTGAATTTTGCACCACTGCTCTTTCCTCCGAGCAGGCTGGGGGGGCTGGTGAGGTGAAGGCGGAGGCCTGCCTGGGAAGGAACCCTGGGGGTCAGAGGATCCCAGGGGGGCATTTGCCAAGCTCTGGCCCCTGTGGTCTCCAGCTCAGAACAGATGCAGCTGGGTTGGGAGGCTTGGAGGCAAGCCAGGGGGGCTGCCTGGTGGGAGGAGCAGAGGGGCCTCGTTCCCAGCCTCCTTCAGAAGCGGTGGTTTTTCCTAGACATGGGGGCGGGGCCTAGCGATGGACAGATCCAGGCTGAGGCCACATCTCCAGTGAAATGGGGGGTGGGGGGGGCTCGGAGAGGGGAGGCTGGGCTCCCTGAGGCTCCCAGGTCACTGGGTTCTGGGCTTCTGCTGGGACGAAATGAAGGTGCTGCTCCCACACTGGCAGGACCAGGACCTTTGTCCTGGCTCTCCCCTGACTGCAGACCCCGGCCCCTTCCAACGGACAAAGCGTGCCCAGCCACGACTAGGATCACTCATTCATTCATTGGTCCCACATTCCTGCACACTCACTTGTAGCACTCTGCGTGCCCCACACCGACAGAGCTCAGGGCCCGGACGCCAGCCTGGATCCACGCGGGGGTCCTGCTCCCGGGAGCCCTGAGTACTCAGGCTGTCACACTTGAGCAGATCCAGCCTGGAAGAAAGACCCTGCTAGACAACGCGGGGGCCCAGGGGGCACTATGTGTGCAGGCTGGCCGGGCACGTAAGGAGGGGAGGATAAAAGGAAGAGTTTGGGAAGGGCGCTCCAGGCCGAGGGAACAGCATGAGCAAAGGCCCAGAGTCAGAGAGCCTGCGGTGGTCTGGAGCTGCAGTGCACGGCCCACGGTGTAGCACAAGGGTGAGGTGGGGGAAGGGGTGGGAGGAACCCCAGGGGGGTTGCCCTGTTGGCTCCCTTGATTACTAGATGTCTTGAGCACGTTCTCCAGCCACAGCTGACCCCAGACCACAGCGCGGGTCATTGTTCCGCCCACTTAAGTAGCTCCAAGGGTCAGAAATCAGTCCCTGGTAACGGTGCCCGGCCAGATCAGTCAGTAGAGCGTGCAACTCTTAAATCTCGGGCTGTGAGTTCGAGCCCCACATTGGGTGTGGAGATTCCTTAAAAGTTAAAAATCTTAAAAAAAAAAAAAAAAGGAAGGACGGGGAAAAATCAGTCAATCAGGCGCTGGTAGCGGAAGCAGGAAAGGGGACTCTTAGCAAAGGTACGGGGTGTTCTCGCGGAACCTAGGGATGCAGCCAGGCTTTGGAGCCCTGGACCCAGAGCTCTCGGACGATTTCTCAGCACTGCTTGCCCGTGCCCCCTTTCCCCACCGGTATCATACCTGCCAAGGTCATGTGGCCTGAGCCCTTCACCCAGTGGGAACTAGGTCCAGGTCCCAAGCCCTGGGAAGCGGGAATCTGTTATGGCCAGGGGTCAAACGGATGTGCGGCATTTCTGTTGTTTCTGTGTGAGGCAGGGGGCCAGAGGGACAGCCTAGCAGCCTAAAAGCCAGCAGCGTCCACTCTGGGCCATTCTGTTTTATCTTAGGCCTCCCCCACCCCCCAGCACACACGTGCCTAATTCCTTTGACTTTCCCCAGATAGCTCTGTCCCAGCTGCTGTTGCTTAATCTTCATACCACAAAGTCCACGCAAGCATCTCTCCTCCTGCTGAATGTGAGGCTCTCCATGTATCCACGTGTCCTCCACTGTGGCCTCCAGGACTCCATACTCAGAGCCGCCATCTCCAGCAGACACCCACTCCCGTCTGTTCCTCTGGAATCTTCTTTTAGCGGGCTCCCCGGGTCCCCCCATCTACAGACCATGCCATCCGTCTCTCCGCACCTTCCAAGCTTGGTCTATAGAGCAGGAAAGGGAAGCACCGTTCAGAGCACACGGTCTTCTCACCAGGCAAGGTGAATCAAGCATCAAGGAGGGGCACTTGGGTGGCTCAGTGAGTCAAAGCCTCTGCTCTCGGCTCAGGTCATGATCTCAGGGTCCTGGGATCTAGCCCCGCATCCAGCTCTCCACTCAGCAGGGAGCCTGCTTCTTTCTCTCTCTCTCTCTCTGCCTGCCTCTCTGCATACTTGTGATCTCTGTCTGTCAAATAAACCTTAAAAACAAACAAACAAACAAAACGAAAAAAAAACAAACAAACATCAAGGAACAAGATCCCACATGGGGTTTTCTCTACTGGTTCCCTTCTCTGTGGCAAACAGGGCCATCCCGGGTTCTGACCCCTGGGAAGAGATCCTTTCTCTCGGGATCTTTCAGACCTGCCCTTGCGAGGTTCTTGGGGGACCTTTCTCTAGGGGGGGACACAGCTGCCCTGGTAGCCTTCTTCATATGGGGACTGGGAATTGGGCTTAGGAATCACCTCAGGGTAAGACATCACAAGCCCAAACGTGCCAGGTTTTAGGATTTCCTATAGATCCAGTCCCCATAGAAGTGGACTTAACTGGTTGCCAGTTTCATTTTGGGTCCGATGATTTACTAATAACCATGGCCACGAAACCCTGTCTGGTTGAGCATTTGGCCTGAGGCAAGGCCATCCCCCAGCTAGGGGGTCTCAGCCGCAAAGCATGGCAGCTGGTTTCTTCTTGTAGCCTAAAGGGGAAGAGGTAATCATCATCTAGCTCAGGTGGAAAGAAGGCTTTTTCTCTAGTTTCTCTTGCAATACCACCCCTGCTTGCCTTCACGCCTTGTGAGGCATGAGAGGCTAAAGGACCAGAAACTAAGGGTTACTCACCGCTGTGGCTCTTCCCAGATATCCCTAGTCCAATGCTGAGCTCACGGAGTTTTCAGTTTTGTGTGCTAACCTCAGTGTTAGACACGGGGTGTGGCGGAGAATGGGACTGAGGACATGCAGGAACAGATTCTCTGACACTTGCTTGTCACTGGCTCCAGGAAAGAAGGAATCTCCCTTCCCATTGCTAAATATGTGCCCTGCTTGCCCCTAGTCTTACGCAGAACTGAACAAAAGCTCCTCTCCTAGCACCTTCTGAAGGCTGCTAGAAGTAAATCATGTATTAATATGCTGGGCCCTTTGTTACCATGTTCTGAGTCCCATGAGACCCCTGAAAGTTGTTCCAGAGCTGCTGGTGTCCATCCGTGGACAGGGAACCCTCATCACCCCTCACTCTGCCCCAGCTCACCCAGTTTCAATACTTTCCTTGAAAAGCTGTTTCTTTCAGTGCTGCACATCTGATACCGATCGCTGTATTAATTCTGAGTGTTGTTTTCGTTGTTTCAAAAAACAGAGACTGACCTGAGAGAGTTTGTACTGGATTGAATATTATGCCCCCAAAATTCATTCTCACGTGGAACTTCAAAATGGGACCTTCATTGGAAATAGGGTCTTTGCAAATCTATCTTAGTTAAGATGAGGTCGTCTTAATTCCTGCATTAGGATATCTTTATAAGAAGAGGGACATTTGGACAGACACAGGCACACAGGGAGAACGCCAGTAAAGCTGGAGGCAGAGATCAGAAGGGTGCTTTTGTGAGCCATTGAATGCCAAGAATCACAGGCAGGTCGGAAGGTAAGAGAGAGGCCCACAGATTCTTCCAAGAGCCTCCAGAAGGAACCAACCCGGCCAACAGCTCCATTTCAGATTTCTGGCCTCTAGAACTGAGAGAGAATAAATTTCCAGTGTTTTAAGCCATCAGGATTGGGCTCATTTGTTACTGCAGTCCTAGGAAACTGATACAGATTTTAAGCAGAATACAGGCGTAAGGCATAAGGGTGTCGGGGACTTTCAGAGGAACCCAAGGGCAAGAATGCTGGGACCCTCAAAAAGAGGCAAGGCCAGGGAACTGAAAAGTTTCCCCAAATCATCACTCTCACCTGCGATCCTATCTTCCTCCCTGTGCACCTGCTTGCTGGTTTTCTCTCAATCTCGGTCTCTGCACGACAGCTTCTCTGATTTCCTGAGTCCTGTGAGAGGTGCACGTGGCCAGCGGCTCCCCAGCTTATGTGTGTGGCACCCAAGCTCCAGGGACCTCAAGAATCACGACACTCTTGGTTCTAATTCTGCCTTCCTGAGAAAACCACTGGATGGCCAACCTGGAGGGCCACTGCTGGGGCAGTCAACCTGGGCATGCTTCAAGTCAAGCACATCTGGAGTCCGGAGGTATCCGCACGTGGATGCATGGGGAAGTGTTCTAGAGAAAGGAGCTGGGTACGTCCCCCAGGAGCACCGTGTTCTCGCCATCTAACCCCTCCTGACGTTGGAACGCCCATTGGCTGAGGTCCTGCTATGCACCGTTGGACCTCCTGGACGCCACCTGTGTTCCCAAAGGAGTCCTTCTCCAGCCTTGTCATCCCTGCTCCTGAGAGACGAGGCAGATGTGTGGTCACACAGTGTGACCGGAGCCGGGGCGGAAGGGAACAACGGCTCATCCCCGATACTGGTGTCCACAGGCAGTAGGAGGGACTATTAGCTCCGACTTGCGGAAGGGAAATGCATTTTACATTTTTCGGCAGTTTTATTACATTTGGAAAAATGTGAACAGAAAGGAAAAATGGCAAGGAAAACACCCTTCTCTCCAGAGGCTCTCACTGCTCAGTCACCGCCGACAACCTACGTGTGCATATGTAACGCTTACAAGGTAATGATCGGGGGGAGGCAATTCTGCATTGAATGTGATCCCCAATGATGTCATCATTTCCCATGATGCTGTGGGTCTTCAAGACCGCCACTTTCTTTTCTTTTCTCTATTTTAAATTAATTTGTTTATTTTTTTAATTTTTTTTAAGATTTTTATTTATTTATTTGATAGACAGAGAGAGATCACAAGTAGGCAGAGAGGCAGGCAGAGAGAGAGGGGGAAACAGGCTCCCAGCTGAGCAGAGAGCCCGATGTGGGGCTCGATCCCAGGACCCTGAGATCATGACCTGAGCCGAAGGCAGAGGCTTAAACCACTGAGCCACCCAGGCGTCCCATAAATTAATTTGTTTATTTGAGAGCGAGAGCGTGCGTAGGAATCTGGGGAGGGGCAGGGGGAGAGAATCTTCAAGCCGACTCCCTGCTGAGCGTGGAGCCTGACGTGGGGCTCGATCCCACAACCCATGAAATCATGACAGGAGCCAAAACCAAGAGTTGGACGCATAATCGATTGAGCCTCCCAGGTGCCCCAGGATCGCCACTTTCAACGGCTGCGTGCTATTCCGTTAAGTGGATGCCCCATGCTTTCCTCTGGAGAGTTCCGGACACAGGGAGAAGGCAACCCCGCTACAGTGTTTAGATGACACATTTTCTTCCCATTTTGGGTTCACGGCCCAGCTTCCCGCAATTGCTGGTTCAATGGACCCCCACCCTTCCCGTCACCTGACTTCAGAGTCCTAGGAAGCCTGCCACCTAAGGAGCTGCCACCTGCCCTCTGGGTGACCTTGGCGAGTTAGCTGCAGCATTGCCTTAGTTTCTTTGTTTGCAAGATGAGGATAAGAACAGCAGGTGCCATACAGGGTTCCAAGGGGAGGAAACAGAGTCATGCATGAAAACGGCCCACGCGGACAGCTCACTAGAGTTCGACTTTTTTCACTCACTGTGTAGCCTGGACGCTTTCCATGAACCCCCATTGACTGGTTGCTTTTATGCTATGACGAAGCACCACAAACCCTTGGTTTAAAATAAAAACAGAAATTTGGGGCCCCTGGCTGGCTCAGCTGGAAGAGTGCGTGCCCTTGTTCCCAGGGTTGTGAGTTCAAGCCCTACGTCGGGTAGAAAGATCACTAAACATAAATAAATAAAAATAGACTTATAAAGAGAAACTCCAAACACCAGAACTGTCTTCTCTCACAGTGCAGGAGGCCAGAGGTACAGAATCAAGGTGTCAGCAGGGCCACTCCCTCCAGGGGCTCTAGGGAGAACACTTCCTTGCCTCTTCCAGCTTCTGGGGGCTCCGGAAGTTCCCCGGTTCGTGGCTACAGGCTCCAGACTCTGCCTCCAACTGCACATGGCCTTCACCTCTCTCTGCCTCGACTTTCCCCTTTGTCTTTCTCTCATAGGGACGCTTGCCCTTGGCTGTAGGGCCTGCCCAGATAATCTAGGATGACCTCCTCTCAAAATCCTTAACTTAATTATATCTACAGAGACCCTATTTCCAAAGGTTCCTGGGCTTAGGACTGGGACATACCTTTTTGCAGGTCACCAGCCAGCCCCGTCCAGGTAGAAAATGGCTTTTCCTTCTCCTTCTAACTCTTCTGTCTCTTCAGCTTTCATGCTCTTTTGTTCTCTTTTTCCTGTCTGGGGGGAAAAAGTCACCAGACATATATGCCTTCTCATTGAGGTTTTTGGGGTTTTGCATGGGGGTGCTCCTCAGAATCGATGCCTTTAAAGATAGAGATCCATCTAGAGAGGTACTTATCTAGATAGAAGGAGGTTTTTGGCGCAGGTGGCAGTGTGGTGGGACACAGGACTGGAGCGAACCCCTGCTCCTGCCAGCCCTCCCTCTGTGCTCTCTGTTTGCAAGGCGGTGACTGTCCCCAAACCACTTTCACCGAAAGATCTGTTAGCCTTACAGGTTCTCTGAAGCTGGGGTAATAAGCCCCATCTTACAGAGGAGGGGACAGGCAGGAGGATGTGGGGGCAGGGCGAGGTCTCAGGGCCCCCAGAAAAGGCTCAAAAGGACACTCCCCCTCCGTCAGACTCCAAGGCTCCAAGGGCCGGGAATAAGACCACGCCTTCTTACTTTCTGCAGCCCTCCTTCTGCGTTTCTGCGCCCCCCCCCGCCCCCATACCGCCCACTCCAAACCATAGTATTCCAGGCTTGTAAGGGAAGACCCTGCTTCTCGCCCAAGAATTACTTGGCCCTCTCCTCCCACACCTCCCCACTCTATTGTTATTTGCTTTATTTTTTAAAAGAGTATTTATTTATTTATTTGAGAGAGAGAGAGTGCATGCTGGAATGGGGGGGAGATAAAGGGGAGGGGGGTGGGGAGGTGGGGGAGGGACCGAGGCAGAGGGAGAAGCAGACTGCCGGCGCAGCAGGGAGCCCTGACACCAATCCCAGGACCCTGGATCATGACCTGAGCTCGAAAGCAGATGCTTCACCGACTGAGCCACCCAGGTGCCCTCTTATTTTTTCTTTAAATAAAGGTTTAATTTTAGAACAGTTTCAGATTTATAGGGAAGTTGCAAAGAGGATGGAGAGTTCGCACACACCCCACACTCTACTACTGCCAACTTCTTAACTGCTAACAGTACAGTTGTCACAAGTGACGAACCAGCATCGATACGTTCTTACTAACTGAATCCGGATTACCTTAGCTTTCACCTACTGTCCTCTCCCTGGTCCGGGAGTGCAGCCAGGGCACTGCGTAGCATTCACTTGTAATGTTCTCCTTGGGCTCCTCTTGGCTGTGATGGTTGCTCTAATTTTTCTTGTCTCTGATGACCTTGACCGATTTGAGGACTGGCCAGGCATTTTTGTAGACCCGCGCTGCCCCTCGTCCGTCTCTCCCCTCCTCCCCACCCCCTGTGTCTTTGCAGCACTTACTACTCCACGACACTGTATCTTATTTTTACTCTTCATAGTTTCTCTTCGAGGAGTATAAGCCCCGGGAGGGCCTGTCTTTGGCTTGAACTGTGCTGTATCCCAGGGCCCCGACTGTGGCAGGCACCTGGGCTGAAGGAGTCAGTGTTGCAAAGCCTGGGTCACCCCCAGTGTATGGAGGCACGAGTTTGGATCTAGCCTCGTGACCCCAGACCCTGCTGCTCCCCACCACCTCCCTTCCCCCCATTCCCCCACACCCTGCACTAGGAAGAGCATTAGAACGTATGTTTAAAAGCCAACTGCTGTTTCTGGAAAGCTGACTTGGTGCCAGGGGCAAGGCCTCCTCTAGCCCCGGGGGAGGAGGGCCAGAGGGATCCCCCCAGGGTTGCACAGCGGTAGGGGTTTGGGCTGGGATTGGAACCCAGGGGTTCTGGGTTAGGAGTGCTTGTGTTTTTACACAACAGGCAGTTTAACTTCTGTTTGGAACCCCCCATTTACGTGAACCCAGAAATTCCATCTCCAGCAATTCAACCCTGGCCCCATAAGGTTCACCCATAAGGTGAACCCTGGTTCACCTAGGCCACCTCTGAGCTCTCTGGGTCTTTCCGGACCCTTCAGTTCAGTTGTGACCAGAGATGGAGCACAGGGGCATGACCTGTCCACCTCTGAATCTTTCTCTGGAGGGCACGGCCTGAGGACCGCGGCTGTGAGGACCTCTGTCTTCTCTTCCTTAGGCACCTGTATGTGGGCAGCTCTCTGGGCTCCTCTGAGCCTGTGTCCTCAGAACTCAGAGTTTCCAGGAATCAGTTCTGACCTTGGCCTGGTTCTCGCATGGTCTGTACGCCCTCGCCCACCACCGCCACGACGTTGCCCTGGGAGGCAACTGTCTTGTTGCGCAGACCGGGGGCCTGCAGGAAGAAATGCTTTTTACGTCTTGACTTAATGCACACTCATGTGTACCTATAAATGGGGCAAAAGCCACAGAAAGTGGTATTCCCCCTCCTGAAGTGTGGTACAATCTGACCATTTCTATTCTATTCCACTCTCATAAACTTGACACACTGAACGGGTTTCCAGTCCACAAATGTGTTCAAATGCCCCCCGCAGCAGCTGTTGCCGCTGGGGGAAATGCTGTTTGGAGCAGAAACGTCCAGTCCCGTGGAGCACAGAGCCCCTATTCCAGGCTAGCTCAAGAACTAACCTTTTTCGGGTGGCTCAGTTGGTTAAGCAGCTGCCTTCGGCTCAGGTCACGATCCCAGCGTCCTGGGATCGAGTCCCGCATGGGATCGAGTCCCGCATCGGGCTCCTTGCTTGGCAGGGAGCCTGCTTCTCCCTTTGCCTCTGCCTGACATTCTGTCTGCCTGTGCTTGCTCTCTCCCCCTCTCTCTCTCTGATTAATAAATAAAATCTTTAAAAAAGAAAAAAAAAGAACCAACCTTTTCTAGGGGTTCGCTCTGTCCATCTGTACCGTTAGACACGGTGTCCATGTATTACCTCAGGAAATTCTAAGGACAATTTTATTTATTTACTTATTTATTTTTAAAAGATTTTTATTTATTTATTTGACAGAGAGATCACAAGTAGTCAGAGAGGCAGGCAGAGAGAGAGAGGAGGAAGCAGGCTCTCTGTGGAGAGCGGAACCCGATGTGGGACTTGATCCCAGGACTCTGAGATCATGACCTGAGTCGAAGGCAAAGGCTTAACCCACTGAGCCACCCAGGTGTCCCTAAGGACAATTTAAAAAATATTTTATTTATCTGAGAATGAGAGAGACAGAAAACAAGGAGAGGGAGAAGCAAACTCCCCGCTCACCAGGGAGCCCGACCCAGTCTGGGCTCGTCCAGGTCCCAGGACCCCAAGATCATGACCTGAGCCAAAGGCAGCCACTTAACCCAACTGAACCACCCAGGAGCCCCTCTGAGAACAATTCTAAATGCTGGAGGCCATCATGAGCATCCGGTTTTCTCAGATGAGAAGTGGAGGCTCAGAAAAATGAAGTGACTCGCCAGAAGTCACACAGCTCTACCATGGGCAGTGCTGAGGAGTCTGGCTCCTGGGAAGCTTCTCTTAATCCAGAAGCTTCACCACATTTTTGGCCAAGGCAAAAACACAAGGGTTTGAGCTGGATAATGGTTGCTTGGGAGGAAAGGACCCCTGGCAAAGTGGGCTTCCTGCTGGAACGGGGCATACGGGCAGGTGCCCAGAGTCCTTCATGGAGGGGCTGAGGAAGTGGGCTCCTCATGCTAGCCCCCCTGCACTGGCCTTCTGAGCTTGGCTCTGGTTGCCCTGAGATAACCCCGGCTTGTGGGCATGTGTGGGCGTCATTTGTGAAGCCGCTCGAGGTCGAACAAAGATGCTTACTGCATCCGCAAGAAGCTGCAGATGCTGGATGGCTTTTGGAGGGGGAAGTTCTGCAGGAGACGGGGGCGGAAGGAAACAGGTCCGGGGGGCTGTGTGTTCTCCTTGGGGCTGCAGGGTGCCAACCCGAGCCTGCTCTCCACTGACCGGCAGCCCCTTTAGTAACCGAGACCTCTTTTTCCCTTTCATAAAATGGGGCAGAAGAATTATCCCTTCAGATCATGGGGGTCATAAGACATTGACTTCCGTGCAGCTAGGACACTCCTTCTCTTTAAAACTGCTCTCATGCTCGGCCATGGCTCGTCTGTTCTGTTTATGATTCAAAGGGAACTTGAAGTAGCTTCCTCCAAACACACATGACGACAGTTAAAAATAAAGTGAGAAAGAGAGATCAGAAACCGTAGAGAGAAAGGCAGAAGGCAAGTCTATCGGGAACTTGCGAGACCAGGGACAGTGATGGCTGTGTCCTGCGTTTCCATCAGTCTCAGCTCTTCTGGCACCAGGCGGCAGATGGGGAGAGGTCCTACGGTGCGTCTCAAAAAGGAAATGTGCTGGGTTTTCAGGGGAGTGAAACTCCTAGGACTGGGGCCTAGACATGGTCAGGGACAGGGTGACATGGTCAGAGGAGCATTTAGACCCTGACTGTGTTGGCCCCCAAATGATTACATCTTCCCGAGCCTTGTTTTTCTAATCTGTAAAATGGGGCTAACATCTCCCTTGGCAGACTGTTGCAGGGGTCAGAGATACAAACGCATGGAGCAGATCTGAGCGGTTGGCGCGCCTTAAGTCTCTGTTTTGCATGTTACAAAGCACGACGTGAATGGCTGTCAGCAAATATTCAATGAAGAGTTCTTTTGAATGAGGCAAAAAGCATTCCTCATCCTCCGACTTCTTACACCAAACTCTGAAAGCCAAGGGAGGAAATTGTTTAAATTGCAAACTAGCAAAAGCAGGGCCGGGACAAGTGTTTGGAAACCTCAGGGCTGCTGCTTACCCTGCCATCCGATTTTCTCTCTGATGTGCCCATTTCTCTTCTGGCTCTTGGCGGGACCTCCCTGGAGCAGGCTAGAGGCCTCTGCCAAGGGCCAGTGAGCTGGGCCTGGGGTAGGAGTGAGGCTGTGAGCCTGGGGTGTTTTGTTGGGAAGGATGTTAGGGTATACTCCTGGGGACAGACCCAGCATTCTTGTCTAAAGGGACAACATGGTCCCTGCTGACTCCTCCACTGGTTCTGTCTGAGAATTCAGAGTCTGCAGCCTAGATCTTAGAACAGCAGAAGCATTTAGTAACCATCGGGTCTTGCCTCAAAGCTCTCCCCTTTCCTGGCTGGACACGGAAGTCTCTGCTGGTCCCTTTGCTGCAGCCAGGGCTGGGCCCGCGCTGGTCCTCGGAGGCCAGGGCATTCTTTGGGTAGAAAGAGCCTCTTCCAAGTTTCAGGTTCCTCCTATCTCCAAGGGGACCGCACAAGTGCTTTACCTCCCACATCTGTTGGGGAGGGTCCTTTAAGTCATTGTCTAAGCAAGTGGCTGACTCTCCCGCCATCACACCCCAGAAGGATTTGAAGCCACTGCTCTAACCCGGCTACTCCCACGCCCCCTTCCCTGTTCCTGACTCGCCAAGCCTGGAGACCACGGCTTCCCTCCAGGGCTGAGCCCATGGGACTTTGCGCCCCGCTCGGTCTCCGTGGGCCTCGCGTGCCCTTGGTCGCGCCCAGCTACCTGGACGCTGGGGGCTGTTGGCGCTGGGGGCACCCCCCGGGGCCCAGGGCTGCAGCCACCGCCTCCCTCTGCCGCCCTCCCGCCTTTCTCTGACCGCTGTGGAAATTCCTGGTGTGTTAATGTGGAAGGCGTGGGGGGTTTATGGGCTTTAGGACCTTTATTTGGTTGTTTTCCTTTGTATAAAAAGAAAACTTGTTTTGAAGAAGGGCAAGCAGCAGGTTCTAGAGACACCTGGGACGGTGCCCCTCCAGCCGCCGACGCGGTGAGGATCCGGGAAGCGGAGAGGGCGCGGTGGGGGGGCGGTGGAGCAGACGGCGGCCGGAGGACCTGTTGTTTTTCCTTTTGCAAGTGAAAAGGAAACAAAGTGGGAAGTGGAGTGTGCGGGCTGTCAGCAGGCGGGGCGCCCCCAGCGCGCCCCGCCTCCCGCCCGCGAGGCTCACTCGCGCCCAGAGCCGGTGCTCCTAGCGGCCGCGGGGCCGAGCCGCCCAGCCCCTGCCAGCCGCGCCGGACCGGTAAGCGCTCGCCTCTGGCTGCGTCTGGGGAGGTGGGGGAGAGCACGGGGATCCGGAGCTTCGGGGACCTCGGGGACCGGCCTCTCCCGGTGCCCACAAGCGGTGCGCCCCGGCGGGGTGCACCTCCCGCGTCTGGAGAGAGCCCGGCAAGGGGCGTCCCCCCGGGGTGGCCGCCGGGACCTGGGCGCGCACGGCTCCCCTGCGCCGCTACAGTGCGCCCTGCGGGGCCCGACGGGGAGGTTTCGGGCGCGGCGGCGGCGGCGGCCCGGCTGCGCTGCCAGCCGCGAGGCATGGAGCCCGGCAGCGCTCGGCCGCGTGCGCCCTGCCCCGAGCCCTGGCAGCCGGCGGCGGAGGCGCTCTGGCCGCGCTCCCACCAGCTGTGCCGCCCGGTGCTCCTGCCCCGGCGCGGGGAGAGGGGCGCGCGCCCTCCCCGGCGTCGGCGAGCTACGACCCGGCTCGGGAGCAGCCGGAGTCCAGCCGGCCGGGCGCCCCGCTCCTGCCCCGCCCGGCGCGCCTGGGGGCCCCCGGCCTCTGGCAAGGGCGCCGCTTGCCGCGTGTTTACTGCAGCCGCCGACGGAGACCAGCCCCCGGATCTGCAGCTGAGCCCGGGTTACGGCGGCAAAACCGCCTCTAGCTTTGCATTTCCGGACTTTTCCCCCTCTCTTTTTTAATACTCTTACCCGTAATTCAGCCAGAATGAGGCTGCTTTTTTTAAATCGGGTTTCCTGTTTTTATTTAGGCTTCCTTCTCTGCACCTTCCTTGAAATCCAAGAGACGAGGACCAGGATGCGGGAGCACGTAGCGGGCGGTGTCTGCCGGGGTGGGGAGATGGGGGTCCAGAGACCCAGCAAAGAGAGCAAAGAGATGGGAGGCCCCGAAAAGCGCGCTCCCGGAGGGGACGAGGGTAGAGGGGAATTTCCGGGCCTCGGGTCGCGCGCCCGGGGCGGCCCAGGCCGGCGGTCCACAGACCAGGTGGTCTCGCGGCACCCTTCGGATCTGCCCAGTTTGCAGATGGAGCGCTGGGGAGCCCTCGAATGTACGAGTAAGCTGTTACTTGGTTAAGACCCCCTGGAAGGAGGGACGCCTGGGTGGCTCAGTTGGTTGGACGACTGCCTTCGACTCAGGTCATGATCCCGGAGTCCCGGGATCGAGTCCCGCATCGGGCTCCCAGCTCCATGGGGAGTCTGCTTCGCTCTCTGACCTTCTCCGCTCTCTGGCCTTCTCCTCGCTCATGCTCTCTCTCACTGTCTCTCTCTCAAATAAATAAATAAAATCTTTAAAAAAAAAAAAAAAAAAAAAAAAAAAAAAGACCCCCTGGAAGGAGAGAGCGAAGGTCTCGAATCCCTACAGACTGTCCAGTGGGACGGCCGTACCCCGGCTCCTGCACGAAGCCCGGTTGCGCGCCACGGCAGGGATGGGCCGCACAGTCGCGCGGGTTGCGGAGCAGGTGTGCCGTCGGTGTGTGGGTGTGTGGGGGTGTGGGAGTGTGGGAGAGTGGGGGGGGGAGGGTCCTCTTTCAGGGTCTTCGAGGGGAAAGTTTGCCGCTCCGAAGGGGCCTTGAAACGGAGGTTCCATGCCACTGCTCATTTCCAGGGGAGAGGACGGTACTGGGGCGCCTGGCAGTGCCTTGGTGTTTTGGTGCCGTGAATGGTACCTTTGGGACCCTTTCTACCCCGCTCCCAAAGAGTCGATCCTTTTTACATACACGTTTGCAGTGAAGCAGTCATAGGACTGAATGATGTCCTCTCCATTTTCCAGGGGAGGGAAACTAAGGCCCAGAAAAGTTAACTTGCCAACCGGCGCAGTTTGCCAGTAGCTGATGTAGGACCCCAGGACCATTCCAACCTCTGTCTGTGCTGCGGCTTGCAGATTAAGAACATTTCCTGACAGTTGTCTTGGTGTAGGGACAGGGACCCTTTCAGAGGTGCAGGCTTTAAGGGACCCACCTTGTTAATCCCTGTCAAAGCGGGCCCCTGCTGTTAACCACCAGGTTTGCCTGCTGCGATTAAGTGGACATGAAGAATCCTCTGATGGAGGAGGCCGTCACCAAGTACACAGAGATGGGAATAGAACTTTCTCTTCCGCTCTCTAGAGGAGGTATTTGCTACCCCTTTAGCGTTTCCACGCCCTGCTGTGGTTTGATTTCTTGACTTGGGGATTCTATCCACCCGTGGTTCTTGCTGCTTTCACAAACTCCTCCAGGTAGCGGAGGACCCTGGGGTGGGGGTGGGGGCAGGGCTGTTGAAACCCAGCCGGCCAGTTCTAAGACATTGGAGTTCATCTAAGACATCAGTGTTCTAAGACATCGGAGCTTACCTCTTTCTGAGCCCCACTGCCCCCCACCTCCTCTGCCCGCGTTTAGAAACAGTGCTGGCCACTCTGCAAATGGGGATGTTTCTGGAATTAGGACAGGTGTCCCAGAGGTGCTCCTGGCGGGGGGGATGGTTGCCTTACACCAGGACTTTTCTCAGGCTTTCTTACATCTAACTAGTGTTTATCGAGATCCCTCACAGGGGCTCTCCTGGGAATGAGGCAGGCAGGCGGGGAGGGTCCCAGCCCCCTGGGAGGGTGTTAGGGGGCTTACAAGACACAGGCAATCCACACATCACTAGAGACCAGCCTCGGGCCTGCTTAGCTTGTGTCCCAGCACTGCTGTGTCCAGGGAATTCATGGAGATGTGACTGGGGGTGTGAGGGGTCACTTCCGGCTTCACCTTGTTTTTCTTCAATCGCACAGTTAAAGGGAGAAGTGAATGTGCAACTCATGAAGCAATTCCCCTTTGGCCGGCTTAGTTTTCAAAACCGATTTTTGTTTAGAGAGCAGTCTCCTCCTTCCCAGAAGCCAGCTGCTTCTGCGGGTCTGGTGATGGGGTGTGGGGCCCCACCAAATGTTGCTTTACCGTGGGACCTTAGAAAAGCTCTTTCAGCCGCTCCCTAGGGGACAAACATGTTTCCCAGCAAAGCTGCTGGAGGGGCAGGTCCAGAGGGGAAGTGCTCCAGGAGGATTGGGCTGGGCGGGTGCTTCGGTGTCTGGTGGGGGAGGTACGGATGCTGGGCAGGGGTGCTGCCCCATCTGATGGCCGAGGTATGTAGTCACTGACCACCAGCTGCGGGATGACAGGAGCCCGACTTGTCAGGAAGGGAGGGGGACCTTCTTCTCTGTGCCGCGGCCGGTGTTTCACGCGTGACGAGGGTTGCAAATCTCCTCCTCTCTCCTTGCAGCTAAGGCTCAAACTGAATTGTCTTTCATTTGGTTGGTGGAAATTCCCCGCAATCATATCAGAAATGCTGCCAGTTTCGAGATGGAAAAAAAAAATAAAAAAATAAAAAAAATAAAAACCCAGGAACCTCCCTCCCCACTCCTTCCTTGCAGACACCCATGGTGACTTTCTGTGGGTCCTACCAAAATAGGGCCCCACTCTGCCCTCCCTATGGGCCAGCACGGTCCTTGGGGCCCGAGGTTGGCGCAGTGAAGTTTTCAGCTGCCCTGGGCTGTGAGACACCCCCCACCCCCGTTCCTTTCCCAGAGGTGATAGATAAACTGGTCCCCTTGATAAGGGACGGTTAGGACTTCTCCTAGAAATGGGTGCTTCTCAATGGCGCCTACTTTCCGGGCCAAGAGTGATCGGAGGAATGGGAGTAGCATTTCTAAAGTGGCGTTTTGGTTAGCTTCTGTCTCACTCACCTTGGGGAAAATGCTTTCCACTTAGAGAAAATGCCAGGAGCGTAAGTGGTGGTTGCTGGGTGCGGTGGGGGGCAGGGTAAGAGTTGATAAGGGCAGCCACAGAGAGGTAGCAAGGGGCTTGGGTCACACTTCTGTCCTGGAATGATGCTGTGTTTCCTGGGGCCAGTGTAACAAATTACCACAGATTTTGTGGCTTCAAGCAGCAAAAATGAATTCTCTCACAGCTCGGGAGCTTGGAAGTTCTGAGTCAAGGTGTCAACAAGGTCTTACCCCCTCCAGGGTCCTAGGGAAGAATGCTTCCTCTCCCAGCTGGAGGTGGCTCTGGCCGTGGGTCTGTGGCTTGTGGCCACGCTCCCCACTTTCCGCTCCCGCTTCATTTGGCCTTTTCCTCGATGTCTGGGTCTTTCTGCTGTCTCTGAAAGGACACTGGTTATTGGGTTGAGGGCCCATCCTTAACTGCATTATACACATGCGGCCGTCTTTTCTCTGGGTAATAATTTTCCCAAATAAGCCCAGGTTCCGAGGGTTGAGACACAGACACATCCTTTTGGGGCCACCATTCAGCCCTCAGCAAGTGGACAGGAGCACGTGTGTCTCTCCTGGGAAGGTGCTGAACACAGTTATCTTTGCAGGGAACCAGCTGTCCCCTGCGACGGGGCCCTGAGCTACAGCTTCCCAGTCTCTACCCTTCCTCGCTGATCTCCAGCTTTCTTTTCCCAGCTTTGTGAGCCTTAGTAGTGGGCTCTCCCAAAGGCAAGGGTCCCAAGAGCAGAAAAGACAATTCCCAAGTTCGAAGGAGCTGCCGGAAAGGTGAGTTCTGCACCTGCAGAGACTTGCCCCCGCCTCCAGGCAGTCCTCAGGCCTTCCGCCTGACCTTCCCCCTTTCCTTCAGAAACAGCTCCTTTGAGGTTCAGGGCCTCTTCCAGCCAGGGCTCCTCCCACCCTCTGTTTGGGGCCACGCGGCACTTCTCATTTTGGAGTTTCCTCTGTTGAGCAGCCTCCCCGCTCCCCTAACCGGGCGAGGTGGGGGCAGGGCTGGGTATTGGGGCTCTGTCTGCTGCGGGATGAGGCTGGTGGTACTGAGAGGGACCCGGAGCTCCCTGGACCTGGGGGTGTAATTAAGGAGTGCTCCAGGGCTCTCTGGAGGGCAGGGCCACTCTCCTGCCTCCTTTCCCCCTCCCCTAGGGCCCCCACCCTCCAGGGCAGGAGGGGAGGGGTGTGTGCATAGCCACTCTTTGCTTTGGTTGTGAAATCTGGGAGAAGTCTTTTCTTATCAACAGGGAAGCAAGGTCATAGCCCTGTTATTGAAACTTTGAAAAGTCACTTAAGTCTGGTGGGGTGGGGTGGGGCGCAGAGGTGACCAAGGGATCCCTGCAAGCAGAAGCATTATCTTTGGAGCCCACCAGACTCAGTTTTAATCTCAACCTCTTTTTATCTGCTGAGTGACCTGTGGCAAATCACTTAGCCCTGCTGGGCCTCCCAATCCCCGGGCGGTAACAGGGCTCAGTAATGTCGTCAGCCCGTAAGAGACTGTGTGTTGTCACGTTTTTAGTGCCACGGCGAAACCCACAATCCCTGTAAGGAAGTGGGGTATAGCGGGTGGCCCGGGGGGTGTCGTGATCCTGCTGTCCTAACGCAGCCATGGCCAACTGGACGATCGCTCCCATTTGGGGAGGGGTGCACTTTCAGTGCAGTTGGACCCCTGTAAGCATGCGGGTTTTTATATTCGTTTTTGTGTCTCAGTTGTCAAATATACACGAAAACCTTCGCCCTCCTGACCGTGTACAGTTTGGTGACGTTTGGCATGTTCACACTGTCGCGCAACCTGCACGGCCCCCTCTAGAACTTCATCTTGCAAACTCAAAACTCCATCCCCGACGCACAGTAAGGCGCCGGTTCTCCCTTTCTCTCCCACCACCGGCCGGCGGCCCCCGTTCGACTTTGTCTCTCGGAATGCGACTGCTTTCGGACCTTCCTCGTGGAATCGTCCCACATCTGTCCTTTTGTGACTGTTTAATTTCATCCTGAGGTCCATCCGTGTCGTGGCCTCAGTCCAAATGTGCTTCCTCTTTAAGACAGCGTAAGTTTCCACTGGGCCTCGAGGCCACGTTTTGTCTATCCATTCATCTGTCCACGGACACTTGGGTTGCTTGTGTCTTTTGGCTACTAGGAATGATCCTGCTGTGAACACAGGCGTACAAGTATCTGTTCAGGTCCTTGCTTTGAATTCTTTTGGGTACATGCCCAGAGGGGAATTGCGGGATCCAATAAATGGTTGGTAATTTTATGCTTGATTGTTTGACGAGCAAGGCGTGTGCTCCTGTAGTGGGCTTTCTTCTCTTAATGTTGGCTCGTGGGCATTTTTCCACTTTGCTTTGCAACCAAGCCATCCTTCCCAGTGGCATTGTAAGTGTCCTAAAGGACACCATTGTCTTATCAAGCATCCTCTATTGTGGGGCATTTATGTCGCTTGCAGACACACAGACACACACACATGCACACGCACACACGCACACGTGCACACAAGATTCTCAAAATATTGTCATGGACATTTTCCCGTATAGAGAATTACTCTATCAGGAGCACCTGGGTGACTCCGTTACGTGTCTGACTCTTGGTTTCACCCCAGATCATGATCTCGGGCTCGTGGACTAGAGCCCCACGTAGGGTGGCCCAGTGAGCGGGAGAGTCCGCTGGAGGGTCTGTGTCCGTCTCCATCTGGCCCTTCCAGTCGTGCGCACACTTGCTTGCCGCTCTCAAATAGACAATGTTTGGAAAAAAAGATGCATCAAAGGCATTGAAAATTTTGATGGCTTTTCCTGCTAAGTGGTTTTGCAAGAAAGACTAGACCAGGGGAAAAAAAAAATCCCGGTGATACGTAAGTTTCACGACACGCTCACTAATACTGAATAATATTGGGAAAAAATGTTTTACTCGGAGGCCCCAAAGATAATCATCTTCACTGTGTGTTTTTTTTTTTTTTTAATTGCTAATGAGGTTAAATAGCTTTCTTTTTGGCTCTGGTTGTGTGTATAACATGAGGCTTGCTGCGGTGAAATGCTGTGGTTAAAGCCTTGCGCTCTGGAATCGGATGGACTCAGACTCAAAACCGTGGCTTCCCCGCTTGCCAGCTGTGTGACCTTGAGTAGGTTCCTTACCTTCTCTGATCCTCCGTGTCCTCTTCTGTAAAATGAAGTTAGTGCGACCTATCCGTAGGGTTGTCTCGAGGATTAAAGGAGGTAGAGGGGATGATGAACATTAGCTAGCACGTAGTCGACAGGAGATACTGGCTGTTATTGTCCTTACCATTATTCTAATTTAAGTTAACAAGTCTCTGTTCACCCTCAAGATTGATCTTGTTTCAACTAGCGGAGACGGGACGGTACACACTTACGGGACGGTACACACTTACGCGGGAGGGGTTTAGGTTAAGCCCAGGGATCGGTTTCCTGCTCTAAAGGCAGGTGTTTCCAGAAGGAAGCTGACAGCCACCCTCTGGTGAAAGGGACAGTGTCCTTGGGTGTCTGGCTGGATTTGGGTGGGACGAGCAAACAGAATCCCGAGTCCCCCGCAGGGCTGTTTCTCCGGGACCCTGTCCCCCTGCGGTCCTGCAGCCTCTGTGGTGCGTAAATGGCGATAAAGACTTGCTAAATGGTCGGGGTCAGAGCTCATCTTGGTGGCTGTTCCACTGCTGACATCCAGAGGCTTCTTAAAACAGTTTGGGAAACTGAGGCAGGCACTTCAAAGGCAGGACCCCTGGGCTTGGGCACCAGCCTGCTTTTACAGCCCCTTAGAGGAAGGTGGGGGCCACTCTCCTCTCCAGTAGACAGACCTCGGGGAGCCCCAGGTGAAGGGGATGCCAGCCCAGCAGGCAGAGGTGGGGCGCACCCAGTGCGGGTGTTCTCTGCTGCCCACCTGTGTCTGAGAATGAAGTTTACAAAACCGGGATTTGGGTCTCAAATAACCTTTTCTTTCTTTCTTTCTTTTTATTTATTTTTCTTTTTTTAAAAGTTTTATTGATTGATTGATTGATTGATTTGACAGACAGAGATCACAAGTAGGCAGAAAGGCAGAGAGAGAGAGGAGGAAGCAGGCTCCCCGCTGAGCAGAGAGCCCGATGCGGGGCTCGATCCCAGGACCCTGAGATCATGACCTGAGCTGAAGGCAGAGGCTTTAACCCACTGAGCCACCCAGGTGCCCCTCAAATAACCTTTTCTCAAGAAGTTTTCTTGTAGGGGAAAGACCACGAAAACCCTCAGCTTTCCCCATCACCTGTCTCTGTTCAGAGCCACCGGGAGGACAAGCAAGACCATACCTCCTGTTTCGGATGCTTCTGGGTGCGGGGCCGGCATCACTTGGTCCTGGATCTTCCTTCCCTGTTGTGTGGTGTGGTGAATAGTTGAGTACTACGGCCCATCTGCTGTCTTTTGGAAAGCCCTGCTGAGTTGTGGTCTTTTTTGAAATTAAATGCAGCAGCACATTGACGATGTGGTCGTTCCTTGAGACGTGTGTGGCTGCATATATCCGCTGGGAAGCACAGCACAGGGCACAGTGTTTCAAGAATAAGTGGAAGGGAAGCTTAATGTTCGTGTCAAAGCCAGAACTTTAGAATTCCATGTCCAGGTCTTGACTTTGACCTTGACATGTGGATGACCTTGCAAGTTACTTGCCCTCTAGAGCCTCCAGGTGTGTTTTTTTTTTTTTTTTTCCCCCACAACTTTTTATTTTGGGGACAGGTTTTTTTTTTTTTTTTTTTCTGAAAATTGGGAACAAGTACTACTTTTACTGGATTATCGCGAAGATTACAAATAAGGAAAAATCTGTCCCAAGTCATGGGCTCTCCAGAAATCGCTCTTTTTGGCATTGGATGAATGAAACCTTGCAGCCCCTGTTACGGGAGCGAGTGGGTTTTAAATGACGGGGGTCTCTGTCGGAGATTGTTGGAATTGGCTGTGTTGGAAAGTGTATCCACCCCTCATTTTATTTGACCCTCCCGGGGCTGACCCATAGGGAAAGGCACACAGTGCGTGACGCCAAATACCAACCAGCATCTTATAGGTAAGGGTTGGAATGGCTTTGTCCTTTGTTACCAGCCTGCTCCTCTCAGATGTATCAAAGCCCAAAGTTTACTTTTTCCGGCTCGCTCTTTCTTTCTTTTTTCCTTCCTTCCCCGCTTCCTTCCTTCCTTCCTTTCATTTTATTTATGTGACAGAGCGAGAGAGCGAATACAGGCAGGGGGAGTGGGAGAGGGAGAAGCAGGCTTCCCTTGGAGCAGGGAGCCCGATGCAGATCTCCATCCCAGGACCCTGGGATCATGACCTGAGCTGAAGGCAGATGCTTAGCGTCTGAGCCACCCAGGCGCCCATTTTTCCAGCTTTTTCTAACCCTTCAGGGTCTAAAGGAGCTTGGGGAACAAGAGCAGAGGGCTGATGGGATGAGATCTTTTCAGGTCCTTTCTTCCTTCCCACAGGGCGGGGGTGGCAGGAGCAGCCCCTGGACTAGCCCACCTGGCCTGGACGGGCAGGCGAGAGCAGCTGGCCTGTGCAGTCTGCCATCCAGTGACCTTGGCAGTTGGACCTTGGGTCCGCTGGGTCATTAAGCGGCAGCAGCGACATGGGGGCAACCAAACGGGCGAGGTGCCCCGGAGGCAGCCATCCCAGGACCTTCTGTGTTGCAGGTGTGTGGGAAAGTGGTTGGGGGAAGGTCTGGCGGCTGGCGGTGACCTTGGCCCGCATGGAGGACGCTGCTCCTAGAGAGGATGGGGATGTGCGCACTTGGCCTCCAGCAGCCCACTCTAGCCATGACCTTGCTTTGAAGCTTCCAGTTTTAACACAAACGTGAATTTTACATTTGATTCCACGATAAGCCCGTGTTTATTTTACTAGGAGGTCGCGCTCCCCCTAAACATTGAGTCACATGGATGCTCTGGGAAAATGTGTTTTTTTTCTGTGGCTTCCACTACTCCCAGGACAGCGTCTCCCACCATAGTTTGAAAGCATGGATCGGGTGGTGCCTGGGTGGCTCAGTGGGTTAAAGCCTCTGCCTTCGGCTCAGGTCATGATCCCAGGGTCCTGGGATCGAGCCCTCATCGGGCTCTCTGCTCAGCGGGGAGCCTGCTTCCTTCTCTCTCTCTCTGCCTGCCTGTGATCTCGGTCTGTCAAATAAATAAATAAATAAATAAAATCCTACCCCTCCCCCCAAAAAAATCCATTAAAAAAAAAAGAAAAGAAAGAAAGAAAGCATGGATCGGGGCAAAGCAGCGTGAGGGCTGCTGTCATGACCAGACACGCACGGATTCATAGGAGCCCCGTTTCCCTATGCGATTCACTGGTTGAGTCGTCGAAATTCTGATTGGTGTAGAGAATATTAAAACGCTTCCCCTCAAATTGAGGGGCGCCTGGGAGGCTCCATCGGTTAAACCTCTGACTCAGTCTTGGCTCAGGTCTTGATCTCGGGGTTATGAGTTCAAGCCCCACCTTGGGCATAGAATGTACCTAAAAAAGAAATAAAATAAAATGTTATCCCTTAAATCCAGACATTTTGGCCAAAAATGCATACATGTCCGTTGGTTCACTGATGCACAGATCTAAGGCCAAGGGCTTCAGCCTGAGCTGGCTGTCGCTGCTGCAGAAGGCCCCCTGCAGGGGACAGTCCCTGTGAACTCTGCTCCTTCCCCACAGTCTTTTGTGCCTTGGCCATTCCGCTGCAGTGGAAAGTTTGTTTTTGTGACTTCTCTTCATTGGGTTTCTGAAGCATTCTGCTTCGTTGTCATGGAAACGGCTCTTTCTTTACACACCCATATCTCATCTGCTTTTCCTCTTCCGTGTCATGTAATTACTAAGGTGAACAAGGGTCATGAGCTTCCGTGGGCCCAACCAAGCCCAGACAATCCTTGTTAGTGTGCAGGGACCGGGGCCCCCAGGAGGAGCCTGCTGGCCCCAGTGGTCCGCAGGCTCAGGCCCTCGGCAGGGGGAGGAGTGGGGATCACATTCCCCCCTAAGTCTGCTGGGGAGAGGTCGGGTGAGACGGAGGGGTGGGAAGAATTGCAGAGCAGGGACCAGGACACCACCAGCTCCAGAGGGGAAGCAGCCAGAGCCAGTTTCTTTTTCTTTTTCTTTTTTTAAAAAGATTTTATTTATTTATTTGACAGGCAGAGACCACAAGTAGTCAGAGAGGCAGGCAGGGAGAGAGGAGGAAGCAGGCTCCCCACTGAGCAGAGAGCCGGATGCAGGGCTTGATCCCAGGACCCTAAGACCATGACCTGAGCCGAAGGCAGAGGCTTTAACCCACTGAGCCACCCAGGCGCCCCCCAGTTTCTTTTTCTGTGGAGCCCATCAGCGAGCATTCACACTTCGGAGTTTCCCCAACACCCAGCTCAGAATCTCCACCTTTTGTTAACTGGCCTCTTTGTCCGATAACGATAATGGCAAGAAACACCTTCTTAGCACCAGCTCTGTGCTAGGCGGTGTTGTGGGCACTTTGAAAATGCCGATTTATTCTTGTAAGTACTATTGTGATCACTGCTTTATAGAAGGGGAAACTGAGGCACAGAAACACTTAGCAACTTTCTTTGGTCTTGCCCAGCGAGGAAGTGTTAGGACCTGTTTCTCCCCCCTGTGCCAGACGTCTCCATAGGTGGCTGCCTCCAAAGGTGGCTGCGTTTGGGACCCAGCACTTGGTTGGGGCGGGGGCATCTGGACGCCAGGCAGGAGGAGGGGCGGGGCCTCTGGGGAGTCCGTGGCTATGCAGGGGGGCTTCCCTGCGCATTCTCACCCGTCCCCTCAACCCCGAGGACTTTTCTTGGGCTCCAAGCCGCTTTCCCTGATTGATTCTGGTCCTGTGTCTCTGGGAGAGCTGGCCTCCTCCTGGGCTCTGGTCCTCTACAGCGAGGGAGGTCAGGAGGGTGTGGCTTCTGAACCCCGCCCCGCCCCCTCTGCCCAGGGTGGTGCCCATTCTCCGCCTCTGTCCCGAGGAAGCAGGGCCTGGCATCTGAAATCTCAACCTCCTCCTTGCCCAGCTCTTGAACCTCTGCAGGAAGTCGGTCCAAGAGTCCTCAAGCTGGTGGACAAACAGAGCAGCAGGCTCAGGTGTCTCTGCAGCCAGTGGCCCCAGTCCAGTTCCTTTGCACTGACCCAGGAGAGGCGTGTGGCCCAGCAGTGACAGCAGCCTCCGGGGTCAGCCTGGGTCCGAATCTGCCTCTCATTCAGGAGTTGTGCAGCCCTAACCCGCTTTCCTCCTTTACAAAACGGAGCCTGCCTTTGGGTCTTGGCGTGACAAATCAATGAGAAAAGAGACAGAAGGCGCCTATGCTTTGCTGGCTGATGGCAGGAGCCTGGTGATGGGCTCTGCCCAGATAAACCGCGCAAGGCTGGACGGAGTCTGAATGTATCCCAGAAGCTCCTGGGGCAGAAGGGGCCTGGACACCTGCTGTGGGAGGGGAAGGAGGTGACACAGGGCACTTGCCAAGGAGAGACCGACCCAGTGATGGATGATGGGGGTGTTCGGAGCCCTCAGTGTCATCCCCAAAATGAGGAGTCTGCAGATCTGGGGTCTCGCAAGAACAGGAGGGGAGAAGGACATGAAAGCCCATGGCTGGATGGGGAACTGGAGTGTTGAGTCCCTGGGTAGACGGCCAGCTGCAGAGTCAGACCCCGGAGAAGGGGGTAAACTGCCATTTAGCTGAGACCCTCGAGAAGGGGACCCATCTCTGCCGCCACCGTGTGTGTGTGTGTGTGTGTGTGTGTGTGTGTGTGTGAGATAGAGAGAGAGTGTGTGTGTGTGTGAGTGTGATTAGCTTAGGGGGTCGGGACAGGAAAGGGAAGTGGAATTTGCAGTTTTAAAAGATACTGATTAATTGGGGGTCTTGATTTTGGGGCAGTGTAGATCTTCTGGGAATTACAGGCTGGGATCTTGCCCGTGGATATTTTTAATATATGTGTTATGTTTTATAAATGTGTGTATGCATGTATGCTGTGTATTTTTTTTTTAAAGATTTTATTTATTTATTTGACAGAGAGAGATCACAGTAGACAGGCAGGCAGAGAGAGAGAGAGAGAGGGAAGCAGGCTCCCCGCCGAGCAGAGAGCCCGATATGGGACTCGATCCCAGGACCCTGAGATCATGACCTGAGCCGAAGGCAGCGGCTTAACCCACTGAGCCACCCAGGCGCCCATATGCTGTGTATTTTTAATTGTATAGGGTCAGTGCAAGCTACTTAAGAAAAGTCTGTAAAATACAGATTTGCCAAAGGGAAAGAAACCCATCATCTGCCTATTCTAGAAAACTCCCACCACCCAGTGGTTCCTCATCTTTTTCAGGTCTTAAATCCTTTTGAAAATCTGCTAAAGACACGGGACCTCTCCCGCAGAGAATGTCTTCTACAGAATAATGTCAGGGGGTCCCTGGGTGTCCCCCCAAGTTCATCCCAGCCTCATTAGGGTGCACCGAAGGACTGTTTGAGTCCAACCACTGGCTTCTCTGCATTATGGGATGCTGTCTCCAAAAGCAATGTCACAGGTCAGGGAGGGACAAAAGATTCCAACTTAAAATATGTTTGACAACTTGTTCAAAGTCTGCTTTGAGGGGCACCTGGGTGGCTCAGTCAGTTAAAGCATCCAACTCTGGATTTCAGCTCAGGTCATAATATCTGGGTCCTGAGATCGAGCCCCACATACAGCTCCACGCAGGGCATGGAACCTGCTTCAGATTCTCTCTCTCCCTTTTCCTACCCGCCCTTACTGCTCTCTAAGAAAAAAAAAAGTTTGCTTTGAAGCTGCTTCTGCTTTCAGCCTTGACCACCTCTTATGTGCCATGTACAAGTTTACTCTACGCTGTTTAAATCCTTTCTGGTGTCTTAAATTTGCTGCTCCTTTGGGAGGACATTCAGCAAGGACCGAGTGACCCGAATCATTTAGTGACTCTCTGCTGTAAGGTCAGCTCACTTATGGGGCCAGCTGACCTTTGGGACAGTTGCCGCCTGTGGTTTTGTGGTCCTCCCTAGGCTTGGCAGGTGGAAGGGCCCGGGAGAGGTGGGTGCACTTCAGGGGTTGGGGGGCGTCCTCTGCGGAGGATGGGAAGTCAGGGCCATGTCCAGGCTCAGCATGTTAGGCTCCAGGCGGGGTCTCCCTGGAAGGTCAGCCCGCAAACTTCCTTTTGCCAAGTTTCGGGGTGCTGGCGCAGAGCATCCCACACCACGGCACCCGAGGTTCGCTGTGCTTCGCACCATGGCCTCCGCCCCGGGCAGAGGGAGAGCACTCTACTTCTTCCGCGGCCTCGCTGGTGGCCGGCCTCCCTAGGTGCCGCCCCGCACTTGGGACAGGAGCCTGAGCTCCTCCTCCTTTTTTAATAAAACAAGCTTTATATGTCGCTTCATGCACACAGTTCCGTGCCTTTCCTCTGTTGACAGAGTTGCGCAACCATCACCAGAATCGGTTTTAGAAGGGCCTCCTCACTCCCCAGAGAAACCCCATGCCCGTTCGCAGTCACTCCCCGCTTCTCCTCAGTCTTCCCAGCCCTAGGCGACCAGGAAGCTACTTTCTGTCTCTATGGACTTGCCTATTCTGGACATTTTGAGTAAATGAAATCACACAGGATGTGGTCTTTTGTGGCCAGTTTCTCTCACTCAGCCTGTGGCCTCTTCTTCAGAAACACGTCTGACTCATACAGTTACAGTAGAGGGCTTGTTTGTACCGATCGTTTGCTCGGTCCTGATGGGGCATCTGCTGTACCGGAGCAGGTGCTGGGCCACGCGGCAAGGAACACAGCAGCCGTGGATGGTGTATTCGTCATCTCCTGCTGGGTAACAAATGGTGCCAACACTGGGCAGCTTAAACAACAAACACTGATTACCATCGGGCTGTTGCTACGGGTCCAGAATCTGGCAGGGGCCGGGGCTGCAGGTGTCTGGAGCTGGTTGTTGGCAGGTCTCAGGGATGTCCTGCTGTCAGGGCTTCTTCCCAAGGCAGCTTGAGTGTCCTTCCAGCATGGTGGCCGGCTTAACTCATAGTGAGAGTTGAGAGAGGCCAAAGCCCTCAGTTTCTGTGAACCTAATTTTTTTTTTTTTAAGATTCTTATTTATTTATTTGACAGAGAAAAAGAGAGAGGGACCGCGAGTAGGCAGAGAGGCAGGCAGAGAGAGAGAGGAGGAAGTAGGCTCCCCACTGAGCAGAGAGCCTGATGCGGGGCTCGATCCCAGGACCCTGACCTGAGCCGAAGGCAAGAGGCTTATTAACCCACTGAGCCACCCAGGTGCCCCCAGTGAACCAAATTTTTTTTTTTTTTTTAAAGATTTTATTTATTTATTTGTCAGAGAGAGAGAGAAAGAGTGAGCACAGGCAGACAGAGGCAGAGGGAGAAGCAGGCTCCCTGCCGAGCAAGGAGCCTGATGTGGGATTCGATCCCAGCACGCAGGGATCATGACCTGAGCCGAAGGCAGCCGCTTAACCAACTGAGTCACCCAGGCGTCCCCTGTGAACCTAATCTTGAAGGTGATGCGCCATCACTCTGCCCTCTGCCCTTTGCAGTTCTGCTCTCCTGCAAAGAGGTGTGAATACCCAGGGGAGGAAGTGACCGGATGTGGTTTCATATGGAAAATGGCCCTCGTCATAACTAGCGCCCAGCACCTGCTCGTGAAGGGCCCGCCAGGCCACCTCTGAATGACCCTGGACGGCTATGAGTCCTAGTTCCGCGCTAGTCTCAGTCTTCCTGCATCTTTCCTGCTCTGTGTGTGTAACCAGGGAGCGGAGCCTGGCATTACGACACACACTGCACTTGGGGCCTCCTGATCATCCGCTTCACACAGAATAATTTTACAGATGATTTTCCAGGAATTTGTGAATTCTGTGTGCATTTTCTATCACATGGATGAGCCAGCTTTGGGATTGCCTTTCGTTGGTGTTGTCAAGAAGGATGTGGACTAGAACCGTCCCCAGGACCCGTCCCAGTGGGTCTGATACTTCCCACCGTGGCCTGGGGTCACACCATCTCAGAAGTCGCTGGAGACACCTTCTTTCCCAGATGGCCCATGAGACTGTCTCGAGGGGCAGGCTCAGGTCTTGTTAAGAGGGGCAGATATCATGCATTAAAAAAACTGAGCCTCGTACCCCGAGGTAGTGGGAATCTCTGTTGTGAGAAGCAGTTTTAGGCTCAAACACATTTAAAAGCTTTAGAAACCTCGCTCGGAGCAGCCTGGAGCAGCCTGGAGCAGCCAGATCATTTCCTGAGTCCCCGGGGTATCTTCCAGGAGCCTCAAAGTGTGACTCACACAGTGAACGCCCTATTGGGCCATTTATCCCCTTCCCCTAATTTCTCCCAGGACAGAGTCACAGTTGATCTTCTCCACAAACAAGGAATAGCTTTCCTTCTATAAAAAATACAAAGAAGTTGGGCGCCTGGGTGGCTCAGTGGGTTAAGCCGCTGCCTTCGGCTCCGGTCATGATCTCAGGCCCGCATCGGGCTCTCTGCTCAGCAGGGAGCCTGCTTCCTCCTTCTCTCTGCCTGTCTCTCTGCCTACTTGTGATCTCTGTCTGTCAAATAAATAAATAAAATCTTTAAAAAAAAAAATACAAAGAAGTCTAAAACGTGGCATCCTCCCACGAAGATCCCGTTCTGGAACTGGAGAGACCTCAGAGTCCAGGAAACGGTGGCAGAACGCATCGTGTCGTGGGACGCTTGGCTTCGAGGTCCGGCTAGGAGCCCCCCACCCCCCCAGAGGCTGTCCCGTCGATATTTGCCCTCGCTGGCTGAGCTGGGCACTGTGTGCAGTCACCTGCGTTTACAGATGAGGAAACAGCTCTGGAGTGGTTAGAAAACTCTTCCAAACCCAGATCTAATGCCAGGGCTCATGCTCCTACCTTTGGCCAGAGAGTCCCTGCAAGCATTGAGTGCTTTTGGTATACACTGGAAAGATCGAGCACTGTGGACACGAGCATTTTTTCCCTCTGCTGCTCTCCTCCCCACCCAGGTCACAAACTCAGAAAGCCTCAAGTAAGGCCGACTTTTGGTCTAAGCTTGGGGAATTGGCCAAAGGAAAAAAAGAAAGAAGCTCCAGATTCTAATTAACTTTGCTTTTTAACTACAGATGAGCCACTTTTTGAATTAATGGGGGGGTGAGAGTCTCAAAGATTAATGGAAATATGTGAAGATGGCAGGAAAGCAGGGGCCAGACGTTCCTGTAAGTAGACGCCCTCGTCTGAGCGCCTGGAGAGGAAAAGATCAAGGGGACAAAGCCATGAGGGGATTATATGAAGAACCAGGGAAACTATCTCTCCCCTTTGAGGAGGATTATTTTCCAGAGTCCTCCTGTTTTTCCTAAAAGAATTAAAAACATTTAGCTGGCTTTTTTTTTTTCTTCTTTTACTGACTGTAGCATTCGTGTTCTCCACTCTACTCCACATCTCATCTGCTCGCCCCTAAAAATCCTGTAGGGCAGGAGGAATAATTCTAGATTCTTGGCTGAGAACCCTCCCCCCCCATCCACCCAAAGATAAAAGACCGGTTAACAGGATAAAAACAAATTAAATTACTAAAAGACGGGAGCCCCACAAAAATAGGAGGTTCAAAGATGTCACCAAAGCAGGAAACTTTATACTTTTTAGACAAAGAAACAATAAATGTATGAAGGATTGACAAAACAGGGGTTCGGGCTTGGGGTAGTAAACTGGTGAAGTAAGAAGGTTTGTTTTCGTGGCCTTCTTGGCCCTAAATTCCCCATCTGGCGATAAGGATGCCTTCTGTCCTGCTCACCCTCCCACCCCACCCCCGCCCTGTAGGGGGAGGCGTACCTTTCACAGAGGCGATTTATCTCCTGCTGTCCTACTGGGGACAAAGGAAGTTCAGAGTGTCCTTCCTGCTAGGCTATTTATCCAATACCTTTAATTCAAAACGATCAGTATGCCAAAGTGGCCTGTTTCGGGATGGCATGGTCTAAGCCCCTACAATGTGGGCACAGGAAGAGGCCACCGGAATTCTAGGAAGGTTGGTGGTTGGGATATTGGTGGGCAGCGGGGGGCAGCTGACATTTCCTCGCTGTGAGCTTACCTGGAGGTGTCAGGAGTGAAGAGGAGGAGTGACTGATGGAGCCGAGAAGCTTTTCTCTTCTGGAACTTGTTGATCTTAGCAAGGGGTTTCATGAGTAGGGGCAGAGGTTCATCTGGTTTCCTGCTTTGTGCGTGGAAACTCACAAAGAGGGTCCAGTCTTTCTGGCTGTAGCAAGTAGGAAGGCGGGAATCTAATTTCTCTGTTTACGCTGATTTCTGAAGAGTGGGGAGACCTATTTAGGCACCAAACTCTTTTAATTTAGACCCTCATCTGTATCTCAGAAAGGATTTAACATACCTGAGCCCTGAATGAGGCAGGAATCGGGACACTTGGGTGTTTCTGCCCCGTTGAGCATACCAGTCCGCCTCTTTGCGTGTTTCCCATCTGTGAGAGCAAGCGCATTTGGAGCAATTACTGTATACACCTGTTCCAGATGTTCCACTCACCTTTTTTTTTTTTTTTAAGATTTTATTTATTTATTTGACAGAGATCATAAGTAGGCAGAGAGGCAGGCAGAGAGAGGGGGGAAGCAGGCTCCCCACTGAGCAGAGAGCCTGATGTGGGGCTCCCAGGACCCTGAGCTCATGACCTGAGCCCAAGGCAGAGGCTTTAACCCCCCCTGAGCCACCCAGCCACCCCCCCACTCACCTGTCTTAATTTACCTCATTCTCCCAAATTACTGTGTGATGTGTCTTTCTGGATTTGTTAGTGCAATTTCAGTCTGTGGTTCTCATACGGGCAGGATGACTTCGGTGGCTTCTGCCATTTCAAAGAATGCTGGCTTTTCCTCTGGGTTCCAGAGGAACCAGTACCTGATGCTCCCAGCTTGAAATCATGTCATTGGGTTCCACTGCTGATGAGGACCTTGCCTTTGCACTCTGCTTTCCACACCGGAAAGAAAGGGAAGTCTGCAGGACTGGGTCCAGACGGAGAAGGGCACACACAGTGAGGATGGGGGAGTAGAACCTGGAAGACTGTCTGCCCACGTTGAATCTCTCCCCTGGCTTGGTGGCATGGGGTCATTATCTTTTCCTGGCTGGGGGTTTTGGGGGATGCTACCGACCCCCAGTCAGGATGGCTGTCAGAGAGAACTCCCGGCTCAGCCAGCCTATGTAAGTAAGATCCGGCTGTGTTTTCTGGTGGCTTCTGTCTCATCCTCATACTCCACCCTGGCCGCAGCACCCCTAGGCTCCCTGCCGGTGAGTCAACGGCAGCTCAGCAGGAGGCCAGCCCTTTACCACCCTGACCTCCTTCAACGTTGCCTGGCTCCCCTTCCCAGCTGGGGGTGGGAGGAGTGAAAGGCAAAGTAGCAGCAGCCCCGAGTGCAGCCTTGGGGTGGATGGGTGGCACCCTGGGTGGTTGCCACCAGGGCCCAGGCTCCGCCTTTTCCAGATGTCATCTGCCAAGTGCACAGCCACACTGGGCCGTGTGGGTGGCTGGGGGAGGTTCGGTGTGTGAATGTGTGCCATGGGTGTGTGTGTGTGTGTGTGGTCTCTGTGTCTGTGTCATCGTGTGTCAGTTTACATAATTGTGTGTGGGGGGGTGTGTGTGTCCTCGTGAAAGTGCATTCATGTGTGTCTGGGCGCGTGTGAGGGAGTGACTTGGCGCATGCCTGAGTGTGGAGTGTGTGTGTGTGAACGAGTATGGGAGTGTTTGTCTTTCTGAGTGTATGTGACATCGGGTTGGGATGCGGAGGGGGGTTTCCTCCTCCTGCCCTGAGAAGTCAGGGATGCTGGACCCGTCCTGACAGGATTGATGGGTGCTGGTGGGGGACACAAAGGTCACCGAGGGTGGCGGGACCCCCCCACGGCCCGGTCCTCTCATCTCGGGCTTCTTCGCAATTCCTGGGGCTTAGGGCTGTTTTTCTCCTTTTCTCCCCCGGGGGCACAGGGGGGTGGGGTGGGGGCGGGAGGCGGGGTACAGAGGGAGGCTGGGGTGGGGGGCTCGAATGGATGGCCCCGCCCTGGGCGCCTGGCCTGGAACACTTGGTGCAGGCGGAGACGACTACCAGAGTGGTCCTCAGACCACTTCCGTCCACCACGGGTCCGCTGCACCTGCTGGGACGCCAGGGGTGATTCTCTACTCGTACTCTTTCTCCTCTTGTGCTCCACCGTGGCAGAGCTTGAAGTCTAGAGCTGTGGAGCCTAAAGAACATTGTGAAGGACACGGGACGCCGCGGGGCAAGAAGCACCGCAGTCCCGTATCAAACCAAGGTGGTTCCGAAGCTGGCCCTGACGCTGCGTGCGACCTGTGTGCATGTGAGGGTCAACCGCTTGCCCTTGGAGCTTCGGGTTTGTCATTTACAGGCCGGGGTGTGTGTGTGGGGGGAACAGCACCCACCTCGCAGGGGGATGCGCAGATTCCCTGGAGCGCTGTGCGAGGCGCAGGGTGGGGGCTTACTGCACCAACGCCCCGCCAGCGCGAATGTGGTTCATTGTCATGGATGGATGTAGGAGCGAAGGCCCCCGGCAGACCCATTTACCTGCTGAATCCGACCTGTAAGGGGAACCCCGATGGAAAGGCAGGCCCAGCGGCTGGGGAACAGCTCGCACACCGGATGGGAGCCCAGACCCCGGGATGGCCAGTGACGCGGGTGACCTGGGCTCCAGATCAGTGACGGAGGTCCGGTGCCCCGTCGGTTCTGGTGACTCCCTGGGGACCCGGGCGGGGAGAGCGGTTTGGCGGACCACCAGCCCCCGCTCCCTTTGCAAATGGCACTTTCAGTTCTCCGGTTACCAGCCGGAGGGGGGCCAGGGCCAGCGTGCGCACGCCGCCCGGGGTCCCGCGGTGGCCGGGGCGCTCGCGGCTGCAGGCGCACGCCCCACCAGCCGGGGCGGACGGGAGCAGCGGGGGTCGGGGAGGAGTTGCAGCGGCGTCTGCCGCGCTCCCCGCGGTCGCGGGCTCTCAGACACTCCGCCTGGCTGGGGCCGCGAGAATTTGCCGACGGTGCCCGCGGCGCGGCGGGCCCTGGCCCCGCCCCGGGCCCCGCCCCACGACCGGCGCCCCGCCCCTGACCCCGCCCGCGCCCGCCCGCTGTCCGGGCCCCGCCCCGGGCCGCGCCCCTCCGCTGCTGTCCCGCTCGCCGGCTCCGCGCCGCGGGCCTGCCCTCAGGCCCCCGCGGGCTCGGCGCCGCCGCCCGGAGGCTCGCGGAGCTCCGGGACCCGCCCGCCGCGTCCCCTGGGCAACCGTCTCCCGGGAGATCGGGCCCCGCCCCCGGCACCGACACCCGGTACGGAGCCCACCTGTGCGGGCGTCTGCGGGGTCCCAGTGCCCCCCCTGCGCACACCCGCCCCGCCCAGCGCCCGGCTTTGTCCGCCTGGGGCGGTCGGGGTCCAGGGGCGTGGGGGCTGGGGGAGGCGCGCGCGTCCCGGGGCGGACCGGACGCTGCCGGGGAGGCCGAGGCAGGGGGCCGCGCTCGCGTTGTGACTCCCGGGTGTGGGCTGGTTCATGCTCTCCCGATCTCCGTGCATCCCTTTTGTGCCTCCGGGGGGCGGGGATCGGGGTGTCCCGCTGCCGCCCTTGATGGGATGAGCAGGGCCCTCAGCCGGGCTCCGGACGTGGACGCGCCTGTTCAGGGCAGGCTGTTTACTTGTCAGGGACCCAGCAGTTGCCGCGCGCATCCTCCCCTCCCCCTGTCCCCGATTCGGGACGGAGCATCCTGCGCCGTGTCGGTTCCTGGCGTTGCCTCCCAAGCTTTGCCCTTGAACCCAGAGGGCTAGAGGGCGGCCGACCCAGATCCCGAGGTCCTGGGCGGCAGGAGGGCCAGAGCCGAAGACGCACCTTCCTCCGGGAAGAGCCTCCTCCTCGGCCGCCCTCTTGTGAATTCTGCCCCAGCTCCCTGTTTCCTGACCTGAATTCCTGAGGACTAATTCCTTCTTGTTTTCCCTAACTCTTCCTTCTCTCGGCTCCATCATGTTTTCTGCTTTGTCTTTGCTCGTTTTGAAAGTGTTTTCTCTATAATCGCGTCTCGTTTCCCCGTAACCGAACTGCTGGGTTTGTCCTCTTGTTAAGAACTCCATTGGTCAGCAGTGGAAGTTCTTCTTCCGCGACCCCTCATTTCCCTTGCTCTCCTCCCCTGAATGCTGGGTGAAGAGACCATCCAAGCCCCCGTTCCTGGGCTCCGGCAGCAGGGTCCATCGGGTATCCTGCCTGGGATTCGGCTCTCAGCAGCGAGAATTTCAGCCCGGTCCCTGGGAACTGTATTCTTGGAAGGGACACCTTTTCCAACGGCTTCCCAGCAGTGGGCTTTTTACTTATGGCGAAGCAAATAATTTAGGCTTCTCTGCTCCTCAAGAGCCCTCCTCAGCCTTGCCCAGTGGGCTCCCGCTGTGGAGGTAGCTGTGCCCGGGGCCTGTGGTTTGGAGAAAGGGGCGGGTCTTACTCGTAGCATCCAGCCTGCTGGGCTTCCGGAGCTCAGGTGTCTTCCTGTCTCTGGGGTCAGATTATTTACAGGAGTAGCGGGCAGTGGGGGGAAAGAAACTCCAGGGATGCAGTAGTGGGAGGCCCTTCTCTCCACACACCCGCCCTCTTCCCTCTCCTGCAAGCAGGGATGAATCTGCCTGTATGATGCAATTTAGTACTTAAATGGGGAACTCAAGTCCAGGAATCTGCTTTTCCTATCCCTTGAATGGAACTTGAACCCAGGCTTGACACAGACCATACACTTCGCCTTCACAAAACCAAACAAAACCAACGAATAACTAAGAATGATCTGAGGTGTATACCTATATATTCCTGTGTCACGAAATGCTCCGCTTTGCTTCCATACCACCAAAGTTGCTGGGGTGGCGGTGACCCGGGTGGTGAGAAGGGCCCATCAAGCAGAATGGGACTGGTTTGCAAAATGAGAGCCTAAGTGAAACAGTTATTTTTGAGCTAAAGTCCTGTGAAGGAATGCATAGAAGTTTGGGGGAGACTTTCTCCTTTAAAAATTTCATTCATTCATTCATTCATTCATTCTTTTTTTCCCCCCCCAGACAGATCAGGAGCTCAGAGTGAGGCAGGGACGGAATGCTGCTCACTGATTCCAAAGCCTGTTTGATCTGCCAGCCAGAGGGGCCTTTGCTGCTGGTCTTTCTTGGACCATTCCAGAGAGGTAGGTTGGGTGAAGGAGACAGGTGTGTGGGAAAGAAGAAAAGACAGCTTAAGAATTTGAACAGACTCCATCCTCCCTGACCAGCCAGCCAAAGGAGAAGCTCTCTGACTCTGATCTAGGACTAGATCACACAGAGGAAGGGAATGACCCAGATGCGTGCTATGAGCCAAAACAAAGGGAAATGAACTAGACCTGGGCCGGCTCCCCAGGGGAGGGATACTGCTGCCTGTGAAGGGATGGGGGGAGGCTCTGCTCCCAGGAACCCTGGGGCTCATTACCAAGCTATTTGACTTGCTTCAGTCATGGTAGAGTTAGGCTGGCCTTTTTTGGGGAGAGAAAAATGAAAACTTCCATCCAAAGGCAATGGAGTGAATTCTTACAATTTGGCATTGCTTCTCAAAGACTTCTTAGGCAGGGACATTCTGTCTCTCCAGAGAGCTGGCAGTCACTGTATCAGTAAGGCAGTGCTCGTTAGAACACCCTGGATGTTCGCTGGGAGATGGATGCAGTCCGTTCTTGGTGCAAATGAAGAAACTGAGGCCAGAGACGGATACTGGCCAAGCATTAGCTTTGCTGTCCGCATACTTGAGCAGCTCCTGTCATTTCTGATGGAAAGAAGCCCAGGCTTACAGCCTGGGGGCATCCTTGGAAGCTTCCCTCGCCCCTGCCCCCACCCCACCTTCATTTTCTCTAGATCTTCATCAGTACTTTCTGAACTTCTTTGTTAGTGTGGCTCTCTTTAAAAAGCTCAAGGTATTAAAACAGAATTTTGACCTATAGAGTCGAAAAAAACGGAGTACCCTGTGGTCCAGGCAGAGACTGGCTTAGGATGTCCACTCAGCATCCTGTCCCATTTCCGCCACCCTCTGAAGATCTTGGGGTTGCTTCTGTGGAACCCCAGAACTCTGGAACATAGTAAAAAAAACATGGATTGTGTAGACCTCTGTTGGGGGATTGGAGTTTCTTCTGTACATCTGTTTACCTATTTGCAGTATCTTGATTCTCTCTCTCTTTTTAAAAGATGTATTTGTTTGTTTGAGAGAGGGAGAGAGAGAATGCAGGCACAGGGGAAGGGACAGAGGGAGAGGGAGAATCCCAAGCAGACTCCGTGCAGAGCTTGGAGCCTGGTGCAGGGCTCGATCGCATGACCCAGAGATCATGACCCGAGTCAAAACCAAGAGTCATATACTTAACTGACTGAGCCACCCAGAGGCCCCAACAGTATCTTGATTCTTGTTTCAGCAGATGTCTTTTAATAATTTTTAACCCTCATACTTTCTTATTTATTAAGAAATGCCCACTTACTGTTGAAAGTTTGCCCCCCAACTTGGCATAACCCACCATCCCCTAACCACCCCTGAGGGAACCACTGTTTCCTTGAAGGGGTATCCTCCCCTAAGTCCCCCAGAAAGCCTTCTATATGCCTATCTTTGGAAACTTGCTTTTTATGTATTGTTAAATGTTACTATGAACTTCCATGAAAATATGACTAATTGAATGCTTATGTTTCTCCTGGCTCTGTTTCAAAAGTCCACTAAAATGAGAGTAAGGGATTAAAAAAAGGACAAAATCCTTAAGAAAACAGAAAAGGAAATGATGGAGGAGGAGGAAGCGTGAGCAAATACTTAGAGAAACAGAAAACAGGTCGGTAAAAGAGATGTAAAACTTAAAGTCTTGAATGTCCTGTGTCATGGTAGAGGAAGGCAGGTGTGTTCAAGGACCCACCAAAGGCCCAAGAGTGGGAGCTACAGTGCTCCTGGTGACGGACTGTGGGGTGGGCTGGAAGCAGGAATATGGAAGGTGTGTGTCGAAGCAACAGACTCCTCTCTCAGCCCACATAGTCAGGTGGCTCCCTCCTCCATCCCAGTGGAAGATGCCTGTTCTCCCAGAGGCCTCATTGAACCAGAGAAGCTCAGGCCTAGACTGGGGTGGTAGGAGGCATGGGATCAGCTGAATGTAAGAGGCACTGTACTGAGAACAGAAATATTCAGTCAAAGTTGGTATACTAAACAGTGAGACCTTTCCCTGCTTGGCTCCCAGAACATGGCAGCCTAATCTATACCCCTCTCTGGTTGGGGTCTTGAAGAACTTCTCTCTGAGGAAATGGAGCTCACAAGAAAAAATGACCCTCAAAGACTAACACTGAAGGGACCCTCTTGGAAAGCTTTCTCGCTGCTTTGTCATTTCAAATGACAAAGTGATGCCTGCGAAGCAACTAGCCTTTAGCTGTGCACAGACAGCTCTGAGTGCCTCTCTTAAGTTTGAATGGACACCTGTGGATCATCCCACATAGAAGGACATTCCTAGCATGAAAGAGACCCAAATGAACAAAAAATGGGCCAGAAGTCATAAACATGGTTGTTGAGAAACAGCAATACTCATGAAACAATAGTAGGCTCTGGGATATAAAAACTGTGATGGTAGAGGTGCGTGGCTGGCTCAGTCCAGAGCATGTGACTCTTGATCTCAGAGTTGTGAGTTTGAGCCCCATGTGGGGTATAGAGATTGCTTAAAAATAAATTTTTTTAATATTTTGTTTATTTGACAGAGATGGAGAGAGAGCACAAGCAGAGCTGCAGGGAGAGGGAGAAGGAGCCTCTCTGCGGAGCAGGGAACCTGATGGCGGGCTCTATCCCAGGACCCTGGGATCATGACCTGAGCGGAAGGCAGCCACTTAACTGACTGGGCCACCCAGGTGCCTCTAAAAACAAAATCTTAAAACAAAACAAAACAAAACAAAACCCCAGCAACTAATAGTAGAAGCAAAAATTTCAATAGAATAGAGCTAGAGGGCACCTGGGTGGCTCAGTTGGTTGAGCTACTGCCTTCAGCTCAGGTCATGATACTCAAGTCCCGGGATCGAGTCCCACATCCGGCTCCCAGCTCCATGGGGAGTCCGCTTCTTCCTCTGACCTTCTCCCCTCTCATGCTCTCTCTCACTCTCTGTCTCTCTCTCTCAAATAAGTAAATAAAATCTAAAAAATAAAATAAAAAAGAATAAAGCTAGAGATTGAAAAGTGAATTTCTACAAAATAAAACGAAAAGACTTAAGAGATGGAGAATAAGAAAGAAAATAGAAGAAAACTGGAGGATCAGTTCAGGACTCCTGCTTTCCACCTCATAGGAACTCAAGACAGAGAGAAAAATGAAGAAAAGGAAGTTACCAAGCTATAGGAAAAAAATTCTAGAACTGAAGGAACTTCTGTATGAAGAGTATCTGAGTAGAACTCAACAATGAGTAATAGAAGTAATAGTAATAGTAATAGTAATAGTAATAGTAATAGTAATAGTAATAGTAATAGTAATACTACACAAAAGTAAAGTGTGTGCTACAGGACGTCATCATGAACTTTCAAAACTCCAGGGATAGAACTTGCCAAAAGCCAACAAAGAGAAAAGGGGCCGCATCTAGAAGATCAGATAAAAAATGGCACCAGAAGCCACAAGACAATGGAGCAACTCTTTCAAATTTCCAAGGGAAATTAATTCCCGGGCGAGAATTCTGTAATTGTCATTCAGGCAAAATAATAGCATAAAGGCACCTCTGTAGGTGTGAATTTTCCAAAGCTCTATGTGTGCGCACGCACGCACGTACACACACCTTTGTATCGCTATTCAAGGAAACTCGTGGAGACTGTGCCCTACGAAAATGAGAGTAAACTAAGAAAGCGGAACAAGTGATACAATGTGTGATTGTCTCTTGTTCTTATTTGCCTCCGTTCCCAAATAGCTTTCAGTATTTCAGCTCTTACCTTACTTTGAGTTTTGCAAATGCAGAGGAAAAAACCAAACACCTACTCAACCACGGGAACTGAAAAGTACTGACTTCCAAGCTTTCCCTGTAGCCGGGGCCCGTGACCTAGACTCCATGGATGAGTACACCATGCTGTATTTTGGCAGAGGAGAGGGATCAAGCATGTGCTGTACCATGGTTATGGCCCTGGCAGCCATGATGGGGGCTCCAAGGTCAACTTGTTGGCACGGACATGACCAAGGTACAAATTGGCATTTAGTATCAGTGGCAGTAGAGGCAGTCCACCATCAGACCTGCATTGTGGAGTCCAGTGTACCTGTTTCTTTTTTGGTTCAGCTTTCTGTTTTTCCTGGAGTTGATAAGCACCTCCTTGTCTTTTTATTTGCTATGTTCGCAATGTACTAATCACCAGTTCTTCCTCAAACTCTCCAACAGAGCTGTGAAACTCCTCACAGTGCAGCAAATAAGCCAAATGATCTGTCAGCAACTTTTCTGCTTAATCAGTGAGAGCTGGCTTCTTTCCTTGCAACCCAGAACCTGGACGGGTGGAGAGAATGGGCAGGATTCCCACCATCACGGCGAAGCAAAGTCCCAGTGGTGCAACTGCTCAGCCCGAGTGGAGATCAGCCGGGCGAGTTTGGAGCAGTGCGGCTGAGGGCACCAGGAGGGATATCTTCAAGAAAAAAAAAATGAAGCTGGTGGATTATTGGACCTGTTTACCGTATTAGGAAGAGTTCATAGTTCCGTTACAGAGTTGGGGAAGAATTACGTATTTGCATATAGAAAACAAAGGAATTATATTTGTACATAGAAAATGAAGCAAATTATAAGTGAGGCAACTATCAACTATAGAAATAACAAAAAGTTGAATAAGAAGGAAATAAAACCAGAATATACTATGTGGTTTAGCGTTAAACACTGTTTATGTAGTCATAATAAAATAAGCACTTAAGTTTTTTTTTTTTTTAAGATTTTATTTATTGAGGGAGGGAGAGGGAGAGGCAGGCTCCCCGCTGAGTAGGGAGCCTGATGCAGGGCTTGATCCCACGACCCTGGGATCATGACCTGAGCCGAAGACAGAGACTTAACCAACTGAGCCACCCAGGCACCCACAAGTTTGATTAACAAAAAAATGATCACGTAGCTATGTTCGGAAGATGGAGGGGAGGATATATGCGTGTGCGCAGAAGACACAGTCTCATCTTCTAAGGTCAGAAGTTAAAAGTCAGAAATCGAGAAGTACCCGTGTGAATCGGTTATTTAGAAAATTGGAGACAAATACCCAAAAAAAATCTGTAGTTGGGGGCGGGCGTTTTGGACGTGCAGGGCAGGGGGGCTGCTCCTTTTTTTTTTTTTTTTTTTTGCTGCAAACGGTTTAGCTTTCATTAATTTTTAAAACCACGTGCTTGCCTAACGTTCCTAGATAACAAAACTTTGAAATTATCGTCATAGGCTCCATATCCACCCGTTAATAGCTGTTTCCATTTTTTCTGTGCTTCCTGATATGTTTTGTCCGCAAACAGATGTTGCCATGGCGAACGGGGGGCACCTCCTGGTTCCATCTCTCGGGGGCTGTATCTGCAGGGCTCTGGTACGCAGGTGCCATTGTGATGACTGTCTTCACTCCTGTTAATTATCATAATTTCCCTGTGATTTTTGATTTTCCACTTTCATGAAAACCACAAGCGAGTATCTTCGTACATGTAGCTTCCCCGCCACCCCCTTTGCATGCTTCCTTAGGACAATTCCCCAGTTTCCCCAAATTACCAAACCTAAGAGCGTGGATCTGTCTCTTGATTTTGATGGGTAGTGCCAGATTCTTCCCTGGGCCTCCCTGGGTGGGCCATGAACTGAACATCCTAGGAGATAGTTGGGATCGAATTTTCGTGGTAGATAGTTGGCTCATTTTTCTAATGACATCAGAAGAAGTCCGGAGTCTCTCTCTGTTTCCCTTCCTCTCCTTCTCTCTCTTTTTATAGAACAGAATTTCCAGAGACCTTTGCTTCTCATTCTTCGATGTCTGTGTATTTGGTTCTCCTGCACTGAGGATTTTTTTTTCATTTTTCAATATTCAAACTAAAAGTTACCATTCTGTTAAATAATAGAAGTTCAAGGGAGACCCATTTAAAATGGGAGAGAGGATGGGACGCCTGGATGGTTGAGTCGGTGAAGCGTCTGCTTTTGCCTCAGGTCATAATCCCAGGGTCCTGGGATCAAGTCCCGAGTCAGGCTCCTTGCTCAGTGGGGAGTCTACTTCTCCCTCTCCCTCTGCCTCTACCCCCTGCACTCATGCCTTCTTTCTCTCTCAAATAAATAAAATAAAATCTTTTTTTAAAAAAAGGTTTTATTTATTTATTTGACAGAAAGAGGGAGGGAGCACAAGTGGTGGGAAGGGCAGAGGGAGAGGAAGCATCAGGCTCCCCTCCCCCCACTCCAACCGAGCAGGGAGCCCGACGCGGGGCTCCATCCCAGGACCCTGAGATCACGACCCGAGCCGAAGGCACACACTTCACCGACTAAGCCACCAGGCACCCCAAGAAAGAAAATGTTTTTTAAAAAATGGGAGAGAGTGCAAAGAAGAAGAAACAAAGAAAGAGGGAGGCAGCGGCGGATAGACCAGGAGTCGGGCAGCTCCCGCCTCAGCTAACCCGCCGAGCGGACCTCGGAGCCTCCGTTAGTTCATCCATCCTCGGCCTTCACCCGTCCCATCACTTTCCCTCCTGTGGCGGGAGCCTGGGGTGTCCGCCCTCCAGACCAGCCCCATCTTCCTAGTCCTGGGCATGGTTTTGGGGGTGTCCACCTTGGCTGGCTTCTGGCTTCTGGACATTCCCTCCGATCCCCCTTCGGAGACCATTTCCTCCTTCACCTGACCACCACCAGGCCCTGCGTGCGTAGCCAAGTTCTCCCTCTTGCGGGGCTGCTCTTCCTTTGCTGTGCCACAGACACTTTCTAGAACCCCACAAACTGGGGTGGCCAGAGGGGGCAGAGGATGCTGCTACTCCCTGGTCTCTAGGGGACCCACCCTGAAGCGGGTCTCGTGGAAGGTTCTGTGTTTCGGGAGAACAGCTCGCCTGTCCTAAAACTACACCTGTTGGGGGAACCCGGGGCCGGTCCATTTTTCATCTGGTCTCTACCTGCAGTTCTTTGTCAGAAAGTTGTTGCGGGCAGGGAGTTCTAAGGCTGCGGCGCTGGAAAGCCTGATTCCCAGCCGTGAGGAGCAGCCGTGAGGAGCAGATGCCCCTTCCCGGGCGTTTTGTGGCAAGTGGGGCCCGAGTTTTCCCGCATTAATCTTGCCCTGCTGCTCTTGCCCGCGGCCCTGGGCTCATGGCTTTGCCACCTCATTCTTGCCTCACTCACTTCCATTTTCCTCACGGCAGCCAAAGCAGTTTTTGTCCAGCATAAAGTCAGGGCTTATCAATCCCCTGCTTAAAACCCTCCAGTGGCCTCCCATTGTCGTGGTAACAAAATCTGGCTCCACACTGTGCCTGTGAGGCCCTGCAGGGTCTGGGCTCACCGCCTCTCCCTGTCATCCCGCCTCTGGGTCATTGACTCCAGCTGCCTGGTCTCCTGCCTCAGGGCCTTTGCACTTCTAGCTCCAGCTGCCTGAACCCTATTTCATGGATCTTTGCCTGATCTTTCTCATCCTTTGGGCCTCGACTCCAAAATGATCTCTCTTGAGCGCCCTCCCCTGAACTACCATCCAAAGGAGGCCTCCCCGCAAGTCCCTTTTATTCTGTTCAACTCTTTCTTACCTGAAGTCATCTTTTCTTTCTTTCTTTCTTTCTTTCTTTCTTTCTTTCTTTCTTTCTTTTTTTGCTTTTCTCCTGTTAGACTAAAAACTCCATAGGATTGGGGATGGTTGCAAAGTGGGGCCTCTGGATAAAGCACCTTGGTAATTCAGCTCTGAAGTGCCTGTGTGCCCCCACTTTGCACATACATTAGGCAACAGGAAAAGCATCCACTTCATTCTCCGAGGAAGAGAGTCTGGAAACAGAACACTTACTAGGAGGACTTTCTGGAGGCTGAGAAGTACCTGAAAATCAGCCCAGGTCAGGAGACCTGGCTTCGCGCAGCCTGGTGCAGAAGGCCAGCCCCGATGGCTCCCTGTCCCTTGTCCCAGTGACTGCTGCTCTCCTACCCTTCCAGCCCAGGTTGATGGTAGATACTAGATAACGTGCGTAGCCGCTTCGAGATGTTTCTGAGATGCCTCTTGAGCTTTCGGGGTGGTGACTTTCAGCTCTGAAATGCAGGTTTTTGACAGATGTTTTGTCCTGAAGTTCTAAGAGTAAAGCATCTCTCTCTGTAGACGGGTTCACGCTTGCTCTGGAATAACAGGTGAGGGTACAGGCCTGTCTCATTCAGGGAACCCTCAGGGAGGACGAGGATGTTCACGGCTCGGATAAGCAGGATACAACTTCCCTTCTCCCCGCTGCTTGTCCCCTGCACCCAGCCGGCTGTGAGTGACTCATGCATTCCGTTGGAAAGCTGTTCCCCAGGGCATGGGACTCCAGCACCAGAAAGCCTGTCTTCACATTGAAAAACACTGGGCAGTGGCTCCTACTCGGAGTATCAGCCACACCTGCGATGGCCACGAGAACGACGTGGAACCCCAGCAGACCCAGGAGACAGACTCACAGCCCTAACACAGTGGAACTGCCAGAGAAGCGAGAGGGAGGCCTCGTGGGTCCCGAGTTAGGCACAAGCCACCAGCCAGCGGGTGTGCCATTGCCGGGGAGACTAGGGGATGGGCTGCCACCTCATTCCCGGGCTGCTGGAAGCACTGTGGCTCTGGGATGGCTCGCCCTCCTCTCTTAGAAATAGATGAGGGCCCTGGGGGCACCTGGGTGGCCCTCTCGGTGAAGTGTCTGACTCTGGATTTCAGCTCAGGTCATGGTCGTTTGGTAACCGTGCTGATGATTCGATGTGGGCAGACAGGGCGGTGGTGGTTGACTCAGCAAGGAAAGGTGGCTCATGGTTCATCTGTGGTGACTGTCTCTAGTGCCTTGAGGTGGGTCTGGCCGTCGTTAGCCTCTCTCTCCAGGCTATCTCACGTGGCTCTGGGGGGAGCCTGCTGACCCCCCAGTAATGCACTGGGAGCGGCAAAGACCTCTCCCCTAGGCTCCACGCTCGGGGCTGCTCCTTTGCTGTCTTCACGAGGGTGTTTGCAGGCAGCTCGGATCATTGGGTCTGAAATGGACCTCTTGCCATCTTGTTGCCCCCAGTTCTGTTTCTCCCTCACACTTCCCCCATTTCAGTGTATTTCCACCGCCCCCCCCCCCAGTCTCCCAAGCCCACACCCGGCTGTCATCCTTACTTGTCCCCCGCGAGCCCCCATCCCATCTGCCAAGCTCCTGAATATACCTGATTCCTGGCCTTTCTCATCCCTGGAGGCCTGAGCTCCCCACGCCCCACGGCCTGGCTGGCTTCTCTCCGGTCCTTCCACGCTGAGCCAGCCGCCGCATTCTGGATGCAAATCGGGTCCCGTGCTCCTTTGCTAAGGCCGCCCATCACTCTCTGAGTGACACCCAGGCGTCTCCCTGCGAAGACGCCCCAGGACGCGGTCCCGGCTGACCTCTACACCCCAGCTCCTCCCTGTCCTCCCTCCCTGCCCCACCCGCTGGCTCTAGTGGGCGTGGCCTGCCTTCCATCGGCCGTGGACACGGCTGGCCCGCTCTGGTTCTCTGCTCCCGGGTCCTCTTCTCACGGGGGGCTCTTCCCGGCCTCCCCCAGGGAGTAGGCTCTCTCCATTACATCACCGTTGGGCGTGCCGTCTTCCCCGTGTTGATAGAATGTGGGATCATTCTCCTACCTGCTCCGTGTGTGGGTATTACTGTCTCCCCCGTGCACCGCTCTTGGGACTTAATAAATAGTTTAAACTAATGCATCTCAGACTGAGTCATATGTACAAAATATCAAATGCGGTGATACATGGGTGCCAGTTACGTCCATGAGATGAAGTCACCAACAGTAATTGTGAATTCCTGCATTCAGATCCAAGAGATTCATTGAGGGAACCTGACTTCCTGGGAGAAATAGCTAGAAGGTTGGCAGCCAGAGAGCTCAGTATAACCATTGAAGAACTTTCTTGGGGGAAGGGGCTGATAAGATTTTATTAAGCTAAGCAGTGGGAGTCTGGTACCCAGAACATTCCTCGACAGGTGGCCTGTCAGGCCCCATCCATAGCATCTCTTTTTGCAGAGTACCAGACTTTGGCAAGAGTCTAAAAACTGTGTTGTAGGGAGAAGAGAGGTCCTGAGGTCATCATCCAGGAGAAGGAGCCATCAGACAGCTCCTCGGTACCTCTAGATAACAACACAAAGATCAGGGTTGCCTCCAAGAGGCGGGCCAATTTCCAAGGGAAAGAACTTTCTAAACACTAGAAGCTTCCTAAAATGGAACGTGCAGCTGCAAATGACCGAAAACAACAACGAAATCCAACCCCCTCCCCCCCAAAAACCAAAAAAGACAAACCGTTCCAAGTTTTTAAAAAGTTGGGGAGGGGGCATGGAGAGGCTCGGGAGGCAGGGAGATTTTTTTGGCGAATAGAACTGAAGATCCAGGGAGAGCCTCAGGCTTGGCTGGATCCAGGGACTCAAAGGCTGTCTTCAGGACTCCACCACTCTACTGTGAGCTCTCCTCTCCTTCATGGTGGTCTTTTCTCAAGTTTCACCCCTAAGAGCAGCAGGAGGTGGTCACCAGCAGCTCTAGGTGGATATTCTCTTTTCTGCTACTCCAGGAGGCAGTACCTGAAGACAGACACCGGCGTGTCAAAGGCACTGGACTGACTGGACATTTCTCACTCCCATCCTGGAATCACTGTGGCCAGGAGAGGACGCACAGTGATTGGTGGGCCCAGCCTCCTCCTGGTTCCAATCCAGTTCCTGGAGGGGGGGTTGGACGGGGGGTGGAGTTCGGGGCTCTGGGTGGCTGGGCCTGAAGTGGCCAGGAAGTCCGCTTGGCTGAACCACTCCTACTGAGGGTGGGTTGAGTTTGTGAAAAGTCCCCAGCTTCCAGATCAAGAAACTGAAAAGTACCAGCACCCAGAAACCCCTCGTACCCTTTGACCCTGGGGTGACTGCCCTCATTCTGGGGTCACCCCGTCTCCCCCTCCGCCGCCGACATAGATGAGCTCTGGCTGTGTTCTCTGTGTAGTTAGAATCGTGAGCACATACTCTTGTGCCTGACTTCGTTAGTTTGGTTGCACGTTTATGAGATTTCGTTTATACCGTTGTGTGCATTTGTGGATCACTCCTTGTCATCGCTATGTAACATCCCACCGGGAAAAGAGACCATCATTTATTTCTCCATTACACTGCTGATGTGCATTTGGGAAGTTTCCAGTTTGGGACTGTTCGGAATAGCAGGGCCGTACACACTCTTGTTTGTGTTTCCCCTTGCACAGGGACTCATGTTTCCGATGAGTGTAGACCGAGGTGTGCAGTTAATTGCTGGGTCACATCACCTGCTCACTTTAATAGATACTGCCAAGACTGGATACTTTGTCCAAGCGGTTGTAGCCATTTGTGTTCTTGGAGTAGTTCTAAAGTCCCCAGATTAGTTGGCACCTTTGTCCCATACATTGCGGGGTGATGAGTCTGAGCTTCGTGGAGGGTTGGGGCTTGTGAGCAGCTGAACTTGGGTCCTGGGCGCGCAAAGAGAGAGAGGGTTCCTGCTTCCTCCTGTCGCATCTCTGACATTTGGTTACGTCCTGCCCACACCATCCTGGGTCTTCCTCCCTTAGGCATGAGCTTTATGCACGGAAGTATGACCGTGCATCCCAGACGGGTGAGGTTAGTTGAAGGCTTCCTTCCACAGCACTATGGGGCAGAAGAGTGAGGGGGTGCATTCGTCTCAGGCACCGCCCCTTTGGCTGGAGTGCCAAGGAGCTCATGCTACTTGTGCCCATCTTGGCCTCAGGATTCAGTGGCCGCAGGTGCCCTGACTTCCTGAGCGTGGGCAGAACACTCGCAGTGTTGGAAGTGGATTCTCGAGGATTCCTGCCCGTCCCTCCCCCCTATTTTGATTCAAAAAGAAAGCCTTTGGCCTGGCCATTCTCAGAAAGAGGAACCCAAAGTAGGATGTGGTTTTACAATCAGGAACTGGATCCCAGTGGTAGTGACATGGTCGGGCCAGCACGTCGCGCGTGTCATGCTGCTCCCAGCAGATTCTACACTTAGCCCGTTGGCGACGCTGAGGTCTGGGCCCTGTTGGCAGAGCCCCTAAAAGAACATATCCCACAAGCTACACAATCCCTTTCAGTCATTTTTCTGAGTCATTTACATCTAGGAGGATGGGACCCCAGGGTAGGGAAACCTTTCTCGAAAGAATAAAAACCAGAATGTAAAGGACAATATTTGACTACATCAGCATCACACACTTTTCCTTCACCAAAAAAGGCACCATAAACAAAATGAAAAGATGACTCAGACCAAAAGAAGATATTTCCAACTCACTTAAGCAACAGATAAATTGAATCTGGAGTATATTTTTAAAAAACCCTATAAACCAATAAGAAAAAGACAACTCCACAGGAAAAAAAGGGGCAACATTTATAAGCAGGCTATTTGCAGAAGATAAACATTTTTATGGCTCATAAGGGAAATGCAAATTAAAACGACAAAGGAGCATTCCGTGCGCATCAGATTGGCAGAAACAGTGAATTGGACGAGATACCAAGCGCCGATGGAGATTCGGAGAGTAAGCTGGGGACAGTGCTGGTCCCGTTGCTAATGGGCACCTACCTCTGCTTTCCTTTAGTAAAGCTGAGGCTCTTGTTCTAGCTGTCATAGGTTATGGCCGTGATCCGACAGTTCCCCCAGACTGGTGTGGTCCGGCGTGGTGGCCCCCTGCCAGGTGTTGCTCTTGAGTACTTGGAAATGGGAAAAGTGACTGAAGAACAGCATTTTTAAGCATTTTCTTTCATTTTGATTCATTCAAATGTCAGCATGGATACTAGACTCATTTCTTGGAAAACTTTTCAGTCTGTTTGGAGCAACTTGAGTCCGCGGCCCTCCTTTTTCATCTGTGAAGTGTATGACACTGACATAGAGGTCACGCATTTCCGGTGGAATTGTAGGATCCAAGCTGCAGTGTGCTCAAGTGAAAATACACACCAGATTGCAAAGACTTCATGCCCCAAAAAGAATGTAAACTATCTCATTAGTAATTTTGCCACGTAGAGGGCCATTTTGAAATGACTGTATTTTGGATATATTGGGTTAAGCAAAATAGATGAGTAAATTTAATTTTTATTTTCTTACTTTTGAATGTGACTGCTGGCGACTTTGACATCACCTGTGTGGTTCCCATTGTATTTCTTTGGACAGTGCTCATCCCAACTCTACCTGCACACAAAGGGAGGTGTGTAAGGAGATACATTGTAGCATTGTTTGTAATAACCCGAAAGAGCAGAAACAAACCCTGAGGTTCATCAGCAAGAGAAGGGGTAAACTGTGGTTTATTGACACAGGGAAATAGCACAGGAGTTACAATGAATAAGCCAGAGCTACATGTATCGATGTGGATTAGCCTAAAGAAAATAACGTGGGGGGTGCCTGGGTGACTCAGTGGGTTAAGCCTCTGCCTTTCACTCAAGGTTATGATCTCAGGCTCCTGGGATCTAGCCCCGCATTGCATCGGGCTCTCTGTTCAGCGGGGAGCCTGCTTTTCCCTCTGCCTCTGCCTGCCTCTCTGTCTACTTGTGATCTCTGTCTGTCAAATAAATAAATAAAATCTTAAAAAAAAAAATAACATGGGTTGCAGGGTGCAGAAGACTCGCTCTTCAGAGCTATTCCTACCAAGTTTAAAAACATGCAAAAGTGTTGAGAATTGTTTGTGAATACATATTAGTACAATCAAAGTATAAAAACATGCATGGAAATTACACATAACCAGAATCCAGATGGTGGTAGCCTGGGCGGGGGTGGTGGTGGAGATACTCAAAAGACCTTTAATTGTGTCTGTAGCATTTTATTACTGAAGAGTGGGTATGACTGAGGGGAGATACTTCAACAAGTTGTTTGATGGCCAAAGCCATTTTTAAGCCACTTGGTTTCTGGTTAGGAAGTTTCCAAGAGGGGCACCTGAGTGGCTCAGATGGTCAAGCATCTGCCTTCTGTTCTGGTCATGATCTCAGGGTCCTAGGATAGAGCCCCGCATCAGGTCCCTCTGCCTGTTATTCCCCTTGCTTGTGCTCTCTCTGTCAAATAAAACAAAAACAAATGCTTTTAAAAAGAAAGAAAGTTAGTTTCCAAGAACTGCAGCCTTTGGTCCTTCTCGAGTCCTGGGTTGTCTGACCAAGGACCATCCCCCGCCTCTGTCTGCCAGCTGGGGGCCGTGGCGGAGTGTCCCGCGTGTGTGCATTCCTGAGGAAAAATGATTTGGAATGGGTCTGTGGGTGTCTTGAATTTGGGCCACTGTGCTGAGGGATGTAGGGTGTCGTGAGGCGGGGGGGCAGAGTCTGGGGGGCTATAGGAGCCCCGAGCCACCCCAGGCAGGACGAGGCCCCAGAGGGAGGCAAGTTTGGGGCGCCCAGAGGAGAGACTCCTTCCTGAATTTCCTGCCGCCAAAGGTCCCGACATTCGTATTTTCCAGAGAATCCTTTCAAAGGATTCATCAGCATGCTGAGGATGGCTCATTCTGCCTTTCCTTCCTTTTCAGGACAACCAGGGTCTGAGAGGTGAGAGAGCAGAATGCCCCCTGGGGTTGACTGCCCCATGGAATTCTGGGCCAAGGAGGAGAACCAGAGTGTGGCTGTTGACTTCCTGCTGCCCACGGGGGTCTATCTGAACTTCCCCGTGTCCCGGAATGCCAACCTCAGCACCATCAAGAAGGTACGATCCCCACCTTCGAGCTTGGAACTCGGAGGGCAAGACAGACAGACGCCCAGGCTCGGATCTGAGATCTGATAAAACAGATTTCAAAAGATAAATAATATCTAAAATTTGTTTACAAGCTTACAGTTAGAGCGCAGCCCGCATTCTGAATTCAGCTTCTCCCTTTATCAGGACAGGATTACAGTTGCTGGATTCCAGTGGGAGCCTCGGGGTGTGGTTCCCATGGTGGCTTTCCCTTTTCTCCATGACTGTGCTATCATTTCTGGAACCGATCCCCAGCCCTGGCCACTTGAAAGAGTCTTATCAGTCTTTTCTCTGTAGAGCTGTCATCGTAGTAAACATCATCTTTGGAAATAGTTTTGGGTTTTGTTGAATAATTTTCAGGGGTGGATTACTGAGTCAAAGGGTTAGACATCTGGAAAGGATTTGGCAGAGACTGTCTTGTGATCTCCCAGAGGGCTCGTCTCACTTGTGAAGTGTGGGATTTAGTGGGTCATGCCAGAGGGCAAGACCTCAGCTCAGAATTTTAAAAACTTACACTTGGGAGTGGAACAAAAAAAGAAAAAAAAGGAAAGAAAAAAAAAAGGAAGAAAGCAGTGGATCATCTTTGAGGTTTTCTTTTTCTTTTTTAATTTCCCCTTCCTGGGAGATTTCTTTAAAAATTAAATTTCTTGGGGCGCCTGGGTGGCTTAGTGGGTTGAGCCTCTGACTTCAGGTCAGGTCATGATCTCAGGTCCTGGGATCGAGCCCCGCATTGGACTCTCTGCTCAGCAGGGGGTCTGCTGCCCCTTCCTCTTCTGCCTGCCTCTCTGCCTACTTGTGATCGCTCTCTCTCTCTCTCAAATAAATAAATAAAATCTCTTCCCGCCCATTTCAAAAGTAATATGGATGCATTGATTGGGGCAAAGAGGGAAAAGTAGAAGGAGGAAAAAAATCACCTGTGATTCTGCTCTTATGAGACAACCACAGTTAACACTTGGGCTGTTCTGTTTTCTATGGAGTGTTGTTTTTTGTGATAATTCCGGTTATGAGCTTTTTTTTTTTTTTTTTTTTTTCTGAGTGAACATAACCTCTTTCTCATGTGATTAACTCTATTGTAAGGGTAATCTTTTTTTCCTGAGCCATACATGCATCGCTACTACAGTTCCGACAGTGCAGAAATACAAGACGCCTGGGTCCCTGTGCGCACCCCAGTTTGCTTTTGGCGTCTCCATACTTTTATTTCTCCGAGAGGCCAGCTGGTGAATATTCTCGGCTTTTCTGGCCATCTGGTATTTATCGCACTCAACTCTGCCAGTGCGGGGCCCAGGGCGGCCTTAGACACAGCGGGTATGAGTGGGTGTGGCTGTCTTCAAGTAACTGGGGAGTGGACCAGGTTTTGCCTGCAGACCGTACTTCCTCTTGTCAAATCCTGCTCTCTATTCATTACTAATGTTTATTCGAGTTGTTTTTATGGAAATGGGCTTGAATTATATCTGCTGTTATATGCCTTGGGTTTTTTTTTTTTAAAGATTTTATTGATTTATTGGACAAAGAGAGACAGAGAGGGAACACAAGCAGAGGGAGAGGGAGAAGCAGGCTTTCCGCTAGGTGGGTACCCTGATGGTGGGGCTCGATCCCAGGACCCCGGGATCATGACCTGAGCCAAAGGCAGACGCTTAACAACTGAGCGCCCCAGGTGCCCCTATACCTTCGGGTTTTTTTCCAACTTAGCATGTCTCTTAGAGCCTTCTGTGCCTGTTCATACAGGTGTTCTAGATTCTGGGTCATGCCCCGCCCCCCAGTCCCTTTGTGCTGATGGGCCGTAATTACCCATCCCCCGTGGAAGATGAATAGGGCTGGTCTCCTCTCTCCCGCCCTCTCTGTGACTCAGTGCTGAACACCTTTGCACTAAAACTTGACCATTAGATGGCTCTCCCAGGGGTCCCCTGGGGACACCACGTCCTGAGGGCACCTGCTGACCGCCCTAGCTGAACACAGCCCAAAGGGGGCTTGACGGCTCTCTTGGTGTGTTCAGCTTTTCTGAATCCATTGCCAGCATTTGGAAATCAGAACCCCAGAATGATTAGCTGCGGGGCGGGGGGGGGGGGGGGGTTGCCTGGAGGTCATGTCCGGCCGGCTGTCTCTCAAGAGTAACATACAGGGGAGACTGGGCAGGCTTTCGGCGTGGACCAGGCGCCCTCCACAGAAGGGCAGCGATGGAGGCTCAGGGGACCCATGGGGTCAGCGCTCACGGGGTCTGGAGAGGACAGGGTTTGGGGATCTCGGCTTTGCCCTCTGGTCAGGGTCATGCAGGGCCGAACCACCAGGCTGAGGCCTGCCCCCAGCCACCTCGAGGCTCCCCATGGCCCTGCATGCCTTGGCCGGAGGGGCTGACCGGCCGCTGTCCCGTCAGGTGTTGTGGCACCGAGCCCAGTATGAGCCGCTCTTCCACATGCTCAGCGACCCCGAGGCCTACGTGTTCACCTGCGTCAACCAGACCGCGGAGCAGCAGGAGCTGGAGGACGAGCAGCGGCGGCTCTGCGACATCCAGCCCTTCCTGCCCGTGCTGCGCCTGGTGGCCCGAGAGGGGGACAGAGTGAAGAAGCTGGTCAACTCCCAGATCAGCCTCCTCATCGGCAAAGGTGACCCGCGGGCGGGTGGGCCTGCCCTGGTCCCCGGCCCTAGCCTCACCACCCCCCTCCCCGCTCCCTCCCGCCCCTCGTGCTGACCCAGCCTCCCCGCCTCCCAGGCCTCCATGAGTTCGACTCCCTGCACGACCCCGAAGTGAATGCCTTTCGCACCAAGATGCGCCAGTTCTGCGAGGAGGCGGCGGCGCGGCGGCAGCAGCTGGGCTGGGAGGCTTGGCTGCAGTACAGCTTCCCGCTGCAGCTGGAGCCCTCAGCCCGGAGCTGGGGGGCCGGCACCCTGCGGGTCCCCAACCGGGCCCTCCTGGTCAACGTCAAGTTTGAGGGCAGCGAGGTGAGCCCATGGCCCCTGCGGGGCACGCTGGCCCGTCTGCAACGCCCGAGCTGCGGGGACGTTTTCCCGTGAGACTTCCCAGCCTCTCCCCGCAAGCACTTGGGTCCACTGTCCTCCCGGTGGCACCGGCTGGGACTTGCAGGGCACCCATGCCTGCGAGGGGCTCAGGCAGATGTCCCACGGGGCAAGTTGGACGAGGCCGAATGACCAGACGGCCTTGGTCATGGGTCCATTCATTCGTTCAGTAACTGTTTCTGGGCTGTCGGCCGTGTGCCTTCATCAGACTCTGCCTCACGTTCGGGGCGGCGGTGGAGGGACCGGGCGCGGGGTGGGGGTGCTCATTCCGGACAAATAGGCAGGGCCACCCTCTGCGTCCCGGAAGCCATGGGCCCTCTGCGAGGGTGGATGGCTGACCCTCCCCCCTCCCCCTAGGAGAGCTTCACCTTCCAGGTGTCCAGCAAGGACGTGCCGCTGGCGCTGATGGCCTGTGCGCTCCGGAAGAAGGCCACGGTGTTCCGGCAGCCGCTGGTGGAGCAGCCCGAGGACTACGCGCTGCAGGTGAACGGGAAGCACGAGTACCTGTACGGCAGCTACCCCCTCTGCCAGTTCCAGGTGAGGGCTGAGGTCTGGGGCGGGCCCTGCGCTCCCGGGCTCCCCAGGGCCCTGGGCCAGGGCCCGGCTGGTGGGGGGGGAACTGGGCCTTTGGGGGTCACAGCCAGAGTGTCCCCTCGCTGGGCTGCCCTCCCCTGGGCCCCAAGGAGGGCTCCATCTTCAGGAAGTGGGGGGGGGCAAAGGGTCAGCAGGAGAGGCCAGGAAGGCCTGGGATCAGCAGTGGGGGCATCGGGGAGGCCCCGGGGCTGAGGCCTGGCTGGGGCTGCCCCGTCGGCCGCTCACTGTGCCCGCCACCCCCCATCACAGTACATCTGCAGCTGTCTACACAGCGGGCAGACCCCCCACCTGACCATGGTGCACTCCTCCTCCATACTCGCCATGCGGGACGAGCAGAGCGACCCCGCCCCCCAAGTCCAGAAACCACGCAGCAAACCGCCCCCCATTCCCATGAAGAAGGTGAGCTGGTGCCTTCCACCTCCCCCGGCCTCCATCGCTTCCTCCCCGCTGTTGTCCGGCCCTGGAGCCTAGTGGCAACGCTGAGGGCTGGGCGCCGGTCCAGGGCCCCTCATCTCATGCTCCTTGGTGGGTCGGTGTTGAGAGCTGGGCCTTGAACTTGGCCCTCCACCAGTGTGCAGGGCCAGGGGGTGTTGTCTGAGCTTCCCGGGGCAGCCCCCAGGCCCGGCTCATGGGCTGCCCTTCTGTTCCTCCTGCCCCCTGCACTGGAGAGAGGGAGGCAGAACACCATGCCCAGCAGAGCTCGGGGGTCCTGGGCACCTGCACGGCAGGGTTTTCTGGCAGATCGTGGTATCGTCGTATCATGGGGGGGGCATCTAAGCCTTCTCACCAACCGGCAACACGCACCCCACCCATGAGTGGCCAGGGGCGCTAGCCTCGGGAGCTTCCCCGGGGTTCCTCTGCGTTGACGGCCCTGCTTCTCCCCCTCTGGCCCACCCCAGCCTTCCTCCTTGTCCCTGTGGTCCCTGGAGCAGCCTTTCTGCGTGGAGCTGATTCAGGGCAGCAAAGTGAATGCCGATGAGCGGATGAAGGTAGGGGCTCCTAGGGGCAGCGGGGATGTTTTCTGCACAAACAAGGTGGCTGTGGTCTAGAGGGGTGGCAGAGGAAGAAGGGGGGGGTCACATGAAAGCCACCTGACCACATTACCCAGCATCCCTGCCGGGGGTGGCTGTGAGCCGCTTCAAAACAGGAAGGGGGGAGGGGGGCTGGCTGGCCGGCCAGAGGCTAATTCGTAGAAACCAGGCTTAGCGAGTTCTGGGTATTTGACTTGGGTGGAAGTTGTGGGGCCAGGCCCAGGGAAGTGGGAACAGCAGGGTCTGGGAGGTGACAGGTGCGGGAGAGGGGTGGCCCGGCTGGGCCCGGCTGGGCCCCAGGACCTTGGGACTCCCCGGAGGCACTTGGGAGGCGTGCTGTGGACCCCTGGGGGCCAAGCCCATTTCGGGGGTTGGTCACACACCCCGTCTCCCTCCATCCCCAGGAGGGGCTTACTGTCCCATTTGCGGGACGTTACTCCTGGGTCCACGGAGGTTGGTCTGTTGGTGGAGCACTTTCTGTCGGGGTGATTTCACAGCAGGCGGGGCTGGGTTTCCCGGACGGCACCCTGCAGCCCCGGCTGGAGGCGGGTTTCTGGCTGGGCCCCGAGGGCTGTCAGGGCAGAGTTGGAGGACACAGGGCAGGGGTGTTCTGGTGAAATGAAACCCTGACTGCTCGCGGGGCTCCTAAGATTCTGAGCAGTGGAGGGAGCTCGCAGGCTGCAGAGCAAGAACGACCCCTGGAGTTCCCAAACCCCAGTCGGGAAACCGAGGCCCCGAGCGGGGGAACGGCAGAGTCGTGGGGAGCCCATGCATAGCCCATGTGCCCTTCCCTTCACCCTGTGGCCCCTTGTCCCACCCAAGCACTCAGCTGTCCCCCTTCGGTGCCGCTTTCTTCCGAGTGGCAAGTGGGATTCAGCCCCGTGGGAGGTGAGGACATGTCAGGAGCTTGGAGCCTTGGGTGGGTGCGAGAGCCTCAGAGGGGCAAGGGAGGCGGCGGTCTGGCACCCGGCCCCCGACGCCCCCGACGCCCGTGCCTCCCGCAGCTGGTGGTGCAGGCCGGGCTCTTCCATGGCAACGAGACGCTGTGCAAGACGGTGTCCAGCTCGGAGGTGAGCGTGTGCTCCGAGCCCGTGTGGAAACAGCGGCTGGAGTTCGACATCAACATCTGCGACCTGCCTCGCATGGCCCGTCTCTGCTTTGCACTTTACGCCGTGATCGAGAAGGCCAAGAAGGCTCGCTCCACCAAGAAGAAATCCAAGAAGGCGGTGGGTGGGGTCGCCTGGGCGGCTGGGGCCAGGCCTCCGGGAACTGGTGTGCTGTGAGCCACGGCCATCCCTGTCCACTCCCAGCAGGGGTGCACCTCGGGGATGGGGGATGGGGCGACCCTCCCTCCTACACCCCACCTCCCCTTCTGGCCACCATCCTTGCCACGTGTCAGCTCTGGGTCTCAGGGCTGACGAGCAGCGGTGAACTCAGAGGCACCTGGGGGAACCTGGAGGCCGCCCTCTGGGCTGGATGGACAGACGCACTGTCCGCACAGGCAGCAGGGTGTCCTGAGTCAGCTGCCAGCAGGGAATGAATGGGGGTTGGGCACTGAGTCACCAGGCCCAGGATGTGACTGGACACTGAGCCACACCAACCTACCCCACTGCCGAGCTGGGCCAGCCGTCTGGGGCTGGTGTGGTTGGTTTGGGGGCTTCTCGAGAAACCCGAAGTAGGGGTGCCTCTGGGAGCAGAAGGGAGCCGAGAGGTGGCTGATCGTGCTTGCTTCCTCCTAGGGAGTCTGGGCGAGGGCGGGGAAGCTCGGCCTGAAGCGAGCTGAGCCTCTGCGGCTGCTGGCCCTGACCTGCCCGTGCTCTTTCCCAGGACTGTCCCATCGCCTGGGCCAACCTCATGCTGTTCGACTACAAGGACCAGCTCAAGACCGGGGAATGCCGCCTATACATGTGGCCGTCAGTCCCAGGTCCGTCCAGGCGGAAGGGAGAGGGTGGGGGGGGGCGCGCTCCCAGAGGGGGCCATTCCCCAGGCAACTCCCGTCTGTCCCTGTGTCCAGACGAGAAAGGGGAGCTGCTGAACCCCGCGGGAACCGTGCGGAGCAACCCCAACACAGAGAGCGCTGCGGCCCTTGTCATCTGCCTCCCTGAGGTGGCCCCCTACCCCGTGTACTACCCCACCCTGGACAAGGTCAGCCCCCTCGCCATCCAGGGTCTGCGATGGTCCAGAGGCCGTGGGACTCAGGATGACTGTTCTTGACTCTGCCTCTGGGCTTCCCGCCACCCATCCCGAGTTGCCCAGGGCTGGGGCTTGGTCAGCACGCACAGTTGGGGACTCCTTGATTCTCCAGAACCCGCATGTGCTCTAGAACAGGGGTTCTCGTTCAGGGCCATGTGGCTCCCCAGGGGACTTGGGGCAAGGTTCAGAGACCCTTTTGGTTGTCTTAGCTGGTGGGGGAGATGCTCCTGGCATCTGTGAGGTGGAGACCGGGGATGCTGGGCACAGGACAGCACTCACCCCAAGGTCAGGGGTGCCGAGGGGTTGACACACACCCTCTGCCCAACACCCCACATCCCGGGGGGCCCTGCCAGGGCTGGCCCAGGGTCCGGGTCCCCGCTGACATGGAGCCCCTTATTGCAGATTCTGGAGCTGGGGCGGCACGGGGAGCACGGGCGCTTCAGTGAGGAGGAGGTGAGCCGGGGGCCCGGGGGCGGTGGGGCGCCCGGCTGGGCCGCAGCTCACCCTGCCTGCCCCCCTCAGCAGCTACAGCTACGGGAGATCCTGGAGCGGCGCGGGTCCGGGGAGCTGTACGAGCACGAGAAGGACCTGGTGTGGAAGATGCGGCACGAGGTCCAGGAACGCTTCCCGGAGGCGCTGGCCCGCCTGCTGCTGGTCACCAAGTGGAACAAGCATGAGGATGTGGCCCAGGTGGGGGTGGGGTTGGGGCCGGGGGTGGGGGTGGGGGCTTGTGTGCGGAGGGGAGGGTCTCTTGCCCAGCGGCACCTTGACGGCCATCGGGCTCCCCCAGATGCTCTACCTGCTGTGTTCCTGGCCCGAGCTGCCAGTCCTGAGCGCCCTGGAGCTGCTGGACTTCAGCTTCCCCGACCGCCACGTGGGCTCCTTCGCCATCAAGTCTCTGCGGAAGCTGACGTGAGTCCCGCAGGCTCCCGGCTCCTGGCGCGGGGGGTTCGGTCCGGTGTGCCCGGGCGGGTGGAGCCCCGGCGGGTGGAGCCCGTGCTCGTGGCGGGGGTGTGGCAGGGAGGACTGCAGGGGGCCTGGGGTCTGCTCAGGTGAGGCCGGCCTGCCTTCTCCGCAGGGACGATGAGCTTTTCCAGTACCTGCTGCAGCTGGTGCAGGTGCTCAAGTACGAATCCTACCTCGACTGCGAGCTGACCAAGTTCCTGCTGGACCGGGCGCTGGCCAACCGCAAGATCGGCCACTTCCTCTTCTGGCACCTCCGGTAGCGCACCCCTTTGCCCCCCCCAGCCTGCCGGCCTCCTGTCCCCTGCTCCAACCCGGGCCATGGCCCTGCCAGGCCGCCGCTCAGCCGCCCCTCCCTCTCTCTCCCCATCCAGCTCCGAGATGCACGTGCCCTCCGTGGCTCTGCGCTTCGGCCTCATCATGGAGGCCTACTGCAGGGGCAGCACCCACCACATGAAGGTGCTGATGAAGCAGGTGAGGCACGGGGTCTGCCCCTCTAGAGCCCCCCCGGGGGCGGGGCCGAGGCTCGGAGCCCCGCCCCCTCTTGGCCTCCCACGCTGGTTCTCCCTGCAGGGTGAGGCACTGAGCAAGCTGAAGGCCCTCAATGACTTCGTCAAAGTGAGCTCCCAGAAGACCACCAAGCCCCAGACCAAGGAGCTGATGCACCTGTGCCTGCGCCAGGAGACCTACCTGGAGGCCCTGTCCCACCTGCAGTCCCCGCTGGACCCCAGCACGCTGCTGGCTGAAGTCTGGTGAGCCCCGCGCCCCGCCCTGCTGGGGGCCCCCGCGGAGGGCGCGCTCCCCGCTCACTGCTGTCTGGCCCGCAGCGTGGAGCAGTGCACCTTCATGGACTCCAAGATGAAGCCGCTGTGGGTGATGTACAGCAACGAGGAGGCGGGCAGCGACGGCAGCGTGGGCATCATCTTCAAGAACGGGGACGGTGAGCAGGCGGGCGGGGAGAGCTCTGGGGAGGCTGCCCCCCGCCCCCCAACCGGGCAGGTGGGCTGAGGAGCTGGGGTCCTGGCACGCTGGGGGTGCAGAGCCCCCCAGAAGCTCCTGCTTTTCCTTCCTGGGGGCCGGCTACCCAGACCTCCGCCAGGACATGCTGACGCTTCAGATGATCCAGCTCATGGATGTTCTGTGGAAGCAGGAGGGGCTGGACCTGAGGTGAGAGGCCGTCCTGTCCTCCGCTTGTCGTCGCTGCAGCCCTGGGACCCTGTCCCTTTAGAGGCATCCTCTGTCCAAGCCAGCACGGCCACCTCCGTTGGAGAAGGGGTCGCTCGAAGAAGAGCGGAGGCCGGTTTACATTAGGGCCGAGGGAGGCGATAGGGCCGTAGAGGGAGGGTGGAGGAGGGCAGGCCTGGCACTCAGCATCGGTCTCGCTCCGGGGTTTCCTTTGTCCCACGCGGCCCGGGCCGCCTGCCCCGTCTTGGGAAGCAGTGGCATCCTCTTCCAGACCACCTGGGTTTCTCTCTGAGCAAACATGAGCTCGGCCAAAGTGCCGCCGTTTCTTCCGTGCGTGTTGGATGCTGGGGCTGATCCCTCCCGGAGCGCCCCCCCCCCCCCCCCCGCCCCGGTCCAGGCACCCAGGACTCCTCCCCAGCACCTCTCCCCTCCCTTGCAGCATCTCCTGGGGCTGTTTCGGCTGTACTGAGCTGCTCTGGGTGGGGCGGAGTGTTGAGCTGCCCCAGGGACAGCCTGTGACCTGGGCATTTCCCTGCCCCTCCTCCCCTCTGGCTAGGATGACCCCCTACGGCTGCCTCTCCACTGGGGACCGCACGGGCCTCATCGAGGTGGTGCTTCACTCAGACACCATCGCCAACATCCAGCTGAACAAAAGCAACATGGCGGCCACGGCTGCCTTCAACAAAGATGCACTGCTTAACTGGCTCAAGTCCAAGAACCCTGGGTAGGCTCTGGGCCCCGGGGACAGAGGCCTCTCCTTTCCAAAAGCTGCCGTTTAGGAGTCAAGGGTGAGGGGCAGGGCCGTTGACAGTCCTCATGGCTTCGTGGCTCAGCGGAGGACCAGGTCTGCTCTGTTGGGGCGGGGCGGGTCTCCCTTCCCCCAGGGGTCAGTTAGCTGTTAGGGACGGGAAATCACCACCAGATACTACGGGCCCATCCGTAGACCTGCCGCTTAAGCTGGCTGAGCAGAGTGGTTCTCTGACCTTGAACCACTCATGAAACTGTGCACAGCTGGTTGCTTCACCAGCCTGGCTGGCTCGAGTCCTATGTCTCCGTGTGGCCCTCCCCACCACCGTGAGTGGACCGGTCTTGGCTTCCTTCCCCGGGAACAGGTTAGTTGGACAGTTGCCAGGTGTCCGAAGGCCGAGGCTGCGGGAGGAGCCCAGTACCGCTTCCTCCCTGTCCCATTGGTCCCGGCGCATCATTAGGCCAGATTCAAGGGGAGGGGACATAGGACCCCCCTTTTGGTAGAAGTTGCTGGGAAATGGCGTGGCCCTGGTTGGTCATCCCCCTTCCCACCAACGCACACACAGGGAGGCCTTGGATCGCGCCATTGAGGAGTTCACCCTCTCCTGTGCTGGCTACTGTGTGGCCACGTACGTGCTGGGCATCGGTGACCGGCACAGCGACAACATCATGATCCGTGAGAACGGGCAGGTAGGGGCAGAGCCTGCGGCCGTGTGGGCGGCGCCCCCGGCCCTCCCCGCTTTCCCTCCCTTCCGGCACCCCTTCCCCGACCCGCGCCCTCTCCTCGCCGACCACTCGTCCTTTCCTCCTCTTAGCTCTTCCACATTGATTTTGGCCACTTTCTGGGGAATTTCAAGACCAAGTTTGGAATCAACCGTGAGCGAGTCCCGTTCATCCTCACTTACGACTTTGTGCACGTGATCCAGCAGGGGAAGACGAACAACAGTGAGAAATTCGAAAGGTGGGGGTGCCCGGGGGGTGGGGGGGGCGGCGGTCCCGGGCTGGGCTCAGGGTCGGGTCCTGCAGGAAAAGGGGGGGGTGCGGTGGTCGGAGTGGGGGCGGTTTCCAGGGCCCGAGCAGGGTGGGGATGGTGGGGAGCACTCGGAGCCCCGCCTCCCACCTTCCTGCATCCCCTGCAGATTCCGGGGTTACTGCGAGCGCGCCTACACCATCCTGCGACGCCACGGGCTGCTGTTCCTCCACCTCTTTGCCCTGATGCGGGCCGCTGGCCTGCCTGAGCTCAGCTGCTCCAAAGACATCCAGTATCTCAAGGTAAATGCCAGAGGGTCCTCCCGGACAGCCCCGCCTGCCCCCGAGTCCCCAAGGCCTGCCTGTGAGCACAGCGGACCCTACCGGGCATTCCCCGCACGGGTACCTCAGGCCTCCCATGACCCAGACCCCACGGGGCACTCCCCGCGTGGGTTCCTCAGGCCGCCTGTGACCCAGCACGGGGCCTGGTGGCATCAGCCTGGTCCTGTTGCCAGTGTGTCGGGACCTCCCTTGGCCCACCCTCTTGTCCCGCATTGGCTGTGGTGGTTCTGCTCAGACAGGAGGGTGGGATTAGATACCTTCTTTCTTCATTTATTTTTTTTATTTTTTTAAAGATTTTATTTATTTATTTGACAGAGATCACAAGTAGGCAGAGAGGAGGAAGCAGGCTCCCTGCCAAGCAGAGAGCCCGACCCGGGCTCGATCCCATGACCCTGAGATCATGACCTGAGCTGAAAGCAGAGGCTTTAACCCACTGAGCCACCCAGGCGTCCTCCCTTCCCTCTTCATTTAACGATGCTTTGCCCTCCTATGGCTTTTCAGTGTGGGAGAAATGGGGGGTCAGGAGGGCGGTCAGGCACGACGGACGAGCCCCTCCTTGGTGCCTGGTTCGTGCAGAATGATGCTGCCCCTGCCCCCCCCGCCCCGGCCCAAAGTTCATTTCCAGTGCAGACGGTGAGGCTACCTGTCCCACTCCGGGGACTTTGGGGGCTGTGGTTCCTGGCTGGAGTCAGCATCTTAGTTGGCAGGCGGGTCAGGAGGCCCATCTTGGTTTGGGATCAGAACAGAGAGCTTTTCCAGGGGAGACGCTGGTGGCGGTCTCCTGATTGCCTTCCTGCAATTCTTTCCAGAGAGAATTTACCATATTCGGGGCAGGGGGCAGGGCGGTCCCCCTCCTGGGGGATGCGCTCACTGGTTTCCGGTTTTGCCTCAGGACTCTCTGGCCTTGGGAAAGACAGAGGAGGAGGCCCTGAAGCACTTCCGGGTGAAGTTCAACGAAGCCCTGCGGGAGAGCTGGAAGACCAAAGTGAACTGGCTGGCCCACAACGTGTCCAAGGACAACAGGCAATAGCGGCCCGCGAGCCGCCATCACGGGCTCTGGGCACCCGGCACCCTCGGCCATCCTTTGGGGCCGAAAAGCCTGAATGGAACCCCACGGGCGAGAACCTATACACTGCCTTTTGTTTACACTGGTTATTTATTTATGACTTGAAATGTTTCAGGAGCTAAACAGCCATAAATGGAAATGCATCCTTTGTGCAGGGGAGGGGCGCCGTCCTCCAGCGCCCCCCATCTGAGCCCCGGGCTCTGAAGGGGAGACACTGTGAGTCGGGCACCTCCGAGGCGGAGTCTTGCTAAGGACTGTCACCCCGAGTCTTCCAGCTGGTGAATCGGAACCCAGCCAAGACTGCTCTCCCCACCACCACCGGGAAGCCTGCCTGCTTCCCGGGTTCTGACTGGGCTGCACAGGGCTTGGGGCCTGGCGGTCGCCCTGGTGACAGGGCGCCCATGACTCCGTGCCCCCCTCCACCTTCGTGCTCTCCACTGACCAAGCGCCAGGCAGCTCCCAGAGGAAGCCTGGGCACCCTCCAGATTCAGGGATGCTTGCTTTCCACTTTTAAAGTGACTCTTGGGTACAGGAATTCTCTCCTCTCTCTCCTGTAAAGCGATTTTTGTTTGTGGGTGAGAAAGAAAATAGCCAAACTACTCACTGAACCTCGATGGCTCAGAATGGCCTCAGCCCCATAAAGCTTAATATATGCTAGTCCTCAAGACATTCAAAAGATGGGAGCTTGGTGTGCGCGCCACCGTGGATCAAGGCAAACGCAGGTCAGAGTACTCGGTGCAGTTACCTATCTCTTGCCTCCTAAAGCAGGTTTTGAGGACGGGAGGGCTTGATCTCCAAAACTACCGCCTTTAGCCTGCTTGTGCAGCAGCTCTCAGAGACGCGAGGCCGGTCGGTGATGGAATGTCTGTCTCTGACGGGACCTGGCTTGAAGCAGCTCAGGTTTTGCCTTTGGAGCACCTGAAGAGCTCTAGAAATGCCAGCTTCCTGGGCCCTTCCTGGCCGTCTGAGGCTGTCTCTGGAGTGGGGGCTGAGAACCTGGGCTTCTTGAAGCCCACGGGTGAGCCTAATGTTAGCCGCCCCATTGGGCCCTGCCCAGCTCCATGACTGGTCTCTCAGAGGCTTGGCAAGGCCTGGCAGAGCCGGGAGCAGCTGCCCTCTGGACCACCTTCTTCAGTTAGAAGCAGCCAGAAGCAGACAGTGCCGCCCACAAAACACCACTGGCCACACTCTTGTCCCTAGCAAAGTGCTGAACTCACTCGCCCCGCCTCACTGGTTTGGAAATAGGAGAAGCCAAGCGTGTGTCTCTATGTTATGTTATTTATTTAAACGAGTCTCTGCCTCCTGGCGTTCTGGTTTGGGTACACAAGGCCTGTGTGCCTGGAGAAAAGAGTATTTTCTAAAAATTTTTTTTTAAGTCTTTTAATGTTTCTGTATGGGGAAGGTGAGTTCAACACAACTGATGTGGGTTGAAGACCAGCACTCTGTGAAGCCTTGAGGGGAGAGGTAAACGCATACTAAAAGAAATAAAGGCCTTTTTATGTTGTGTTCTCAGGTCAAAAAAAAAATCCCCCAAAACCTGAAAAAACAATAAATAAAAAGCAAAAAAAGCAAGCGGGTGCAGGATTAAAACAGGCAGGACCAAACCTGACACACTCTGCCACTGGAGTTAGAGCCAGCACTTTATTGTAGTGTACACACGTTCTGACCTCGTCAATATACACAACCGGAAAGCGACCCACGCGGAGCCCGCGCTAGCCTCTATCATTGTCTACACGGAGCAGCTACAGTGACGGTACGTGGACAGCCACACATGACGCAGAACAGCCGCAGTGTCCTCGAAACTAGCAGTTATGATCACAACAGGATTCAAAATGGTTTTCCCCCGTTTTAGAAATCTAAAATTTTACAGGAAAATTAAAAACAAAGTGCCGTAGGAGTTTTAGCTCAGGACTTGTCCTCCCCTCCATCCGTGCGAGGCCGAGCAGCAGCGCTCCCACGTCCAGGGAGTGGGGCTTCCCTCGGGCTGTTGGGGGGAAGCTAGCTCTCCGCCTTCAGGCCAAGGGTGTCCTTGGAGTGCGGCTGTCCTTGGGCGTTCTGAGTACGGGCCGCTTGGGCCTGTTCTGCCTCCAAACCAAGAGGCCAGACGCTGTGCCCCACGGGTCCGCACACTCACCAGCAGGGCCACGGACATCAAGGAGGTGAGCGCCCAAGGCTGCGCACGAGGAGTCCAGCTTCCTGCGCGAGGAGCTGCCGGCCGCCCCGGCACGCCCACCCCTCTGCCACGTCAGAAATGGGTAGAATCCCACAGAAGAGGCCTGGCTGTTTCCAGACTCCAGAGGGGGGTTCCCGATCCAGTGCCCTCCCGCTGAGCAGTGCGGGCTGGTTGGGGTGGGGGGCGAGTCCGTGCGCCCTCACTGCCTGGCCATCGGCCGAGGGGGTGCACGTGGCAAAGACAGAGTGGGGCAGGGCCCTCTCCTCTCGGGGCGGGGGTGGGCAGGAGCCCGCGGGGCGTCTCCTGTGCTGTGATTCAAGCTTCACTTTGCATGCCAGTCCTGGGTCACGCTAGCATGGAGGACATGAGGAATCCCAGTTTATTTACAAAATATTAAAAAGTTCATCATCTACATATTAACCCCCACTCTGCCATTTTATACATGCACTAGTTTGGAAAAAATAAAAACTTTAAAAAAAAAGGAAGAAAACAGGATTACGAGGTGGGAGTGAGCGATTTTAACCCTTTGTCAACGCGTCCGGTCATTGCAGCTTTTCCGGGGGCGCGAGGGGGCCGCGCAGAGCGAGCCGTGGGGAGCACGCGTCCGCTCCCCACATAGCTTCGGGGCGGTCTGGGTGGAGGGCGGGGGGGCCTACACACCAAGCACAGGCGGATGGTCAGCGAAGGGGAGGGTCTGCAGACCTACTGGCCAGAATGACTTTGTACACCGTGGACCCTTGGGGCCGGGAGGACAGACGACAGCAGGGTCTCCTGACGCAGAGAGGGGGCGGGGGGGCGGCCTCGAGGCTCAGTAGCTGAGGGTAGAGTCGTCCCACTCCAGCTGCTGCTGCCTGTTCACGGTCTGCTGGCCCCCGTGCTCCCCCTCCTCCTCCTCGCTGCTCTCCGACTCGGCGCTGGTGATGTCCTCCTCCTCCTCCCCGTCCTCGCTCTCCTCCTCCTCCTCCTCCTCCTCCTCCTCCTCGCTGCTGTGCTGGTCCTCGTACGTCTGACAAAGAGACAGCGTGGGAACCGAGCCCGGGGCCCCCTTCTCTGTGCACAAGCCGAGTGTCCACGAAGTTCACCCTCCAGGAGCCGCAGGGGAAGGGAACTCCCTGCGTCCCACTCCACGCCAAGGGAGGGCTGGACTATTCTGGAAGGAACCTCACCCCAGATGGAAGGGAAAATGGAGCTCTGGTCGCCACCCACGGGGTCCGCCACAGGCAGGGAGTGTGTTTCTCCCCCGACGGGGTGGCACAAGCTGGGATAAGGCCTCTCCGGGCCCTCAGTTTGCCCACCTGAAGAATGGGGACACCTGCACCTCACCAACTTGTCATGTGGGTCACATGATATTTAAGTATTATGTGGTCACATGGCCACATAAACGCCATGGAGGTGCCACGGCCACATGGCTTCTCTGGGGCGCGTGTCACTTTCCTCCGGCCTGCAGGGGCGAGCAGTCACAGGGAACGCCTGCCGGCACCTACCTCCATGGGGTTGACGGTGATGGTCAAGGCGGAGTCGTCCCAGTCCATCTCGTTCTCCTTCCCGGTGTCCTGGTCCCGCATGGTCCGCCGGTGAGCGGCCCGGATCCGGAACACGCCCAGGATGATCATGAAGACCAGGAAGCTGACACACACCACAATGACCACCGTGGCGGTGCTGGGGACAACTGCAACCGAGGGGAGACAGGGCGGTGAGGCTGGCACCTGCCCCCGGGCCCCATGCACACACAGCCTCAGCACAGGCCTCCAGCCCCGCACTGGCCCCTGGCTGCCCTGCTGGAGCTTTCGTCCCTCATGGGAGGCACAGAATCACGGAGCCCGGCCAGGGCTGCTCAGACTGGGGCTGGGCTTCCGGCAGGACGCGGGAGGGCAGCCCCCACTAGGACCGACGCAGACGGCCCTGCTTCTGCCCTGCAGTCCTACCTGCGAAGGGGTGGGGGCTGGCCAGGTTGTGCCCCGAGAGGTCGACGAAGGCATGGTGCTCCGGGTGCACGAACTGCGGCTGCGCGGCCATGTGGCTGGCGTGCTCCATGGGGCTGGCCGCCGGAATGACGCTCACCTGCACCAGAGACAGACACAGCAGCCTGAACGTGGCCCAGCGGCAGAAACACAGTCCAGAAGCTACTGGGACTAGCGCGACTCAGAGGGGTCCCTGGACCCGCATTGCTAAGCTGATGAGATGAGAACAGAGAAAAACCGAGGCTCAGCTCTCGGAAACCGTCCTAACTGCCTGGTACTGTCGGCGATCCCAGAAACAGAACGCTGTTCTAGGAATTCCTTTTTATTGTATTTCATAAAACAATCTGTCCACAAAAGACCAGAAAAACCACCACCTGTCCGCTGCAGGTTATTCGAGAAGACCCGGCATAGCCCATTTCCCTGCTTTTCCCCAAAACCACAGCCATGTGAAAAAGCACAAATCAGGACGTTGGTTTCCTTCCAAATCTGTTAGCTTCTGGCTCAAACAAAACCCTCATCGACTCCTCAGCACTGAGACATCGGCACTTGGCTGCTCTGCAGTCACCATGCAGACCTTCGATTGCTGAGACTAACTCTGGGCCCGTCTTCTCCAGACCACAGAAGCCCTGAGTGAGAAAAGGGCTGCTGTCCGGGCCTGTGGAAGACGTCTGAGCAGGGTGAGCTCACTGTGACCACCGTGCCATGAGGTGCCACCACCAGGCTCAGCAGACAGCACAGCATCCCTCTCCCCGGGCCGGCCCCACACCGGGACCCCTCTGTCCGGGCTGGCCCCGCGCTGGGACCCTCTCCCCGGGCTAGGAATCTGCAGAGAATCTTTGGTTCCCTGGGAACTGCTCTTTCTCAAGCAGCGTCAAATCTCAACAAACCACCTTGGCTCTACTCACGAGGTATCATCTGCCGCTAGCTCTTCCATCTCCTTCCAGAGGCCCCTCAGATGCCCATGAGGGGCACATCAGCAACGCCCGGCTCGCCCAAACCTGCGCGGGTCTAACCTGCAGCAGCCCCCAGGCCGGGAAAGCCTAGCGCACTTGGACCCCAACAGATGCCTCACAGATGCTCTGAACGTGGGGCCATAGGGGGGCACCCAATCACCCACCTCCACCTGAAACTCGTTGCTGACATAGCGGCCATTGAGTTCCGAGCAGACAAGCTTGAACTTTCGGTCCAGCAGGGACCTGGTGTGCCAGTTCCGGTAGCGCAGGAGGCGCAGCACCTCCTCGTAGCTGGCCATGGTGTCCACACCTATGGGGACAGGGGAAGAAGGTGGCCTACTGGCTGGGGTCAAAGGGAGGCCGCTTGAGGGAGGCCGAAGTTAGGCCCGGGGGCGGCTGGACCAAGTGGGTGCGTGTGTCCCGCTGCAGGAGGTGGGGAGCCATCCCGCGCCACACTGTCAGCCCCTCGCAAGGACAGGAAGTAGGGCCATGGCTGCGCTTCCCTTCCTGCCAGGAGAAGCTGAATAGCCCAGGCTGAGCCTCTCCTCTGCCCCGGTCCCCAGGACTCTCCCAGAGCTCGGAGAGGATGGCTGGTTGGGGGTGTGTGTGCAGGACTGAGGCTCCCGCTCGGCCCCCGGCCTGGCCTTGGCCCGCTCACCTGTGAAGACCACGCCCAGGTCGGAAGCGCTCACTGCAATGCCCTTCTGCTGCAGGCGGGCCGTGTCCACCTCCAGGCTCTCCTGGGCTGGGTTCAGCTCGTCCCCGTCCACCGTGACCTCACAGGTATCCAGGTCGTGCACGATCTCCTCAGACACCAGTGACTCTTGAACTGTAAGAACAGACCAAGCACTAATGGCAGAGGCCGGGGAACTCAGACAGGTCTGTCACCCCAGGTGGCCTGCTAGCTGGCCTCGAACTCACAGAGCCCTTTCAGTGACCGATGACAGAGGTCCCGGAGAGGCTCTGTCAAGAATCAGGGTGCCTTATGTGTCTGGGAGGACTGGCCCCCCAGGCTGGCCCAAGAACGCGGGGCCACCATACAGCCAGCGGGAGCAGCACTGTCCCCTGCCATGGGCCCGGAGCCTCTTGGCCTCCACAAGGTCATCTCAGATCCAGACACCACAGCAGAGGGAAGAGGACTCTCCAGACGGGTTTTCCAAAGAACACAATGAGCTCTCGACTCCGAGTCAGGTTCCAGGAGCAGACCCAAGAATAACATCCAAACATTCAAATCTCAAAACCTCAGAGAAAAAGCAGGCAGGAAGGAGCAGCTGTGGGGCACCAGCCACCCACGTTCAAGCCAAGGGGAGGGCGACCAGCCCGGCAGAGCTATTACCTGTGGGGTCCTCGTCCCCTTCCCCTTCAGGCTCCACTTCTCTCGTGATGGTGCTGATGATGCGAAGCTCAGGGAAAAGGAAAACCCCTTCTGGGCTTTCGAACTCGGAAGCCGCTCGAGCGAAATGGTGGACGCCACTGAGGCTGACCTTGGGCTCCTCGGGCTGCAGCACCATCACGTAGCCGTCCACCGGGGGCACGGAGATGCAGGGGGCCTCGTCCAAACACCTGCCAACAAGCGACGGAGGAAGCCAGGGTCAGGGCTTCAAGAAGTGGGTCTGCAGGCTACACACATGACGGCCCATGGATTCCCCAAGACCCCGGGGGGCCAGAGGCAGCAGCCGGCCCGGAACAGGTCCCCAACACCATTCATGCCACCGTCCACGCCTTCCGGTACAAGGGAGGGCTGAGGGGTCTTAAAAACCTACGTAGACATGTTTTCTTCTCAAGAGTTGAGAATCAGCCCATACTTGGGGCGCCTGGGCGGCTCAGTGGGCTAAAGCCTCTGCCTTCGGCTCAGGTCATGATCTCAGGGTCCTGGGATCGAGCCCCGCATCCGGCTCTCTGCTCAGCAGGGAGTCTACTTCCCCCTCTCTGCCTTCCTCTGCCTACTTGTGGTCTCTGTCAAATAAGTAAAATCTTTAAAAAAAAAAAGAATCGGCCCGTACTTGACCGTGCTGGTGATTTTAAGTCTTCGGATCCCTGGTGTGGGGAACTGCCGAGAGTTCAGGTAGGCGACATGCTGCATGGCCTTATCCAGTTCCCCGATGTCATCTCCCTCCAAGGTCAACGCCAAATGATTAGGGTTCGTATGGATCTGAAATCAGGCCAGAGGGGAAAGATAAAGGGTTCGAACTGTAAAAAACTGAAACCACACAGGGTCTGGCAAAGAAAGTGGTCAGCTGGGCGTGAGTCTGAATTGGGAACCTGGGGAGGAAGCCTCATAGAACTGCCGAGACAAGACCCCCCACTTCAAGGGTAAATGCCCAGGGTGCGAATGCATCTGTGGGACAAGAAACACAGGGTGCCTGGCCGACTCGGTACAGCGTGTGACTGAACTGTGGGATTGTGAGTTCAAGCCCCATGGTGGATGTAGAGATTACTTAAAAACAATAAAACCTTAAAAAAAATACATATATATATATATACACACACATATATGTATGTACAAAATACATATATTTGGTTTCTGCCTGCCAAACCCTGGAAACGTCCTGAGTGACAAAAGCACCTTTCGTTACTCATAATAAGCTCCTTCCAAGCGCACCAGCATCTGTGTTAACAAGTGGCTTCTGGGTGGCTGAGATGGTTTCAGGACGGAACTGGTCGCCACAGAGCCCGTGTGACTACAGGGCACTTTCAGCCCCAACCCTGACCTCTGGCCAATGATATAACCAGCTGTGCACACCTAACAGAAGCTCTGGAAACAGCCCTGAAGGATGGAGCTTGGGAGCTTCCCAGGTTGGGAGGACAGTGCTCCGGAGGGGGCGGGGAAGCTCCCTGCCCTCCCCGCTTCCTCGCCTTCCGCACCGTCTCCATCTGCTTGTTCCTGAGTTGTATTCTCTATACTAAACCAGCAGTAATAAGCAAAGTGTTTTCTGAGTAGTTCAAGCAAATTGCCGAAACCCAAAGGAGGGGGGATCATGGGGGCTCTGCTGGACGAAGTGTGGGTAACCCGAGGGCCCGGCCCCTGCACTCAGCATCTGTGCGGGGGCACTGAGCCCTCCTCTCCTGCAGCATTTGCACAAACTCCCGCTGGGCGGGGTCACGACCCAACCCAACTGGAGGACACCTGGCAGGGGCAGGTGTCTGGAGAGTTGGGGATCTGGTCGGTGGAAACCCACCCCCCACCACGTTCAGGGTTAGAGGTGTTGTGGGTCAACATGGGTCAGGATCAATCACGTATCGATCCTTCGCCAGCAGCCTGCATGTTCGTGCTGGAGGAGGTCGGCGCGCCCTGCGAGCTAATGCCAAGGTCACCTTCACGCCTCTGCCGCTGTCTTCAGGGACTTGCAGGTCCAGCCCTTCTTTGCAGGTGTACAGACAGTCAATCACCTTCTTGTCGGCGAGCTTCCCGGAACGGACCGTCAGGCCAGCCAGGTTCCCTCGGAAGAACTGGGCCATGTGCAGCTCGCCGCCTTAGGAACACGGGGAAACAGAGCAGGCAGTTACGCGCACCGCCCGGGGCCTCCTGCTTTGCTTCGCAATGCAGTGTTACCGGTGGTGGCAGCCGGATGGAGGGACATGCGGGTTAGTTCGTACCAAATCCTGTTAGCCTTGCGATCTACATGGAAGTGCAATGGAGAAATTAAATCGTTTATGATCATGCATATGGCCTGGAGAGAAGAGGTGTTGGGGTCCCTCACCCGAAGCCCGGAAGCCAAGAGGTCCCATGAGTATCCCCACGCAACTAGCTGCTCCCCGGAAAGGGCGGCCTACACGGCCCCCGTCACCCTGGTGCGCTGGTGACATTTTCCAGCAGCGCCTGCCTCCTGGGTCACTGCCTTCTCCATCAGCTGGGTCACCCTGGGCTGCTTTTTCTGACTGAGCATACTCGTGGATACGTACAAACTCGGGAAGGTACACACACCAACAGGACTAGGAAGATTAAAGGGACACTTACTCCCCCAGCCTGCACAGGAGACGCCTTGCACGGCTGATCGTGCCCGGCTCCCACCACTGAGGGTAACTGGGCATTGACGGTGTTATAAGGAAAACGGAGACCCACAAAGTGGCCCTTGACAGGCTGTGACCGAGAGCCCAGAGCAGGTGAAACAGAACTTATTCTCACAATGATGAAGAGAGACCAATGTCGACAGCACGTCTCGTTCAGGATAAGGACATCAGACACTGTGAGCCATCACCGGGGACCGAGACTTCTAAGAAACAGGTGTCTCAAATTTAGTACCGGTCAGGAGAGGGTGTCCAGTAATGAATCTCTTCCTGTGTCATGGTTCAGCCACAGGGGAACCAGGAGGTGGCCTCCCTGATGGGGCCTGTAAGATTTCAGCAGGGAGCCTCATGCAGTGGGGTAAGGGGGTCAGGGTCAAATTTGATTGGGGGGGGTGGGGCAGAGAGTCCCATTCGTGCAGGACATTAATGAGTCACTGGCCCTCACTTCAACTGGGATCAGACTGGGCAAAAAAAGGGTCACTCCCAGGAAGCAGTGGGGGGAGCATAAAGCAAAGCAGCGGCTCATAGGGGCTCTGGGACCAGAATGCAACTCGGGCATCTCATGCGGAATGTGGAATGAACGGATGTCTCGTCTTTAAATGAAACACATGAGTGAACCGTAGGGAAAGATCCAGCAACCTGCAGAGGCCATAGGCACAGGCTCGGTTTCATTGTCATTTTCAAATGCTGGATACTCTGTAGAAAAGCAAGACAAAGACAATAGAAAAGGACCAAGAGGTTAGGCTCTTCACACTGGAACTTGAAAATTAGTCTTGAGAAGCTACCGAATATAAAACACAAAGAGAATTCCCTCCCATCTTGGCCCCCGCGGGGATACCCCCACCCTGCAAGCAGGCTCGTACTCCATCACCTCCTCCGAGGACTGGGCCTTACCATCCGCCAGCTCCCTGCCTCTCCACATTCTTCCCTTATCTCACCTTCACACACCTGCCCTGCCAAAACCCAGGCCCCATTCAAAGACAGACAAACAAATGCCGGCCCGCTGAACTCCCGTCTTCCCGGCCTGTGCGTCTGGGCGGGCGTTCGGAAGAGCCGCTCACACAGGCGGCAGAGACAGGCGGATACCGGGACAACCACACCCCGGGCCGCGGCTCTTCTCTCCCTAATACGGAGACACTTGCCTAGACAAACTGGCAGCAACCAGTAAGCATCCAAAGCCTGGTCTGTGTACGGTAAACACATAAAAGTGTGTATTTTTTGAGCTCAAAATAAGTTCATTTTGGTCTAGACTTTAACCCCTAAGTCATAGAGAAATGAAGGCATTTTTATCCACTTTTTCTGAACAGAAAGGGAGAGTCCAGGTTAAGGAACCCACCCAGAGAAACAGGTAATCGGTCATGGGTGGTGGGCCTGGGGCTCTAACCTCGGACCCCTCATGCAGGCCCCGGCCCGTGTTCTGACAGCAGCACCAGGCCAGGGAGGCCCACAGCCGGTGACCGGGCACAGAGTCTCCACTTTCCAGACCGTGTCGTGGGAACACTTCCCAGCCCAGGGCCCAGGCCCCCACACCTCCTGTGCTGCAGTGGCATGGGGACAGCCTGGGGACAGGCCCGGTGTGTGCATCTGCACTCCCACCATGCCTCCGGGTGCCTCTGGAACGCGTTAGGGATGACATTTTGGCCGATGGCCGTGAGGCTGCTGCCTACAGCATGGGCCCGCCACCGTGAGTTTGTGAGGAAGGAGGTCTTCCCCCCAGGGGAACTACATTTTATAAGCCGCGTGCCTGGTCTGGGAGCTTCGGCGTGTTCTTCTGGCTGAGGATCTTGAGAAGCTGAGGCAGAAAGAGGAAGCTGATGGCCATTGCATGACGGACGCTGCAGCCCAAACAGTGCCCAGAGGCAGCCCAGAAAAGGGGCTTTACTTTGACCCAAGCAAGAAAGCTCTCCGGTTTGCATTCAGATTTTTACTTCTATTTTTAAAATTCTTATTTTTAAAGCACGAGTTACTGTTTAATTTGGGAAGCAGCTCCGGACTGAAATGTTAAGACTTAGCAACTGAGGGACACCTGGGGGGCTCAGTCTGTTAAGGGTCTCCCTTCGGCGCAGGTCATGATCTCAGGGCCCTGGGACAGAGTCCTGCATCGGGCTCCTGGCTCAGCAGCGGGCTGCTTCCTCCTCTTCCTGTGTCTCTCCCCCTGCTTGTGCATGCTCGCTCTCTCTCTCCCCCTCTCTCAAATAAATAAATAAAATAATTAAAGAAAAAAAAAGACAACTATAACAATTCCCATTTCCCTGGTTATCTGTTCCTCGTTCCTTGGCCTCAAGTTCCACGTTCTCATAGATGAACTGTCCCCGAAATTAAATCTAGGAGTCAGCTAAAGAGCTTCACTCTAAAATGCTGTCTTGACATCTTTCATTTAAAAGGATCTGCAGGAGGGGCACCTGGGTGGCTCAGTGGGTTAAGCCGCTGCCTTCAGCTCAGGTCATGGTCTTAGGGTCCTGGGATCGAGTCCCACATCGGGCTCTCTGCTCAGCAGGGAGCTTGCTTCGCCCTCCCTCTCTGCCTGCTTCTCTGCCTACTTGTGATCTTTCTCTGTCAAATAAATAAATAAAATCTCTTAAAATAAATAAATAAATAAATAAAAGGATCTGTAGGAAAATGATGAAACTCAAAAATTCAAATTCCCTGAAATTAAAGCAACACTGTCATGGGAATTGGGCTATTCTGTCCCTTTCACCGACCTCGAGGTACGATGTTTCCACAGGGAGAAACAAATATTCCAAGGTCTGTTTAGGGGGACGGCGACCCCGTCAAGTGTGGGGGTTCATGTGAGGTTGTGAAACTCGAGGGTGGACGGAGGGCCCATGAGCTTGGGCGCACTTCCTTCAACGAACTTCTGAGGGTCACCTTTCCTTCGGTACCAAAGCACAGTGGCCCGGCTGTGCCCGCTCCTTTCCCACTGTGCGGGCCGCTGCGAATGCCACAGCCCGTCACTGCTTCTGAATGACGCAGCTACTAAACGTGCTGCCAGGGCTTGTCTGTCCGGGTGTTAGGAAAGCAGCACAGGCGTGAGCGTTTCAAGACGTTAGTTTTCTAGTACTTCGCTAACTCTTGTTCAGTTTACGCAGGAAATTGTATGCCTTTCGTTTCACAGATTAATAAACAATTATCCTGAGAAGGGGCACCGATCAGACCACAGGCTCTCGATGCACCAGCTTCAGGGGTTCAAGTCCTGACGCCAACATTACTTAGCAGGGTAACCCCGGGCTCTGAGCCTCAGTTTCTTTGGCTATAAAATGCGGCTAAAGACCGCTCTTTCCCCACAAACTTACTGTTAAGGATTAGTGAGACCATGCATATAAAGCGACCGGCATGCGACCTGCCCGTCGGAAGTACAAATAACGGTATTTTCGTTTTGGTCTGTCACCCATCCCTGGTCTTGTAGCGGAGACGTCTGGGAGCCCCTTCAAGCACAGCTCCTGCTGGGTTAGCCGGCACTGACCGCTCTGGAAGAGTCCTCTGGGTCAAGGCACACTTACAGTTCTGTGCCTGATCAGCTGCCGCCTCCTGATTCTCGTGAACTTTTCAATAAACAGATTAATTTATAAAACAACCCCTCAACTGTACTCTCCCTCCGGGTAATGCTCCCTCCCAGGCTCCCCGAAGGGGCTGGCTGCTTCAGTCCTCTAATGCACGGCTGGTGAGCGCCCCAGAGTACGGCATCGGCAGTGTCCCCAGAAAGGCCATGCCCAGGAGAAGGGACGACAGATGAAGGACACGAGGGGGAGGGGCAAGACACCGAGATGAGCCTGCTTCCCCCACGATGGCCATGAGGCAGGTTCAAGTCCCGAGATCGGGGAGGGGGTGCCAGTGACCATTACCTTGCCAGCAGGCCCCAACCACGAGCTGAGTTTCGATCTTGGACGGATGAAGCGGGTAATCTTCGGTCACAGAGAAGGGCTCGTGAGAAACTCCGTCCACATAGAGAGTCACGCTCGGGAATTCCACGTTGAGGACGAAGTGATGCCATTCCTCATCACAGACCTACGGGAGGGAAGGGGCGGAGCATGAAGTGTCGACCTTCCCTCTCACCCAGGAACAGGGGGAGCCGCACACCCGGATGTGGACAGCAGGCCACCCATAAGGAATGTCTTCTGAAAAAGGAGCCGATTTTTAAAAAATCTAACCACAAAATACATCTCACTCACTCGACCACATCTTGCCCAAAACGGCCAAAGCAACACTCTCACCACTAGGACCTTCCAGACCAGGGGGCGGCACTCGCTCATCACGTGACACGGCCTCAGAATACGGCGCGGCCCAATTCCCTTATGCCAACAGCGGGATGCCACGAGATTCCAGGATCTGCAGGCCAGACAGCCTCCCACGGAGCCGGCTTAGCCCGCGACTGGCCAGGCCTCCTTTTCCGGATAAAAACGAAAAGCCCCTCCCATCTCAGGATAAGGCACGCGGGAGCACGTGCATCTTCTTTTTCAATTCAAAGGCGATGATCTAAGTAAACTGAGCACACAGCTCCGAGGGCGAGAGGTCCCGCTGTGTTCCTTCCCCATCACGAAGGAGCATCTCCCTCGCTGCCGAGGGAAAGCAAGGGGTTGGCAGCCTCTAGGCCCCATGAGCCCGGCACTCCCTGATCTCTGGCTTCAGAGGAGGAGGCAGGCAACGGAGAACAGAGACAGGCAGAGAAAGAGATGGAGCGGGATCAAGTGTTTTTTGTTTTTTGTGTTTTAAGATTTTATTTATTTACTTGACAGAGATCACAAGTAGGCAGAGAAAGAGAGAGGGAGAGAGGAAGCAGGCTCCCCGCTGAGCAGAAAGCCGGATGCGGGGCTCGATCCCAGGACCCTGAGATCATGACCTGAGCGGAAGGCAGAGGCTTAACCCACTGAGCCACTCAGGTGCCCCGGGATCAAGTTTTTAAAAAGGTGTTTTTAAATAAGCTGCCCAATCTACACATTCTAAAACACTGAACTGGTAAGGACTTCAACAGGCCAAAAACATCACAATAAATGAAAAAATTACCAAAGTATATCCCCCAGAGAAAAGTGGCTGCTCCTGACAAGTTTATTATAGAAAAAATCCAAACCTCTAACACTGGGTCTATGTCTACCTCATTTGCGTAACAGGTAAGTACATACACTCGATTATATGAAACCTTTTTAAATGAAAGGATTGCACAGCAATTCACTTTTGAGGCAGGTAATACCTTAATTCAGCTTGTCTCTATTTAAAGCAAGTTTTGTAGTTTTAGCTCCTCCGGAAAGCGGTGTCTACTGTCCCCCCCAGTTCCTGTACCGCAGGTTTCTGGGGCATCAGCAGAATGATAACTGTAACTGAAAGTCCATCTGACTTTAGTCAAAAGTCCCTGAGAGTATTCTGAGACGTTAGGGGTAGAACTGGCATAATTTTTGGATTTCCTTGAAAACTAGGTGATCAGAATGGCAAAGCCTAAAGCCACAGACGACACCCGTGACCCTCCTCAGTTCAGTGTCCCGGTGCACCCCGAGATGCATGGGTGCACCCCGAGATGCGTGTAGGTGGGGAAAAGTCCACGGGACAGCAGAGGGTGGCTGAGGTGCTTTATGACAACAGAACGGGGAGGCAGAGCCCAGAAACCAGGAAAAAGGTCATGCCAGCCAACTCCCTCTTTTGAAAGTATGGGAAAAGTAATTTTGTGCAAAAATGTGGAGGGGAGAAGGACCACAGCTCAATCCCATATGAACTTTTTAAGAGACAGAAAGAGGACTGTCGGAATAATCTCTCTCCAGAACCCTTTCAAGTCATGCCAGCAACAAACATGAAAACGATCATGTATTGTCTCAAAACACACCAGAATTGTCAGGAAAGGGACACAAAACACAAAACACAAAAGAATGTAGTTTATGACTACAGCAGCTCAGACAAGAGCTAACAAAACAGGAATGAAACAGGAATAGAAAGTGCCAGACACAGAAAACAGGCAAGGATTACCAACCCAAGGTGAGGGGTCCCCAGGGAAGAAAAGCAAAGTGAGGAGCAGGGTGTGCTAAGAACTGTTAATAGCAGCGCCACAAACTTACCTGAAACGCCAAATGGCTTTAATCTATACACTAAGAAAAGGGCGTACCACGTGTCTGGGGAAACAGACCCCAAACAATCAAGACGTAGGCATAAGAGGAACTGGCTTCAAAAAAAAAAAAAGAAAAGAAAAGAAAAAGAAATGCGTCCTTTGGTCACCCAAACCAAAGGACCAAGTGTTTTACGAGGGAAAGAGATCGGATGGCTGACAGCACCGCAGCAGCCTCTTCCGTCCGAGGACAATGGACAGGGACATGTTCTGTTCCTGCAAACCCTAAATGGGAGCCAGAGACTTTAGACCCAGCCAAACTGACCTTCTGAGTAAAGGCCACAAGCACACGACCAACACGGAGGAACTCGGGCTGCTCCCATGAGTCCTTCCCGGGGACACACTCCCCACGGCATGGACGACCGAGACAGAGTGAGCACGACTGGCTCCTCCCATCACAGAAACACGAACCACCAGACACAGGAACATGCAAACCCGAGCCCCATCGACCCCTGAGGCCACGCCATGGATTTATAGGCACAAGGATGGATACAACCAGGCAAATCGACACTACGGGAAAGTCTGTGGGACCTGATTTTGTCGTCAAATAAATGACAGGAGAGGAGAGAAAAATCTACAGATTATAAAATAAAGTCAAAAGGTTTATCAACCAGTCACCATGTATGGCCCCTTATTTGGGTCCTGATTCAGACAGATTATAAATGCAAGAACATTTACAGGACGGGCCCTGGGAGGTTCAGCGCGTCTGCCTTCAGCTCGGGCTGTGATCTCGGCGTCCTGGGTGGAGCCCCGCGTCAGGCTCCCTGCTCGACGGGGAGCCTGCTTCTCCCTCTCCCTCTGCTCCTCCCCTCACTCGTGCTTTCTCTCTCAAATAAATTAAAAAATATATTAATGAAACTATCTGAAACTTTGAGCACTGGCGAGACATCTGATGATATTAAGGAACTGCCAAATTTTTTTTTGAGAGAGAGAGCGAGCGCACATGCACAAGCCTGGGAGGGGCAGAGGGAGCAAACCAAAGCAGACTGAGCGGGGAGTCCGAAGCAGGGCTCGATCTCATGACCCTGAGATCATGACCTGACCCGAAATCAAGAGCTGGACATCTATCTGACTGAGCCACCCAGGCGCCCTGTTCATTTTTTAAGATGTTACATTTAAGATGTAACCAAAGAACTGTAGTTCTGCTTACCATTCAGAGGCACAGACTGCATTATCCCCACAGAGAACAAACTGGCATTTACTCGAGGAGGTAACAACCACCATCGACACTGAGCAGGGGAGCGACGAAAGCAGACCGGCCAAGCGTGCGCTGCTGAAGCCAGGGGAACGCTACATGGAGCTGTTCTTTACATTAATCTGTCTGCTTTTACCTCTGCTGAAATTTCCCATAATGAAGTTTTTTTTACTATTATCTGAAGAAACTAAATACATAAATAGAGACTGTGGTTATTATAACAAAACTGGGCCTACGAATTCTACATACACGGCAGAGTTTTTTCTGGACTGTACCTTTCTCTGGTTTCTTGAAAAACCATATGTATAAAAGTTTCTCAGATTCTCTATGAAAACGGAAACGACACGAGTAAGAGATGACTGCTACCAGCTGGACCGTCGCTTCACACTATCACACACAGCCCTCCTGTCTCGCCTGCGCTCATACACGTCAATCTGCCTTGTACGTGCTGGGGACGATGCTGTGTCCCAGTAACTATAGGCAGACATTCGTCAGCTCTGGCCCACTAACTCCACGAGACAGAACTGAGCTCGGGCCACAGGTTTCCATCTTGATCCAAACCGAAATAAGGAGGAGAAATGATCTGCTGTGATTTTAATGGACAGGCCTCCCCAGTGTACAGCGTCTCCTTACTTCCTGTAACATGTCGGTTTTTTTCACGTGACACTTGCTTTTTATCACAGAAACTGCTGGGAAAGCCGCTTTGCACAGATAAACTATCATCAAAAGGGCTATAATGTGACCTAGTGTCGAAACTGTAAACTCCCTCAAGCTAGTAGTTTGTGTGGTTTCTGAAAGATGTTAGAGCTGCTGGCTCCGTGACAACTCAGAGCACCCGTGGCATCCCTCAATTTGCTGAGGTCCCCAGGGGCTCCTTGGCACAGTTCAGGAGCCAAGGCTTTAAGTAATGAATAAACCAATACCAGGATCTCCATCCCAATTTTTAAGCAAATGCTGCTTATTTCAGTAAATTACAACATAGTATTTTGAATTTAAAGCATCAAATTTCTTGGGGCGCCTGGGTGGCTCAGTGGGTTAAAGCCTCTGCCTTCGGCTCAGGTCATGATCTCAGGGTCCTGGGATCGAGTCCCGCATCGGGCTCTCTGCTCAGCAGGGAGCCTGCTTCCCACCGCCTCTCTCTCTGTCTGCCTCTCTGCCTACTTGTGATCTCTGTCTCTCTGTCAAATAAATAAATAAGATGCATAAAATTTCTTTATATTAATACTGGATGCATAAAATACACACTTATAAAATGAAAAACAGGCTTTCGGTGGAAAGGAGTTCAAAGGATTTAACTTGCCGTCCTATCACTTACATAATAAAGTGTTTTTGAAATGTCATCAGAAGAAACTGAAAACGTTCACTGTGGTTACTAGAAGAAAACTGTGTCTACAATGTCTACGTAGGTTGCAAAAAGTTTTTTATATTTTCGTATTGACTCAAGAACATAAATACCCACTGCCCATAAGCTGCCCCCACGCAGCTGGTCCCACATAAGGTTGCAACACCTACTCATACTCTCGGAAAGATCAAACCCAGCCAGTTTTCCGGGCACGCACCTGGTTCAACTTCCAGTGGAATTCTGCAGGTTTGTATTTCTTCTCTTCCGAAGGGTCCTGGCGGAGGAGGAAAACAAGCCGGCAGCCGTGGACATAGAGGGAATAATGGTGCCGGTTCATGTCTGCAGAGAGAAATCCTACTGGTAAATCGCCAACTTAGGACCCAGAGAAGTAAAAGCCATTTCCTTAATGGATTTGGAAAACAGTTTCATCAGCGCAAGTGACTTCTCCAGTTGGGACAAGGCAGAGTTTAGAAACAAACACCCTTGGGTTCACTAAGACGTGGGACCCAACTCGCTGAGGGTAGTGCAGTATCTCAAGGACACAGTACCCCAGCCCAGAGCACAGGACACGTGTGTCGCCACCAGCCCGTGGGAGCCTCTGGGGGAAGTCAGGTGCCCTGCCTCCAGCGACCACTTGGGGGGCCACTCGAGTATGACGGATGCCCCCACGGCACATTAACCTACCTGTCTTGTCTGAGCTACAGAGAATCGTCTCCTTCTTCCTGCCAAAAGGCCCGTGCCTCATCCACACAGAAATCGTGAAAGGCTCCTTCGGGTTGACTGAGACGACGCCTTCTGGGACCCTCACTGCTTGTGTGCCGTTGAACTCGAACACCTGGTCGCTGTCATGGCCGTTGTCGGTGGGGAGGCCCACCGTCCAGTTCAAGGACCCGCTTGGGGAAGGGAGCAGCTCGGCAGTGCCTGACGCAGCACCTAGGCCAACACAGTAACACTCAACACACGTTTCGTGAAGGGCTTAAAAGGCATAGTTTCAAAGCCACACTAATGCAACATCCTTATCTTATACAACTGGCTAGTCCCAGTTTATAGTCCCCCCGGTTTTGATAAAAATTAAAAAATCAGGGGCGTCTGTGGATCAGTGGGTTAAGCCTCTGCCTTCGGCTTGGGTCATGATCTCAGGGTCCTGGAATCGAGTTCCGCATCAGGCTCTCTACTCAGCAGGGAGCCTGCTTCCCCCTTCTCTCTCTCTGCCTGCTGCTCTACCTACTTGTGATATCTCTCTCTCTCTCTCTGTTAAATAAATAAATAAAATCTTTTAAAAATATAAAAATAAAAAATCATAAATAATAACCGTGGATATTTTTTAAAAAGGAAGAAAGCCTTACTTGCAATCCCACTGAAACATATCCACTATTAACATCTGTGTATAAACAGTCTTTTCCTTATGAATATATACTTATTATAAAAAGGGAGTCTGGTGATGTGCGTACATACCTACACTCCCATTAATATTTTTCCTCAGCATAATTTTAAATGTGTGAAAGGCATTTCATTGCACAGACATACTGTGACTTAACTGATCTCCCTAGTGAACACTGAGGTTGTCCCTACTTTTTTCTATGACGAACCCTGCCTTTATGAGGACCTCTGTGTGACTCCATGATTATTCCCTTAGCATAAATTCCTAGAAATGGAATTAGGAAGCCAAAGGATATGAAAAAATCTTCCAGCTGTCATATACTGCCAAGTGCAATTTTCGTTTAAATGTGTCCACAGAAGAAGGCTGAGTTCTGCCAGTCACCTGGTCCTCAGAGCCACATGACCCAACACATAACCTTGGTCAGATGTGAGCGCCCGCCACTCCCTAAAAGTGTGACCCCATCCTCCTCCAGTCATAGTTTATTCCTCAGTAAAAATGAGGTCACCACCTCCTCCTTCGTAGGCCTGACAGGCACTTGTGGAAATCCAGAGCATACAGTAAGCACCCGCATATGAAATCTCTTCCATTCTTCCTGACTTTAAACTGTTCTGTTGAGAAAATGTTCATCTGGCACCATAAAAAATCATGACACTGGAGAGAAAATGAGTTTTAAACATTATACTTAAATACGTATCGGGGTGCTTGGGTGTCTCAGTCGTTAAGTATCTGTCTTTGGCTCAGGTCATGATCCCAGGGTCCTGGGATTGAGCCCCACATCGGGCTCCCTGCTCAGTGAGGAGTCTGCTTCTCCCTCTCGCTCTGCCCCTCCCCACACATAGTTTAAAATAGGACATGCCCCAGTCCTCTTAACTATTTACATACTTAAGTACATGACTATCTGGACTCAGAGTCATGCCTCACCAGAGTATAATATACTTTTTTGCTTTTGTTCCTTCCACTTTTGTAAGAAATTCTAAATCTGCTGGCTGTTACCAGGCCAGTGGAGAGACAGGTAAGCAAGGGCCAGTGCGTCTGGCAGAGCCAACACTGAGTAGCTCTTGAAGCACTAAACACCCCGGGATCACGAAGACCTCATTCAAGTTACAGGTGTTTTGTCCCTGACGAAAGCAAACCGTCTTCCTCAGCACTTTCCACGACAGGCATCGACACTTCACCTCTGCCTCATTTAGATAAACCAGAAAAACTGGTGGTGAAGACAGCGCCAGGCTTTGATCAGATCTGTAACCACTGGTCTCTGATTCACATAATGTTTGTGGCAAAGAGAATCTGCTGAGACTCGAAACGAGATGGGAGTATCCTTACTTTTGATTTTCCGCCTCACGTTTGCCAAAAGCTATTGCATTACCTACGTTTTTTTCTTCATCTTGAGATAAACATCTCCTTTCGTTTCAAACACAGTCCACTTACGTAATCCCTCTTTGGAGGATGCCCTCGGTTAGAGAAATACATTCCTCCAATCATTGGATCTTAAAATGCACATGCCCGTAACGTTCGGAATAGACTAACAGGGGTTTATGAACCTCATAAAAGCCACCCAGTGGGAAAACTAGCCAGGAAGACAGTGACGGCCCTTTCAGAGGGTCAAGTGTGTTTCAGTGTTTGAATCTGTCCAGCAACACACACACACACACACACACACACGCGCGTGCACACACATCCCCTTCCATCTGAGAGGGGGGTCTCTCGCCTTCCAGGGAGACCACCGGGCCGGGCCCCCCCTTACCACACAGCTGGTGAAGGGACTTCTCCGAGTAGGTGTCCCGGTCACAGCCTTTCCCGATGTGGCCGGTCTCCAGCTCCACGGTCGCCTGCACCGAGGCCACGGACTCCTCGCACGTCTCCAGGCGGACACTGGGGAAGAGGGCCAAGGTGCCCGTGCCAGGCTCGTACTCGATCCTGTTGTTCCATCCTGGGTCGGTCCACAGAGCCGGGGGTGGGGAGAAAGGAAGAAAAGTCACCCTTCAGTTTGCTCTGGTCAACACCGTTTAAAGAACAGGCCTGCGAGCAGAAAGGAGAATGAGGCTCACCTTGCCACCCCGGGGTACAGGCGGGCTTGATGCTGACCTTCACCAAGACATCCTCCGCCGCCCTCCGCTTCCCGCAGTCGTAGGCGGTCACCGTCAGCTTGTACTGGTGCTCCTTCCCGTAGTTCAGCTTCTCTGTGTTTTTTATGTAACCTTCCAGGGGCAGAGGCAACAGTGAACACGCAGAGCCGGGCGGGGACACAAAGTACACAGGCTCCAAGCATCATCAACACTGAGGGGAGAGAAAGCTCCGGCCGGAGGTCCTTAACACTCGGTCTGGCTGTCTTGAGCCTGAACACACTGAGTCCACCTTGAAGGACTGTGTCAACAGAGGGAACGTGTCTACACAATTCAATCTTCATTTATTCCTATGGTTTTTCTATTTTGGTTTTATGTATTTGCTTTAAGATTAAGCAGTTTGCATGTAAGAGGACAAAGAAGACAAAAGAACTCAAGTACTTCAAATACGGAACACAAGATCAAGCTGCACTAAATCTATTTCTTGCTAAAAGATTTCCTTTGTGTGTGTGTCGGAGAGAGACAGAGAGTCCCTCCTCACCCTCCCCCAGAACGGAGGAGCGTGCTTTTGAATGTCAGTGCGGATGTCTGCAAAGTGTTCGCAATGTCCGTGATTTCCTGAGAAGATTCTGGACGGTGCATTAACAGCAGAGGCCCTGTCTCACTGTCAAGAAGCCATAAGTTAATCAAGAAGCGGAGGTTTGGCAGAGCTCATTCTGCTCAATGGCGGGGGATGGGGGCATCTGGCAGGAAGGCAATACATTCACCGTCACATGAGGCACAAGATCCAAATCTAACAGAGAACAGAAAACAGACTGACCAAAAGTCAGTCTTTTTGACATGCACTGATGAAAAGGTGAGAAGGTACAGATTAAAAACAAGTGAAGTGGGGGATTTTTTAGACCTTGGGAGAGGAAAAAGAAGGGTGTCCCATAAAGAACACACGATTTCAGGTGCCAGAAGCGAGGCTTTCAGGGGACAGGGTAAAAAAATATGAAACACACACGAGACGGGCTCTGCTACGGACTGAATGCTTGTGCCCCCCAAACCCGTACACTGAAGTCCTAGCACCCCACACCATGCAGTTATAAGGAGGTGCTTCTGGGGGAGGAACTCAGGTTTAGGTGAGGTCGTGAGGCCTCCACATTGAGATCCAGAGGGCTCTCTCTCTCCCTGCCACGTGAGGACGCAGCGCGAAGATGGCCACCGGCGAACCACGCCTCAGGCCTCAGGAGACCCTGGGTCTGCCAGCGCCACAATCGTGGTCTCCCAGCCTCCAGGACCGTGGGACAAAGCCAGTGTCCGTCGTATGAGCCCCCAGCTTGGGGTCCTTTCTAGAGCAGCCTGAAGGGAGGGGCGGAGATCATCCGGATCTTTGAGTTTCACCCGCGTGCAGACCTGTCCACGGACCGTCTCCCCGGTCAGGAAGGTCTGCTCCTCTGACTCACCATCTTTGTCGATGGCGAATGGCACGTCTGGAGTGACGATTTCATAGCTGCAAATCTGGCTGAACTGAGGGGAGCAGTCGGCGTCCACGGCCTCCACCCGCAGGATGCTGTCATACTGTTTGCCCTCGACGACGGTCGCCTTGTAGGACTTCTCCCGGAACACCGGCGCGTACTCGTTCACGTCGTTCACCTGAATGTGCACAGCTGCTCTGGAAGAAGAAGAAAAGCTGTGCGTTCGGTTCGCTTTCTGACCCCAAGCATACCAATTCTTTCGTGGTTTTAAATTTATCTTTTGCTACTATCTTGTTTCATGAAGTTCAAATGATGGAGATCAAAATTAAACAAGTGATTGTTTTTACTTTAGTGTGGAGACAACTTTAGAAAGTTAAAACAGGAATTTGAGTTGATTCCTCCGGATCCCAGGAGCAAGGCAGCTGTTAAATAAAGAAAGGCGGTCATATAAAATAAAAGACACTTGGAGTTTTCTTGACAGTATGGGACAGGGCATGCAGAAGGGAGATAAACTAGTTAAGACAAAATTAGAGCCCAAGGAAGAGGGGGTAAGACACAGAAGACGGGAAACACGGACAGGGAGTCTGGGAGCCTGGAAACAGTTCTGTCCAGCTTCAGTCCAGCTTCTATGAACCAAGACCACTAGCAACCCGTTGTGGCCCATCCCCCATTACTGACCCAACAAACGAAGGACTTCAACGTGATCTCAGCTTTCCCCTCCTAGCAGACCCCTTGCTGCCACGTCCCACCTCCCCAGCTCAGGCAAGAGGCACTAAAGGTGCCCTCAGACCCAGCTGCAAAGAGCGGAAATGGTCAGTGTCAAGGGCTACTGATCAGGGCATGTTTCTGACTCAGACAAGATCTCTGACTGAAGTAAGGCCTTTTTCAAGGACAAGAGCAAGGTGATTCACTGGCTCTCAGCACCCCAGTGTTCACCAAGACCCTCCACGCCCAATGCCGTGTGTCCCCCTGACCGTCACAGAGGGTCGCCATGTCCCTCTCTCCTTAGCCCAGGCACGAAGTAAAAACAGACTCAACTAAACGAAACTGGCCTAATGCCGAAGGGAGAGCAAGTGGTGGAGACGAGGCTGGATTCTGGGGCGCCTGGGTGGCTCAGTTGGTTGGGGATGCCTTTGGCTCGGGTCATGATGCCGGGGGTCTGGGATGGAGCCCTGCTTTGGGCTCCTTGCTCTGTGGGGAACCTGCTTCTCCCTCTGCCTCTGCTTTCCACTCCCCCGCTTGTGCTGTCAAATAAATAAGATCTTAAAAAAAATATATGCTGCTGGATTATGCACTTAAAAAAAAAAAAAAAAAAAAAGAGAAGAAGAGACTGGATTCTGTCTAAATCTAGGTCTTGTCCGAGCCCGTCTGTTACACCAGTTCTCCGCAGGCAGGAAGGACAGGAACCCAGCCAGGAGGGGACGCGGCACGCAACCTGCTCCCACCAGCACACAGGAATTCTAGATCCTTAGAATTCACCCAAAAAAGAAACCTCTAACAACAAAATACTTCCCTCAAGAAAAACTGGGCTTTTCCAATTTTTAGCGTAGGGCCTTAGTTTCTTTAACAGTATTTGTTGGGATAAAATGACTCCTTCATTTATTAGTTCAACATCCAATGCTGTGGGGTAAACAGATAAGATTCCTGCCCTTGAAGAACTCACAGTGCCATGGGGGACAGCCCAGAAGTGTCTTCTGCTTCATCTTTAAAAACACAGAGCCTTGCGGGATGCCTGGGTGGCTCCGTCCGTCCGTTAAATGTCTGCGTTTGGCTCAGGGGTCCTGGGATCGAGCCCTACGTCCGGCTCTCCACTCAGCAGGGAGTCTGCTCCTCCCTCTCCCTCTCCCCCTCGCTCTCTCTCCCTCTTTTTCTGCCTCTGCCTCAAATTAAATAAATCTTAAAACGAACCCCACGGAGCCTTGGGGACAGGGACAACGGTCGCGACCGCTCTCCGCCCGCGCCTCCCTGCCGGGCTTACTTACTTATGCGACTTTTTCACATTGGCGCCATCCGGCCCCTTGCCGCAGTCATAGGCCTGGATGGTGAATGTGTAGTCTTTCTGCAGCTCGCAGTCCAGTTTCTCTTTTGAGCGGATGAGTCCCTCGCCAGTGGACTTATCCACTACCACTGCGTCAAAGGGGACATTCTGCCCGTGAATTTTAAATCCACAAATCTCACCTAGGGAGTCAAAGCAGCGCAGGTTAGAATTTCTGCCCCCGGAGTCTGCAGGTACCCCCGCCCTCCCCTCTACTCCCCTCCCCAGCCCCACGCCCCCCAAAAGAAAAGAAACGACAACAGTCCAGCAGCCAGGGGTTCAGAGGGTCTGTGGACAAAGCAAGGGCACTGTGCTTTGACGGGGGTAAGTTCTGGGGCTTTAGTAAAAAGAAGCATGTTCTGGCTTTCCAAGCAACTTGCTTAACTTTGCATCCATTCATGCGGGAGTACAAAAGAGAAAAAGAGAAAATATAGACAGGCATTTCACAGGAGTACTTAAGACAGCTCCAGGGTAAAAGCAGTCTCATTAGCAAACATCTGTGGCCTGATAACACAGAGGAACTGTCCCCAGCTACTGGGGACAGCCGGGCAGCCATTTTGATTTGGACCAGAGAGAAGGCTAAAATGCAGTTAAGTGTCGAGAGAGGAAGAAGTGTGACATATAGGTTCAGCACCATAATTACAGAAATTCTGTCCAGAAAAAAAAAAAAAAAAAAAGAAAGAAAAATCAAAAGAAACAAGTCTTCCTGTGCAATGAGCCTGGCTAAAATTAGGGAATCAAAACAAACTACCAAATGAGAAAGGTAGAAATACCAACTTCTCAGGCATCCATTTCAACGGCTACAGTCTACTGTTAAGATCAGTTCTGTCACGGGGAGGGATTGGCTAGACTCATTTCTGAAACTAGACTACTGGACCTAAAAAGAAGCCTGCCTGGGGACATCAGTACATGGAAGCCGGCTCAGAGCTTAATTAGGGGTGAAAATCTAGGTTTCCATTCTTGCCTGTGGGAGAACAAACATAAATGTTTTCTTGTACGTATCAAACTTCAGAAAAATGTATTTCACATAAAAATAAGACTGCCCTCTTCCAAAATTACAACTCACAGAAAACGGTTACAAAGTGAATCTCTGAAGTTCAATTGAGGAAAAAAATGTACATTATCCATACAGTTCAAATGGATGTCTGATGTCCAGATATTTCTAACCAAGGGTTTGGTTACATACAATTTCCATCAAGATATTTAAAAATAGAAACAAAATAGGAGAATAAATCAGGGTAAAAGAACATGACAGTTTCTTCTGTTTAAGGGCTGATTCCCAATTTTATAAACAAAGTTAGTGGGTTAATAATCATAAGAGGGATAGAAAGAACCCTTCATCACCTTCTTTGGTGACTGTCACCTCAAAACTCTCTAAAGGAAGAAAAGACAAACCCATGTCAGTAATGCAGGAAAGAATAAAGATG